>NW_011889247.1:108488-129018 GCF_000151845.1 Pteropus vampyrus
ACTCTTAAGATGCAATCTTGTGGTGAAAACTACATATTGTTTGTTTTTCTGTTCCCAATCCCTGAGCAAAACCTTGCAATTGAATTCTTAAGGCCTTCAAAGCCTGTAAGTTCATATATGTTCTTCATCAAACTTGGAAACCTGAAATGGAAAAAGAAAGACATTTTTTACAGTGATATTTTCATTCTTCCAAAACATTATTCAATGGACCCAACTTGTCTAATCTTGCAAGTTCTTTGAGGGACTCAGGGTTTTAACATTTCTAATTGGTTAGTCATCTTAGAATGCACTGCAGAAGATTTCAGCCATTTTCAAAAATCTGCAATCTTTCAGAATTTGAGGATATTTTCATTGTGCCCCTCATTAACTCAAGTGAGAACCCCTTGTCATCAATCTAATGAGGACTTTTATTCTAACTGCTGGCAGATATTTAAGCCTGTGATGAGTGAAAATCCACAAGAATGTTAATGTTCCAAAGTTCTATAGGTAGTAAAAATTTGGAGGAATATAGAGTCATGATAGAATTTTGGTAAATCATTTGATGAACTTCTAATCCTTTTGATCTTTTTAATTCAAAAAGGATCTCTATGATAAATGGTATAGATGACTATAAATGATATCACCAGCCATCAGTTTGTCCCCTATTATTTTCTCAATGATTGATTTGACAAACCTAGTAGGAAAAGTAGGTCAGGTATGGCTACATTTTTAACCCTATACTTATTATTGGCTTTGTTTTTCATTCTGTGATCTACCAAAATAAGTCATGATTTACCTGTTATTGTATCTATAATGGACCTACAAGAAGAAAGTGATACATTATTTAAGTATTTCTTTTACATTTTTTAAATGGAGCTCCAAGTGAAATTTGAGACAGGAAATTAACAATGTTTTAGGAAGCCTCGATGCTTAAAGAATTCCCTATGTACCTTGGTTGGTTTCCAGAAACTAAATTTCAGAAAACAAAATCTGAAATAGCATCTTCTCATCATTCCAGACTTGACTTTACTGTAAAGCATATAGTATAAAGAAAAAACCTTGTTTTGCTTTTAAAAAATTCCCAAATTTATTAGCAGCATTATGGTACTGAGGACAGAAGAAAAACAACTGTGCTTAGTTTGTTTAATACACTGCTGGCAATGTGTGTTAACAGTCCTAAAATACAAGTTGCACTTTTAATCCCTTTTCTTGCACGAGTTTTACAACTGCCATAGGAAATAAGGACATGAGAACCTCAAAATATTGTGAGTTCAGAAATGGTTTATATAAACAGCTCAAAGTCAGCAAAGGGTTTTCCAGAAACCCTTGTCAGATTTCTGCATACAGCTAATCAGTCAGAATTTTGTCCCACAGCCAGGGCTTGCTACAAGGGTGGCTACAAATGCAACTATTTAACTTCTGTAGCCTTTGTAAAAGAGGTCATCAATAGAGAAGTTGTCTGGAAATGATTATTGCATTGGTCATACAACAGTATATATACTAAGTTATATTTCCTATGATGCACCAGTCTTAATTTATCCTTCTTACATATAGATTCCTTTACTTGTTTATGACAGTAACATCATTTATTAAATATTTATGGGTGCAATGTAGTACCCCAAGCATTTTCTAAATATTAATTAATTTTCAAACAATTCTATGAGGCAGGTTTCATTATACTCATTTTACAAATAAGAAAACTGAGACACAGAAAAGTACTTCAAGTTTATGCATCTAGTAATTGGCAGAACAGAAACACTTTGAAACCAGTGCCTCTATACACTTTATACCATCCCTTAATTGTAGGTTGATGACTATGCCATCGCACTTCTTTAATGTCTTTCTTTTTCTTTTCCTTTTAATGTTACATTATTTATATGTTAAGTGGAATTGATTACTTTTGTGGCCAATGTGGATCAGATTATTTTCCGAAGCATAATTTAGAAGGATAATTTGGCTACACTGCCAAATATGGTTTAAGTTGCCCAAGAATCCCTCATTTTTCTTTTTGCAAAGTGATAGATTATTCTATATGTCCTCTAGCAGCCATTCAAGATCTAACACCATATAATCTCTGAATTTAAAAAAAAAAAAAAGAAAAAAGGGCTTTGAGGGTCCAGCAGAATAGTTACCTCAGTTCATTTTTTATGACAGAGAAGAATGTTAGATTGAGGGAGTCATCACTAATAAGTCTGCAAGGAATCTTTGATTAAAAAATACAAAGCTAATGCTTTGAAAGGAAGGCAATGACAAGAAGCTGGAATGCAGCAGTGATAAAGGAGTAAGAAATCTTACTTCTCACATATATTCCTTTGCATGAATAGGAAAAAATGCAGAAGTTGATAGCTAAAATTATATTTGATTTATAGGTGGATTTGGCTGATGTAAAATAATTGTAGCAAATCACTCAGAGAATCTAAAAACATCAAGAATGCAGCATTTTCCTACTGGTACATGATCCCTCATTAGTACAGAATGAAATATCCCAGTTCTGACAATTCTTCCTCCCACGTTGGACAAACAGGCCCTGTGCACCATGTTAACAACTTGAAAGAATGCCAACTTTGGGCAATGTTTGGAATTTAACTAGCACTCATAAATATAGGTAGATGCGACATGATCCTAGCACTAGATCTGGTTTGGGTTAACTAAACCTTAAGTTAAGCACACTACACAATAATCCAGAATGATAGATAATGAGATTTGAAAGAATGTTGTTTAGTGTTAAATGGGAGTGCTCTACTAAACATTTAAACAGTGATAACTGTGATTACATAGAAATAGTGTAAGACTGATGCACTAGTAATAAAATCCAAATTGAAACTGTATCCTGTTGTGCAAGGAATTAAAACTCTGAAAATCAAATTCTATCTACTTACTTCTCTCTCCTTCTAGCTATCTTATTTCCACACTTTCTCTGAGAAATCCTTGTACTTTGTAAAACTGGTTTTAAATCTTCCAGACTTAATGATATTGGACCATTACAAAGGCATGTTGGCTATAAATATAACTGTTTGCAGAAGAATCTTTTGGTACATCTCAAGCCAAAAAAAAGCACTTTGAGTTAAGTACAACATTTTTATGCTATAATCTGCATGCTGTAAGAAGTTTTAGAGTCTGTAAAACTTGTTAAAATCTTAGATCTGACCATTATTATTTGAATGAACTTGAGTAATTTCTTTAGAGATTTACCTAGGATGGAAGTAGCATGGATTTGCTATTGTACCTGAAGTCATCAGACTTCCCCAGCAAAATAATATTCCATATGACACAGTTTACGGTATTCAATATCCAGAATTAATCAGGAAAATGAGTATGTTCATTTACTTATATATTTATCCTGATTATGTTCAATAAACCATCTCCTTAAAACAGATAACAAATAAGTGCTATGTTAGCAAGAAGTCTATTGACAAACTCTAAACCATTATTTTATTAGCATTATCTTAAATAGTTCTCTTGGAAAATGCTCCAGGATTAAAATAGTTTAATGGTGGTGAGTAAGATTTATGCAGAAATAATTGTATTACACTATGTCTCTATTAATAATAAAATGATGAATAAAATAAACCTCCTTAAGACATGCTTTTGATATATCCCAAGGATATAATTTACTGATTTTGCATTAATTCAACGATACCTATTTTCATGTTGGACCATGCTTCTTATTTTAGTAACTATCATACTGTTTCATAAATGTCTTTCTTCATTTCTCCTTAAATTATAAGCATCGTATGGGTAAGAAATATGTCTTTTCAACATAGATAACTAAAAATATTTCAGAAAATATTTTTTACTTTTTGGCTGTAGTTCAGGTGACATTTAAAATAGAAAAAGAAGCAGTGTTACTGGCTATATACATTTTATTAAAACTAATGCTGATAAGCACATTCATACTGTTTTGACAGTACAGAAAACGTATTTGAAACTTAACAGCTCTTTAAACAAATGGCCGTCAGATAGTGAACACTTCAAGGTAGGATAACTCTGAGTTATGAATCACTGAAGAAATAAGCAAATAAAAAATATTAACTTATAGAAATTAAAATACTCAGTTTTAAAAATGGCTGATCTCCCTCTTAACCAGTGTTCTGGGGAGATTATAGAGCATGTGACTAATCCGCCCATGTAAAATGGTTCAACTCACTCTCCTAAGTGTACTGTGTGTGCTTCTCAGGAAGATACACTTTCAGGGCTTCCTTCCTGGGTAGAGGCTGCTAGTGGTGTCATGTTAGCTACTAAGAGCCCAGGAATATTTATAGCATTCACTGTGTTTATTCATGAAGTCAAAAGGAATGGGAGTTTTAAGACGGGAATTGTCTTAAAACATAATTTGTGAAAATTGTGGAGACCTGGCCAAATCCTAATGTACCCTCTCTCTTTTAATTTAGCCCAGACTCCTTCTTGTTCAGGTATATACTTTCTTCTTTGGCAGTGAAAAAGCATAGAACTAGAGCAGAAAAAGATAGGTAGAAGCATTGTATTAGTAAGATAACACACAGTAACATATTCACAGGTTTTGAAGATTAGGATTTAGACATCTTTGGGGAGTCATTACACTACATACCAAAGTTCATTCTCTGGGCCCCCACAATGCATGTCCATTTCATATGCAAATTACATTCACCCCATTCCAACATCCCCAAATGTCTCAATTCAGTACAATATCAACTTTAAGTCCAAAATCTCATTTAAATCTCATTGTTGCTGTTGGGAGCAATCTAAGTCCATCATTCTTCTGGTGGTGCTGGGGGTGGGGGTGTTGAGCTTGATCCTTTCTGCTGATATAATAAAGAATTACAGATCAGTGAAGTTTACGAAAAGTAAGATTTATTGAAGTATGTTTTAAGAGAGAAATGAGGACACTAGAGAGAGTTATAGCCTCCTAGAGGTGGCGAGATCTGTCTTATATCTGGGAGGTGATGGGAAGTTACAAGGGTGGTGCTAGCTGATTGATGCGTGACATTTTTGATTGACAGTTGGCTTAATTATATAACCTGTTGTCAACTGCGCATGTCCTTACCCAGAATTCAGTCTGTTATAATTAGATTCATGAACTTCCAGGCATATGTATGATCTTATAATGAAGGTATAATAAGGCCGAGGTGAAAAGAAGATCAGTGTACGCAAGTATTTGTGGCTGGCCTAAACTGATTGCTCTGTTATGGTCAGTTATTTCCTTGTGCTCTAGAATGTAGGGGTATTGTTAATTGAAAAATGTTTTTTTTCTGGGAGATCCTAGGGGTGGACTTTGGGTTGGGCTGTCGGTGTTGTCATTTCTATGGTTACAGAGCCAGGCTTATGGTCCCTTCACTCATGGCTACCTAACTGCCTAACATCATCACCTCAAAAGTCCCACTTTTCTTCATCTAAATTATCTAAATCAGGTATGGGTGAGGTTCTGAGTATAATCCATCCTGAGACACAATTTTTCCTTATATCAAACCTATGAAACTCTAGAAACAAGTTAACTGCTCCCAAAATACAATGGTGGGGCAGGCATAGGATAACAGATAGAGGCATTTCAATTCAAAAAGGGAAAAAAGGGAAGGAAAAAAAAGGGTCACCAGTCCCAAGCAATTTTAAAATGCAGTGGACATATCAACATTAGGTTTAAAAGCCTGGGAATAATCCTCTGTGGTTTTCAGCTCTATCTTCTGGGCTTATGACTCTTCTCTCTGAGGTGGAAGATCTACCCTTGGAGTCATCCTCCCTTTTTTATCAAAGGTAGCACATATTTGCAGCTGAATAGTTTTAGCACCCTCTCTCCTAACCGTGGGACTCTTCTGAGTCCTACAGCTTTTTTCATTTTGATCTCTGTATCCCTTCCAGTCCAAGCTGGCCATACTCCTGTCTTTCTTACCAGAACACTTTTGCTTGATAGTGAACCTTCTAAATTTAGTGTCTTTTGCAATCTGAATACCTAAGAATTTTCCATTTTTATCAAGTCCTGGTTCGTTTTTGATTAAGTTCTTCCCTCTTTCTCGTATCTTTCTTCTTGCATCTCACTATAAGAAGCAAGAACATACTAAGCCATATTTTTAAGCACTTTGCTTGGGAATTGCCTCAGAAAAATATCCAAGTTCTCTTATAAGTTCTGCTTTTCATATAATTGTAGGGTATAGTTTTGTTAAACCTTCTCCTACTATATAACAAGACTTCTCTTTTTTCTAGGTTCCAATAATATGTTTTTCATTTCCTTTTGAGCCCTTACCAGCAGTGCTTTTACTATCCTTTCTACCAATCATCAGCTTATGATGATTGAAATATTCTCTAAGACTATGGGTTTTCTCTACTGTGCCTCCTCACTTCCTTCTGAGTCTTTACTAGTAGAGTAGTTAAAATCTGTATTTCTACTAATAGTCATTTCAAAGTAGTCTAGGCTTTTTCTATCATGCTTCTCAAAATTCACTCAGTATCTACCCTTTATTCAATTCCAAAGCCACTTGCACATTTTTAGGTATTTGTTATAATAGCATCCCACTTCCAGTTACCGAAATCTGTATTAGTTTCATATTGCTGCTTTAACAAATTACTGTAAACTTAGTGTCTGAAAACAACACTAATTTATTATCTTACAGTACTGGAGGTCAGAAGTCCAAAATAGGTCTCACTTAGCTAAAATCAAGGACAGAATGTGCCAGGTATGCTATATAAGAAATTCTCTTAGACAAGGTGCCATTTGATTGGAGACCAAAAAGTACTGGGGAATCAAGACTTATGAATATTTTGGAGGAGAACATTTCAGAAAGAGAAAATGAAAAGTGCAAAGATACCATGGTATGAACTTGGATGAGTTTTTAGATGTTTAAGGAGTAGTAAGGATGCAAATGAGATTCACAATGAGAGAGAGAGAAGAATAGAATAAGATGGAGTCAAGCAGGTAGAAAGGTGACAGATCACAAAGGGCTTTGTAGTCTATGGCAAAGATTTGGATTATGCTTGGAGGGAGATAGATGTACATTGCCAGAGGCTGGCAAAAATCTGACTTATAGCTGAAAAGATTACTGTGGTTGCTATGTTGAATACTAGCTGCAAGAAGGCAAGAGTGGAAGCAAGTGTTCCTAAGGGGAAATGATGCTGACTTTGATTAGAGTGGTAGCAGTGGTAGTGTGAGAATTTGTAGCTCATTCTGGATATATTTCTAATGTAGAGTTCATGTGATTTACATGATAGATTGGATGTGATGTGAGAGAAAGAGAGCAATTAAGAATGACTTCAAGGATTTGGATTGAGCATTTGATTAGTTGTAGGCACTATTTACTGAACTGAGAAAGATTAGAGAATGAGGGCAAAATTTAAGTTTTGGATATGTTTAGAGTGAGATACTTATCTGACATAGAGATGCTGTGGGGTCTGATAGTCATGGGAGACTGGAGTTTAAGGGAGATACTGAGGCTAGATATATACTTTTGGGAATCTCAGCATAAAAGTAACATTTAAAGTTGTGAAACTAGATAAAATCCCAAGGGAAGCCATTTTAGAAGAGAAGTGGTGCCATAATTGAGCAAAGAGGCATTCTTGTGTTTGGAGGTCAGGAGTATGAAGAAAAACAGCAACAGAGTGTGCTGACAAGCAGGCAGCGGGGAATGAGGAGGTCCAAGAGAGAGTGAGGTCTTGGAAGCCAAATGAAGATAGTCTTTTAAGAAAGGAGTGATCAATGTGTCAATTACTGCTGAGAAGTCAGTAAAATAAGTAAATACCACAAAATAACCATTTATTTTGGCATCCTGGAGGTGATTGTGTTTTGATGGAATCAGGGATACAAAGGCCTGATGGAAGTTATTCATGGAGCTCCAAGGATCTTTATAATCCACCTAACAAAAAAAGAATCCTTACTGCAATTCTAAAATTGCTATGCTATGCAATTTGTGGCTGACTAGTAGTATAAATGTTGGAGTTTCTTTGAAGTTTAGTTAAAACTTCTAAGTTAGTCATCTAGAGTTCCTTTATTTGCAAATCCCCCCAAATGTACTAGCTTTAAGTTGTCTAAATTCCTTACCTTCAATCACCTTCTTCTCATTATAAGGCAGACGAGTCCATAAAAATGGAGAGACTGATATAACTGAGGAAAATTCCATTTCTCTGGGAGAACACAACTCAGTTCATGCAGAATAGTTTGAGAGGCACTTTGCTTTAATGTTTTTACACCATTTTCTTATGGTGCTGACAGAGATTGAATACTCCAGGTCAGAGATTAGTCATAGGGATTCTTTAGTTGAAAATGCATTCATTCTCTTGAGACCAATGAATATGTTAGTAATTAGTGTTGTTTAACTGCATATTCCTCTCCTCTTAGTAAAATCAATTATCAAAACATTGTTAGCTTATGTATGACTCCATATCTCTAAATCAGAGACTCTATATTTGGTATCTTTTGAAAGAAAAATAACATAACTGTAAAGCACATAAAGTACTGAAACTCGGAGCCAAAAAAAAAAAAAATCTCTTTAAGTATTCTGCCAATGTTTATTAGTTTCTTTAAAATACAATGTATAAATGAAAACTATTCCATACACTTATATTCTTATGTTTTTTCATTTCCTTTCCTCAGAGGGGAAATTTATAGAGGGCATGGGATAGACAAATGCCAGGAGAAGCTGATTGGGAAAATGAGGGTGTAAAAGAAATTAGCAAGATTGAATTTATAATCTGAAACGGTGATCTCTGATGACAGAAATTCATCTTCCGTGTACCTGGCTTGATCTAGGCAAATGTTGGGTTTTGAAGGAGTTAGAATTTGCTCTTTTATACCTCTTATACTCTTGCTGTCTGCCTACTTCCCTCTTGTTGGGGATGTTCCCCTTGCAATGCCGCAGACATATCATTTCATATTTCAGTACCCTCTGAAATTCATCAGTCTTCGTCCTAAGAATATTTTCTCATCTAGATCATAAAGTGTACTCTTGGATTTTAATCTGGTCAACAATCTGTGCTAAACATTTCTTGGTTTAATTTCAGATTAAAAAACAAACAAACAAACAAAAAAACAGCCAACCTACCAGGCTTTGTTTAGGTTGATTGTAAAAGCAAGCAGAAAGGGGAAAATAGATGAGGAACAGTTGGCATGTGACCAACTCCCAGATATACCTATAAGCACAAAACTGACTCCGGATGTGTGATTTCAGGAAAGGATTCAGAAAGCTTAGTATTGGAAAATGCAGGTCCCATTAATTGGAAGGAGAATGATTGGTCACTTTTTTCTTTTTGTCATGGGTTTATATTTGCTTTCTCATCCACACTTTATTATTTAATTTCAGTAGATACCAAAGGAGCTACTACGTGTTATTTTTAGGAACAAGACAGACTCAAGTTCAAATCCCAGTGTTGATGCTTTCGGGTTGATTTTACCCAGTTACCTACCTTATATGTGCCTCAGTGTCCTCAAACGTAGAAGGGAGACAACCCCCTACATCCTGAAATTGTTGCGATGAGCATTATATCAAGCAATTTATGAAAGAGGACTAGTGTTAAATATAGACCCTGTAGATATTAATTTAAAAATAGAATAATACATATCATTGCAACAAATAATACATTTGATAAGTGTGTAATAGGTATATAACAAAGGAAACTTGTGGGAAACTATGTCTGAGATATGAGCATTTTCAGTTATAAATAGGAAGACTTTTTGACTCATTGTAAAATGTTAAGTGCAGAAATGTGTATTATAAAAAAGTTTGAAATCTTAATAGATTCATTCACTAGGAATCATCAAGGTGAAAGAAATGTGGAGGATTAATAGTATCACATCAAAATTAAGTATTCACTATATGAGTTACATTTTCATATGTCATTTCAGAAAATTAAGAGATTATTTATCCATCCCAGATAAAAGGTTATCATATTAGATTTCATAAATGAATAGTGATTCTGCTTCCCACACTGTCTATCAATCCATCTATATGTATGTATCTATGTTTTTATATATCCTATTAGATGTAAAACACTTAAAAGTGAATGTCAACAAAATTTCAAATTACAGTTAAATTTAGGACACCTTAACCTCTAATCATCTTTGTACCTGATCTCAATTTTTTCTTTGAAATTTGGGAGAATTATATAGATTATCATACAACTTAGTCTACAATTTGAGTTAGAATTACTGATAACAAAATGCGGATCTGCAGTAATAACACATATTTGAACTGAACAGATTGCATATAGTCGGGGCTTCCAAATGATTGTCATGAAAAGTGTGTAACAGCATTGTTATTTTACACTAGGAAGTTGTGGCCTAGAAATAATGCCTGACTTCATCCCAAGCATTTTGGTCATCCTAATATACAAACAGTAATAAAACCTCAATGTCTTCTGGAGAATGAAACTCTGAATCATTTAATAATACAAACAACAATATTAACTGTTATCAGACTTTGGTTTATTGTAAAATTTAGCAAAGTTTTTCTAGCAATCCCTGACCCTTGCTCTGAAAACAAAAGCAAAAACGTGATTATTGCTTATTCTTTCTCCCTACTTATTTGCGCCACTATAAAAGAAGGGAGAAAAATCATTGTAATAAATAAAATTAGAGATGTAAGAGAGAAAGGTAAATCAGTCTAGATAAGAAATATTAGGAGCAACAGAAATATCATCAAGCAGTTTCAAAATAAGCTTCTTTTTAAAAGGCTGTTATATAAAAAAATCACACCAAATATGTAACAGCAGAGAAGAAAGATAAATACAAGTTAATTGCACACCAATCCCATGCAAAAGCCTAGGTCATTAGCCAAAGCAGTAGTATTCAGAATCCAATTTGGGATGCTTGTGCAGTGCCTGGGAGTCTTCTATTATGGCGCTGTCACCGAATTGTTCCAAGTCTGACGGGGTTTGATGGCCTGAGACATCATCTGCCAACGTGTCCAGATAGCTCCCCACAGAGATACCATCCAGCCCATCACTGTCATCATGTAGGCTACTGTAGCTGCCACGTAAAGAGGTACTCTGACTCTCCAATAAACTGCACAGGCTGCCACTGAGACTGCTGCCTCGGCTAGTAATAGTGGCTTTCTCTTCAATCATCCACTTGATGGACTCAATGCTCTCATTGATAACAAGCAACTGGCGCATGAGCCTGACATCTGTGGCTCTGAGATTAACCTATGGAGAAGGGAGAGAAAGGAAAGACATGACAATTATTCTGCATTCATGAAAGACCCGAAATTCATTTGGATTCTGTCTCCTTCAGTCCATAATTTTAAATTCACAGAATTAAAATATAAATTCACTTGATCTCAGGATGTTTTTGAAAACTGCTGACCAGTGTTAGGAGTCATAATCAAAGAACTCACTTCCTGCCAGACGCATCAGATTCCCAAAAGGACAATAAAACTCCCACTTCATCCCTGACCCTAACCAAGATGACTGGAAATATCATATTGAATGTCATATTATCTGCTAAGAAACTTATTCTCTCTCTGGCCAGACTAATAGTTTATCTGTGTTTACTTGGGAATACTTGTACATATGTCGAGAGGCGGGGAGAAGAGGAATGTATAGAAATTAAGGAGTCGTCATATCATCATTGCAGCAGCTCCTATTTTTTGAGTGATAATGTGCCAGGCATCATTATAAAAGCCCAACATTCGTTATAGTAGCAACCTTGAACCATGGGTATTATTATTATTATTCTCTCCATTTTACAGATGAAGAAAAAGAGAAAAGAGTACAGAAAGGTCCATATATAACTATATTGACATATGTATAGTACTGAATAATGCCCAAATTGTTTTAAAATTCCCTGAATCCAAAAGGGAACCAATACACTAGGCTGATCCACTGTACAAGATGAAGTATCTAGATGTTTTATGTAGATCTGATTATTTGCTTCAGATATTTCAGGGCCAACCCCTATCAAAATTGGGATATGAGGCTCTGAGATGGTCTAAAACTCCCCTAAGTGCCTTCTAAGTGTATAGTTCTTCTGAAAGTTCTAAGTTCCGTCAAAGAAATCTTCAGAGCCGCAAAGCAGACTTTCTTTGTAGGCCTTACAGTTCAGTGGGAACATCTGCTGCAATAACTCTCTTGATTGCCTTTGTTCTTGGAGTCAAAGAGATGTGGCTCCTATAGACTCCAGTGCCTGGACTAGGAGGCAGGACATGGCCACTAGAGATCCAAGTTACATTTATTATAGTTTCAAATGGATTCTTGTTTTTCAGTTGGGGTCTTTTAGAGGCTAGGTTCTAATTCTATCTTTAAGATCCAGGGTTAATTCAGATTTGTAGTTTTCTAGAATCATCAAAGGCACTCAGTCATGAGTGACTCAAGCCATAAGAGAGAAAGGAGCCTATTGTCTTCAAATGTATGCATTCATATTGTAAAAATGTTTCCTGGTTAGGAGTTAATCCATAACTGAAGGTGAACTTTGGATTGAGTGTGACAAACAAACATTAGGAGAGTTGGAATTTCTACCAATGATTTCAAAGATGTAAGATTACAGGTTAAAATATATATGTATAAATATAAGAAGCATGAACTACAATTTAAAAACCCTTAATTTTGCTAGGATATTAAATAAAGTAACGAGTAATTTTCTTATCTTCTCTGAGAAAAGCACCAAAAATAAATCCTGTAGAAAGTAACCAGTGAAAATCATTTCTCTATAAAATGTTCACAAACAGAAGGATGTGAACTTAATGAGTCTTGAGATGTTTTTCTATTTGTGGTATTGTCTCAGTGAACTTGCAATAATGTTGTGTTGGAGAAGGAGGTTTTCTGGCAGTCTTTATGTTCAAATTCACCCACACATCCCATGAACTATCAAGATACTTTTCAAGTTACACGTAATACAATAAATATTTACAAACTGGCAACAATTTGCCTAGGTCCACTGACAAGCCTAGAAAATCAATATGAGGCAAAGTCTTACAGAATTCTTCAGTTAGGCATCTGTAGCTGATAAAACTCACTGTGCCCATTGTAGGCCTGGTGCAATATAAATTTATGTGACTGTTTCTCAAGGGCTCCCCAAATGAACAATAGCTGCATTTGTTCACATCCCCACCCTGTCCCATGGAAATGTTCCGGCCCATGCCCAGCTCTAGGTATGTTCCCTATTATTCCCCTCACTTGAAATACTTTACTCTCTCCTTCTCTAAATCCGCTCCATTCTTGAAGTCCTGCTTCTTCCAGCAAGCACTACTTACTGATTCCAGCCTCCTCTGCAGTTCTTTTAGTTTTGTATCTCACAGTACTGTCTTATATTATACTGTCTTATATTGCTACCTTTATTGTGTGTTTTTGCTGTTTCTTAAACTAAGCTTTAAGTTCCTTTAAGAAAGAAGGCATGTCTTACATTTCTTCCATCTCTCTGTCTGTTCTAAGCATTAATTTTTTTTCTTTTTTTTTAGAAATAGTCATAATTTTAGGATCTATGAAATTTAAGTTCTTAAGACAAAAATAATACACATTTCCAGCAACTGTGTTATTCAGGGGTTAAAACATACTTAGGATAATTTTTCAGTAATTTTTGTCTGAACTATACAGTGGCTGCATCAAATAGAAATTTTTAAAATTTTATTGAGCAATATGAATAAGAGGGGTATAGACTCTGAAGTAACAAAAGCTTCCTTTAATCACGACACGATTTATTTAGATTAAAAAAAAATCTTTTCTGAAAGCAAATATTCACAGTCCATTGAACTCTTTTAGGGAAAAAAATGACGAAAGCAAGTCAGCTAGAACGTGTTGATCCGGCCAATAATGATTACAGGTTTACTGAATCTAACTCTCTGTCCTCCCAGTGAGAGAGTAAACAGCTTCCCACTGTGGGAGCGCTGGGCCAGCTGGTTCACACGGCTGCTTGTCCATTACCTGGAGCTCCTGGCTGCTTGCTTCACACTTACTGCTTTCTCTTCGAATTAAGGTGTGGTTATGCTACTACTGATGAACCCTGAAAGTATGAACAATCCACCACACACAGAACTAAATCATAGTGTCACTTCTGTCTCTAGTAGCTGCCCCACCTTTCTTCACAATTATTCTTGTCCTTATGAAGTCTGGCCATGGATTAAGAAGAAAGTAGACTTGCCCCATTGACAGGAAACTGCGATATTTTCACTTGAGGTCTTATAAGGTCCTGTGACTTCACTCTGAGGATATTGAGAGTTGGGAGGTCCTCATTATAGTTTGAGTTTAAGTGTCTCCTTCTTGAAGAGCCCCTTTCTAATTAGCCATTCTGTCCAATACCCGTACCTCATTTCTGGTTTCTTTTTCTCTTTATAATATTTATGACTAGTTGAAATCGTTCTGCTTATCATTTGTTAAGACAGGAATTGGTCTGTCTTGTTTGCCACTCTGTGTCCAAGACCTACCATAGTACTTGGCACATAATAGGTGCTCAATTAATATTTATTCAAGGGCCAAATGATTGCTTCAGATTGGACCATCTAACAGGAACACCCCTCCCTTGGGTTTTGCCGTGGGCCAGTGATATGTGACTTGAGAGGAAGGAAAGAGGCAGCTTCTGGAAAGAGCATTTTTGTATTAAAGTATTGCCAACATGCAATCCCATTCCTATTCATTCACAAGACTCAGACACTGAGAAACTGGTACAAAGTTATTCCGAGCTTAAAAATACAAAATAAGACATAGGAAGGAAGTGGACTTGAAGGTGTGAATCACTCTCCAAACGTTATTCTGTTTGTTCGGAGGAGGCGATTATAGGTACTAGCACACACAGGTGTTCTATAAACACTTGGTGAAATGAGTTAAACAAAGGGAACAAATAAACAAATAGGACATTTACAAAAAAACCCCCAAAACAGAAAGACCTGTTCTACTATTGGTAAAGGGATGTGGATGTCCTTTCCTCTTTTCTTCAGCCTCTTTACTCTAGCCCTTCCTGGTAATTCACTGTGGTTCATCTTCATACTTGTCTCTCATGTTTCACAATTGTAACATAACAGGTCTTTGTACTGAAAACTGAATGAATTCTGAAATTTCATGTCATTTTTGAACAAGTGGTGAATTGGGCCTATTGTAGAACTTGAAATGAGGGATCTTGAAAGAGCAAATACTATTAATAATAAACTTTTCTAGATCTATGTTTTCTTTCAGAGTATCATTTTATTACTGAAAGAATACAAAGATTTTGAATTGGCTCAGTAGAATCCAAGAAAGAGAGAATGTGGTCAAATTTTCAGTTAATAAAGGAGTTGCCAAACAAGTTGACTTATTTTGTGGTATTATACGAGGAACATGGTATGGGCTTCTGGCCTACCACTGTATACCTCTGCGACCTTTGGGCAAGGTGGCTTAGCACTTAAGACCTCAGCTTCCATATACCTGAAAAAAAAAAATTGTGGAATTATATTCCGAGCTGCAGTGAGCCACTGGACTTAGTAGAGGTAGTAAAGCGGTCTGTGAACCAAGACTAATTTCTACCCAATAATGAAGATTTAATTTGGCTAAGGAACCCAGCTATCACTTTTGTCAGCTCTTCATATTAAGATTTCATTTAAGATGTTAGTTGATAAGAGGATTCTGTAGATCAGGTCATCTCAGGATTTCCCTCCATTATGACATTGTCTCTGTTCTTTGTCATTCCTGTGGCCATTTACTTACTAAATTGTTTCTGCTATGAGAAAATTATGCAAGCTCTTGAGGAGATAGATTAATCAGTTTTGCTGCTCAATACCTCCTGCAAAAGATTAACTAGTAAAAACTCATGGCTAAATCCAGAAGTTTGAGCTTCATTGAATTTTAATCACCTTATCAGAAATTGTGTAGTAATAGTAATTTTAGCTCTTTACACTTGTGTTTAAATAAAAATCATATTTGTGTTCTGCTTCAAGGTAAACATACATGTCATCTTTAATATGTCTATATATTAACTACAATATGCACATGAGCTGCTAAATTGTATCTTCCAAATAGGGACCTGCTCATGCTTATCTTGTCATAATGCTGGCTTAGACAGCACCACGAAGTCTACTCTATCTCAGAGCTCTCCTTCACTGTTTTTTTCTTTTTATTTATGAAAATTGACTAGTCAAATAAAAGCAAGTTACCTCTTAGCTATATATTCCTACTGTAAACCCCACAATATCCATGACCTAAATCCCAAATGTCCAGCAAGCTGAAATATGAATTAGAAGAGAGACAGACTACTTTGCAAGCAAGTCTGTAATCATGTACATGAAGAAAGGTAAATATTAGATTTCCCTTTTAACGTTATGCACTAATCCTAATTTCAAATGAGAAGAAACCACTCAGTACTTTTTCAGATTTGTAATTGGTGGAAGGCCCCTTTTCTAGCCATATTTATTTCCAAATATACCGAGAAAATAAAAATAAAAAGCATCTGTACTAAATTAAAGAGATGTTGTACAGGCACTCGGAATATTGTTTTTCCAGCAGTTTATCCCAGTTTATCTGCATGTTCACTTTGCATAACCTCCTTGTGTCCAAATTTGCTCCCTCTCCAAATTTCACCACATTCTCAATTTGATGATCACAGAAGATTTTCTGCCTACCCATCCTTAACATTTCCAGCAGTTTTATTAATCGCTTTATTTATAAAGCACTCCTCGACCTCTTTTCTCAGAAGATCCATAAGGATATTATTGTCTCTCTGCAGTCTCAGAAGACATTGTACAACATTTCCACCTACTGCTTTGGTTTGGAATGCTTCAGGAGAAAAGCCTGCGGCCGTTTACAAGTCAGTGCTCTTCCACCAAAGTTTTCTTTTGCACTCTCAGCCAGTCCAAAATTTACAACAAAATTTGTTCCTAATTGAGCAACAGAGGATTTCATTTTTATATCAGTCAGCTTTATCTTCCTCCATTTGTGTTGTTTATATGTGGAGTTGAACAATCATTAAAACAGCTAATCCTTTTCTCTAAACCTTATAGAAGAGTAATTTCCCCAAAGACTAAATTACACACATAAAAACACTGTCATCAGCACAGTGACTAATTGATGTTGTTTTGATAAATTAGAAAGCTGCATTTGGTCTATTTGAAAGGGGCACATGTGACCCTCCTGAATCTTAAACATAAATTCCTGCCATCAGGCCTTCTCATGAAATCTGTATAGTTTTGCTGATGAGTCCGCTGATTATCAAAGTAAGACAAGGAGCTTTTTGATCTCATTCTATCAGGTTTTAGGCCCAGTTGATACTGGATACCTGTGAAGTCACTTCCTTTTCTGTATCTGAATACAGTAAAATTCGTTTTCCTGAGTGCTTTCAGTATGTTCATGAGCAGTATAATCAACTGAGCTGAAATTCATTTGGAATGATGTAACAAAAACATGAACTCCTCATATTTGTACAAGGAAACTCATACATACAGACCAGACAAGAAGTATTTCCATTAATTTATAATAAGTGTTCTTTCTGCATGTGCATTTTTCTAATTTAGAACTTAAAATAGTATCTTTATGTGGAAGACTAGGATATGGTAATGTGATCCTCTGTGAAATCTAGTGGCCATGCTTACACTGGGAGAAAGAAGGATGCAGGGTGATGTTCTGGTAAATACTTAACAACTGGCTCTCTGGGAAAACTATACATACACATACACATAAATGCATGCATGTAGTAGTGTACGCTTTACAAATAATGCCAAAATTTACAGTGCTTTTTATTGTAAATTTCATGTAACTGATTCTCAGAGAACGCTTTTGTTCATTTTTGCTGAACTTTTTGTTCATGTTTGCTGATCTGAACCTATGGTTGCAGTTCAACCACAATTTAACAAATAAAATTGATCCAAATCTACTAACTCTTTTCTCAGTAATATTATGTCATTAAATCTGTGATCTACTATTAAAGTATTTTTCACCACAGTACAAATTATAGTCATTAAACTGAAACCTGTTTCAGCTATAACACTAGTTATGTGCCTCCATACCAGTTATGTCTGAACTTTACTGGTTTGTTAGTGATGTGAGCAACTTTGCTAAATTGGATAATAGTTTTTGAATATGTGAAGAATATTTCCCAATTTTTTGTGCTATTGATAATGTAATAGCTAAAGACACAACACACTTTTAAGTTTAATCTGCAGTATTAACATTTTCCCATCACTGTTTTATGACAACAAAATAAAAGTCAAATTCTGATTTATAGTATTTTTAAATTTTTGTGCTGTAAATACTCCTGCCGTGGTCAATTTCAGGCTACCAGTGTGATATCACTAAATATCAGGCTGATAGAGGATTCTCAACAACACAGCATTATGGAGTATTTTCACCCTCTAGATACAATAAATGTTTTAAATAACCTCAAGAAGATAATAGTAAAATGAAGTAAAATAATTACAAAGTAATGAGTTTTGAGTATTACCTTATTTTTCATATAACTTTTTAATTTGTAGGTTTATGTAAATACTTTAAGTTTTAATAATGATTGTGATTGAAAACAAGTTCATAAAATTGAAAATTTAACAAACAGCTCACACAGCCCAGTAGGAGTTGGCTCTAGTATATCATCAAAGGTACAGATAAAGGCTTTACTTAATTTACATTTTTGTGATAAATAGATTAGGACATTCATTTTTTTCCCTTACATTTTCCGATACAGGCTTAAAAGCTCAATGTAATTTTATCTTTTCCACTACGTATAATTCGATGAAAATGAAAAACATTTATACCAAAGTTATTAGTGTTTTTTTATGGAAAGAGTTCAAATATTGAATGTAAATTATTCTTTAAGCATCCTTGAGACAT
Organism: Pteropus vampyrus; assembly: GCF_000151845.1. Lineage (NCBI taxonomy): Eukaryota > Metazoa > Chordata > Mammalia > Chiroptera > Pteropodidae > Pteropus > Pteropus vampyrus. The sequence continues at coordinate 127,140 of NW_011889247.1, forward strand.
GAAATGTACTTGGAAAGGGAATAATTTAGATATCTGAAACAATAATTTAAGCATTTGCATTTTTATATTATAATTTTTGATGGATATTTTTCTAATATATGTGACACACTTCGCCATTTTGGTAAACAGAGCCAAGCTGAATCAAACAGTAAGGGACCAAAGTATAAACAGAGCATTTCTAATGCATAGAGAGAGAGAGTTATTCAGCAGTACACTTAAGAGTTGTTGAGGAAACAGAACCGTAGTCCTTTTTTTGTTTTACATGATTCTATACATCCCACCCCACCCAGATGCTTAAACTCTCTTTCAGTAATTTTTTGATGTTGATATTAGATCTGTTTGTACCAGTCCTTATGTCCCCTTTTTCTTCTTCAGTCTCCCAATTCTATTTCTAGAATTTGCTATCTGCAGCCCAGTAGTACTTCAGTAACTCTAAGTTATTTTCCTATTTGTTGAATAGGGTAGGTAGAACTGAGTTGCAAGGCAGACTGATCTTTGCACTTCTTAGAAACTAACATTAACTAGTGAATAAAATTAAGTGAGGAAGCAATCTCTGCAACAGAATAAAGTGTATGGGCCTTTCTCCCTAGAACAGTGATCCTCAACTTTTAATACGCATATGGATCACCTTGGAATTTTGTTAAAATTTACCTTCTCTTCACTAGTTCTGTAATCCTGCATTTCTAACAAGTTCCCAGCTGATGCCAATAGAGGTAGGCAACCTGTAAGATATCTCCCAAATAAGCCAGTCCCTCCTGGTATCTACATCTTTGTGTACTTCCCTGTCCTTGAGTGTGGGTATACTGGTCTACTAATTTGTTTCTAAGGAACAGAATATGGCGAGATGATGTGATGTCACTCCTGAGAAAAGGTTACAAAAAGGTTGTGGTTTCTGTCTTGGGCACACTTTCTTACTTGCTCTGAGAGCTACCTGTCAGGCTATGAATTGTTCTAGTGTGAGAGCTACATGAAAAAGAACTATCTCTGGACTTCGCCTACCAAGAAACTAGGCCTGCCAACTGCTACTGACTACAGAAGTGAACTTGGAAGCAGATCCTCCCTGAATCCAGCCCCGAACTGCCTGTAGCCTCGACTGACATATTGGTTGCAGACTTTTGAAGAGACCTTGAGTCAGAGGCACTCAGCTAATCTGTGCACAGACTTCTGACTCACAGAAGCTGTGAAATAACATATTTGTTTTTCATTTTGCTAAGTTTTAGGATATTTGTTATGCAGCATGAATAACGAATACACCAGTGCTGTCGGTAAATGGACTACATTCCGAGTAGCAAGGACCTAGAGATGTTTTTACTTACGTATTATTTTGGGGAAATGGATGCTGGACTGTACTATCAATGGGACTCTACTCTATTGATACATTTGTTTCATAGTTTGAAAAAAGTAAAAACTAGAGTAACTTACTATTTGAAAATTATACTTTGATAGATTTGGAGTTGCTCTCAAGATATCCACTATACTCTAGAACTAAAACAGAGTTGCCTGGGAAGTGGCTTCTGCACTGAATCAACAATAGCAATAGAACTTTACCTTTTCTGACACAGTTTTGATTCTGATTTGGTTCTTTTTGTTCTGGTTTGTTTGCTTCATTGTTGTTGTTTCAGATTCTTTGCCAATAGTTACATTTTTGTTTAACTGATTGTTTAGATAATGTCCATCTCCACACTGGATACTGAACCCTCATGTAAATCAGCCAATTCCAGAGACTTGTGGGTACTGAACCACTAGGCCAGTCAGGGTCACGTAATCTATAAATTATTCTCCATTTGGAGTATCAATAATTGGCAGTCTGATTTCATGATGTGACCATTTTGTGATCTCTATTAGGATGACAGGAATCTATTATTCTGCTGGGTGAGAG
>NW_011889247.1:129852-165601 GCF_000151845.1 Pteropus vampyrus
TGATGAAATTTGCTCAGTTTAGGTGGACTTATTATGAGATAAATTTTCAAAGGAGCTTGTGAATAAATCACTGCTACATATATTAATGCAAAGCTAGAACTTTTTTTGCCCTCTGTTGGAATGAAAATTGTTAAAGAAGAATTTAGTTTGCTCTTAACGAGAGATAGTAAAAGGTTATTCTGTATTATCTACCCAGATAGCAGAGATTCCTTATCTAACCTGAAAATTTTCTGTGCTTCCTGCTGCCTCTGGCTTGTCCTTGCTTTAAAAAACTTTTTTTTTAAAAAAGAAGTTTTAAAAATTGTATTCTTATGTTTCCATGCACATATGATAATGTTTTAATCTAATAATTAAATCTACTTGAATGATACTTAAACCCTTTTAATTTTGCCTTCCCAAGATAAGACTCTAAATTCAGAGGGAAAAAAATTTAAGATGTTTTTACCCCGAAACTAATTCTTTGAGGTCTTTGCAAAGGCCCCTGGGCAAGTGCCTTAGATGAAGACTGCTAGATAGCAGTAATAGCAACCATAGTAAATGACTGAACATGCCTGTGTTCCAATAAAAGTACTTACAAAAACAGGCAAGCTGGATTTAGGCAATCTGTTGCCCTGGGGTCTCAGTCTTACAGGTACTTAAAAAAAAAAAAAATGAAAAAGCAAAAAGGCACTTTCTGGTGCATTTAGCTCAGTAATCTAACTCATTATATCTTTCTTAAGGGACTATCTGACTTCTGCTCCTCTATTTCTTCCTTTATCTACCTCCTCTATCCTAATGGTTCACCTCATTAAAAAGATAAATAAATTTTTGGCATGTAAGTGAATTATCTGTATGAGCATGCTTTTAACTTTTGTTTGTTTGAAAAACATACTTTGACAGAATCAAATAATAGAGCCACAGACAGAAATTTTGTTAGACCTGGCACAAATGCAGATGGCCCAGAATAGTAAAGGTAATGCAGATGAGGTGAAAACTTAAAAATGCAACTCTGCTGTAACAAGTTTCTGTTAAATATCTGTCTCTAGGTCTTTAATTTCTTTTTACCTTTATTTAATCACTTTTCTCAGATTTATTAGTAAAAGAAGTTACCCATATTACATAAGAGGATATTCATACCCTAAATTTAACACTTCAAATAAGAATAAATAAGTTTTGTCTTTTCATTGTGAACCAAGGTGAAGTCCATGAGGAATGGATTTGCTCTCTATTTCAAATGGCTTAACCTGATTATGATTCAGCATATACCAAGTATTGTGATGATTCAATGCTCATAGTCTTACTCAGCTGTTTACATTTTATTTTCCACAAGTAGTTTAATGATATCTCTAGCACTACATATCATCAAGGACTAAATTTATGTGCTGCTATCTTTAGTCTTTTAGAAAATAAAGTGTTTAAACTGTCCCTTTGCACACCATTTTTAAAAATTGTGTTTTATTAATTTTAAATAGAATTAATCAGTCATTGAAATGATATCGTCTAAAGCATTATATTCATTGTTCCAATATAGTATTCTCTTAGAATTTAACTTTAGTTAATATTGACGATTTTATCCAAATATATGAGAGTTTGCTTTCCTTTGACAGTGATGTAATTTGTCACATTTATATCTATATTGACCATTTCCAGCAGAAATAATATGCAAAAACATTTAAAACAGAAGTGATCACTGATTTGTTATTTATTTACACCAGTGATGCCCTGTGACCCAACTACCTATTAATAGTGTAGTTTAGTAAGAATAGCAAGGAAACCTAAAATTTTGGTTCTAATCTTGGTTCCATTACTAAAACTTTGCCTTGTAACAAACCACCTAATCTTCCCATGCCTATATTCCTGTCTGTTAAATGAAAATATTCCTTTCAGCCCTACAATGTCTTGATTCTTGGATATATATAGCACAGTAAAGGTATATGATCAGTACATTTTGCAAAGAAAAGAGGTTTATTTATGTGTCCAATAGAGCATAGTTGGAATGATCTTAACAGTTTTATTCTGGGATGTGACTACATTGGTAGAAAGAGTTAACATATGAACAAAGGGGATTTTTCAAGGTAGAGAATTTTTAAAGATATGGGAGAAACAAGCATGTTGGTGACAATTGAATATAAAGACAAATTACAAAGTAGTAGTAAGCATGAACTCCTGTAGAGTGGTGGGTTTATTCTATACATTAATCTCCATTTTTCTAACTAGGATTATTATTAGTGTTAGGTAGTTAGTCAGACATGAGCGATGGGGAACAAAGGAATATGGGTCCAGCCTAGAGACCACCCAAAGAACACCCTGGTGGTGGTACACACAAGCACAATAGACAAAGCTATTGCCTAATGTCAATCAGGTATCAATCAAAATGACCTCACTTGCCAATCACCTAGGAATGCCTTTGAAATCACTCATCATGGCTCAAATATAAGGCATTCCCACTTCTGGATCCTCTTTGCCCTTCTGGGCTCTCCCCCTTTTTGCCTTTCTGGGCTACCCCTTTTGCTCCTTTTTGCCCTTCTGGGTTCTCTCTTTGGTGGCCTTTTTGTGGCCTTTTTTGCCCTTTTGTATCCATTTTGGCCCCTTTGTGTTGGTTACAGTGCTGAGACCATGTGCCTCCTTGGGGCATACTTTGTCTTTCTAAAACATATTTTTAATAAAACTATTAAATCTCATGATCTGTGATTCTTCACTGCTGTCATTTGAAGAAGAACTGAGGAAAATGCTAACTACAGGTCTGTGCTGTCGTTATCCCTCTCCCTCTCCCCTACCACTGGGGCTACAGCAAACTCTGATCAGCCGCAACAGTGACATTAGTACATGGCAAATCAATAACCACATGCTGAATGAATAAATGGATGAGAAAGGGAAAAAACAAAAACAAAAACAAAACAGGAACATATATATGTGGTAATGTAGTAGAAAATAAGTATGGATTAATTTTCTTTGGGAAAAGAAGATATATGTCAGTTCAATAATGAAAAAATAAGATAGGTTTGGATATATAGAGAGAGATGGGTATGGGTGGCCTATGCCAAGAAGGACATTGTAATTTGAGCCTGCAATGAGGAAAATTAGTAAAGGACTGGAGATGTAAAAGTTCATTTCACACTTAGGAAGTGGCAAGCCAACCAGAGGGGCTGAGGATCTAGAATGTAGTGGAAGGCGAAGGTGAAAAGGAAATTTGGAGGCATATTGTCTCTGAAGTATTGAGCAAGGTTAACTCTGGAAAATGCCACGACAGTTCATTCTATAGTAGAACTCACCACTCTGCAAAAGCTCTTGATCAGAGCATTACCTCACTGCTGTGCTCTGGGTTACTGACTTTTAGCTACCCTCAAAAGAGTGTAAGGGAATTTCATTAGCATCTCAGGCCTATTCTTTAGTGTGGACAAAAATTTAATTGTAACTTCCAGGACTATTTTGCTAAACTATGAGTAACCAGCTATTTTATTCTCATGAATCCAAAATGATAGATTCACTCTCAGGGGGAATTAGGCTGGGAATTCAAAACCTGCTCATTTGTACATGTGAAAGAAAGGCCATTTTCCATTTTTCCATCATAAGGCTGAAGTGCTTTTCAAGTATATGACATAGAAAGGCCAAGGCCTTGACTCCAAATTCTTACTCTGCTCTTCCATTTCTTCCCCATAAACCCTAGTCTTATTCTTAAAATTCTCATGACAAATATATTCTTTCTCTTGAGTTTTGACTTATTCTCCCAATTTGGGGACATACCTAAGTTCCTCCTAAGTCTGTGCTTATTCTGCCTTTTTTTTTTTAATGGGAAAAAAGGTAGTTTGTTACATGCCTTTCAAATACAATAACATTAATTGCTCTTAATTGTTAAACACACTTTGTTTTAAATGAGTCTATTTAAAAATGTTCTTAAAGATAGACTTCTTTTTGAAATTGTATCTTTATAGCAGTTTAATGAAGATAATATAGTAAAATTTTCTTTAAGTGATAGATGATTTAAGAATCCCATATTTCCCTTCAGGAAAAAAAGAGGTTTGGTGCGCCATTCTAAGGAACAAGGATACAAATTCTAAAGAAATATTTCCAGGTATTCCGAATTCATTTCACTATGAGCAAGTTTCAGAACAGCTTTAGCCATCTTTAATATACTTAACCACCTTTAAAATAATATCCTGGTATTACTTCAGAGAGATGCAGCTTGACCCAATTAGTTATAGCATACAGACGATTATTTATAGTTCTAATAATTAGTTATAGATGGTGTCAGATGAAAGGTGCTATGTGGAACTGCAATATGATTATTAAAATTAGGAGATCACATTCTTATGCAACTCATTGGGAAAATATTTTTCTACCAAGAATAAATATTTGATCTTTATTGCTATGTAAAAGCCCTAAATATTTTTAGTTGCTTTTACACCTTAGATTTCATAATTAACTTTATGCCTAGTCAAAATTAAAATAGGAGCTATCAGTTTCTGTTTGAGCTTGCAAGAAATACTACCATCCAGACACCATTTCTTTTTCATTGTGAAAGTTACAAACATATCAGACTTTCAGATGATCTTAACAGATTCTTGCTCATACATACATTATGCCACTATAATCATAATACCATAATATAATTTAATGTATATATATATATATGTACACACACATATATGAATACAGATATAATCATGTAGAGAGAGTTTACCAAGTGCTTTCTCTAAAATCAACTAAGGAACAATAGATTTTATTTATTTATTTATTTGTTCATTTGTTTGTTTGTTTATTTATTTTCCTTTTGGACTCAGTATGTTTGTGCATTTCTTTGCTATCCCAGACAGATTGGTACCCTAGAAAAAACATGAGTTTGGATCTTGAAAGACCAGGAATAAAATGCAATTCTTATAATTAGCTTCTTGGATTTTAGTCAATTAGACATGTTACTTAATATTTTCTCTACATCAATTTTCTAATCCATAAAATGGATTACTCAGTTAGTATGGTTGGAAAACCTTGATGAGATGATGTATATAAGTAGCATAGAGACTGACACAGTGGTGCTCAAAATTTAGTTACCTCCTGAAGTTTATAATGGGAAGCACCTACATTAGAAAATAAATAAGATCTCAAATTAACAACCTAACTTTATGTCAAGGAACTAGAAAAAATAATAAATCCAAAGTTAGCAGAAAGGAGGAAATAAAAAAGATTTCCACAGAAACAAAATAGAGAATAGGAAAAAAATCAGTGAAACGATTGATTTTTTTGAAGAGATCAAGAAAATTGACAAACCTTAATCTAGATTAAGAAAAAAAAAAGCAAATAACACAAATCAGAAATGAAAGAGGAGACATTACAACTTATGCCACAGAAATAAAAAGACTTACGTGAATAATTATATGCCAACAAATTGGATAACCTAGATGAAGTACATACATTTCTAGAAACATAAAACCTACCAAGACTGAATCATAAAGAAATGAAAAGTCTAAACAGACCTGTGATGGTATTTAAGACAGGCCACCGGCCCAAATGGCACCTTGGTATATTGAATATTTTAAGCTAAAGGAAATTGAGAAAACAGCAGAATCAGACTGCTAGTGCTGAAAGACACTGTAGTTAATAATGCAGTCAAGCTACCACATTATTCTATGAGACATGTTCAGACTCAAGATTGACAACTCACCCAAAATTGTATCACCATTTAGTGATAGAAATAGGACTGACACTTCGATCTTCTGATTCTAATTCAGTGATATTTCCACATTACTAAAGAAGTGAGAAATATTACATTGTGGTTTGATCTGTGTGATATTAACCTTTAATATTCTATTAACTTTCTGATGACAGTTTAGGATTGGATAAAAATGAACCATATTTTTAAAGAGAATTCTGCAATTTAAATTAAACAGGCACTGACTTGCGTAAGTATCAAGAACAATTCTACTCTATTAGGCGATGTCATACTTTAGTGTAAATTCTATACATTTTACAATCAAAGATCACTCAAATTTTGCTGTTAAAGAAATGGAACTATGGAGATATTACAATTATCTAAAAATAATACACCAATTCAGAAAAAATAGTTGAGAATAAAAATACATTGCTGATTTCTTTTCTTATCCCCCTGTATTCCCTTGCATGTGAAAATCACTACTGCAAGGTTAATTGATTTGCAAATAGCTGTTCTTTTGCAGATAATGTTAGTATACATTCAAGGTTAATTTATCACTTCTATCTTTGAAGGATCACAAATGAGGGTAATAAAGCAGATGCCTGACATATGGCAACGGATGAGTCACCACATATAAAAAGAGCTAGTGGGAATAGGATGGTTCACTTTTCTCAATTCTTATCACATAAGGTGAAAAGGATGGACTTAAGAAAACAATCAAGGCGATGCAATTTTAATTGAGTCCTAATTTTCCTGGAGTTTTTTAAGTGTACTATTAAAATATAGGACTTGTAGCTTGCTAGTATGTTTCATGTCATAGCCATGTAGAACAGTCCATACTAGAAAGAGTCAAGCAAATAATAGGTAGGAACTTACAACACCAATTGGCAAAATATGGCTGCTGGTGGCAAGAATTATTGGAGCAGATGGTACATGATGCATTCATCAGGACATGTCCCAGACACCCAGCTTCATAATAGTACCAAGTTTTTTACTATTTTTACTCAGATGATGCCTTATGCTAACATTACACTGAAAATGTCATCTATGGAGCATTTACAATTTTATAATTACGCATGTCTTTTATTATAACTTACAAGTAAGAATGATACTTATGATAAAACTTCGACTAATACCTTTAAATTTTACAGAGTTACCTTAAGAAGGGCTGCTTGCCCAATGAATTAGCATCTAAATTACTATTTATTTTTCAGGAATATTCCATTATCTATTTGGAATTGGTTCCATAAATGTAATTCATTAACTCAGATGATAAAAAGAAAAAGTAAATTCATTCATATTATACTAAATAATACCTGGATTTTATTGGACATAACTGTTTACCATGTAATTAGCAAAGATGATGCTAAATCATGTTTTCTCTTGGTATGAATTTTCTAAATAAGGCTGTATTTGGGTTGACTTAATCTCTCTATTTAATAAAGAAAACATGTAATTTCTACTCAAATAAAATCCTTAAAGAATTTTCTGAAGTTAAAACAAAACTCAAAAGCTTATTCTAAGTTATAATAAAGAAAATAAAAGAAAAAGTTATCAAAATAAAAGCTCAAACTTTCACTCAAACTATTATTAGAATTTGAGCTTATTTTCTACTAATTAAAATCTTGGATGCAGCTTAAAAATGTAATCAGTGTTATACTTAGTAAGTATAGTAAAAGAGCCTATTTTCCTTCCCCACTATCTGTCTCCTGATTCAGAAACGTAATTTTTGCAATCACCTAAAACTCGGCATTGGTCTCTCCTAACAGTCCATATGCACTGCCTTTATAAGCTAATCAGAGTGTGATGCCCATAGCCAATCTTTAGTAATAGTGATAACATCTTTCTCAGCTGGTTTTGCAATTATCAGAATTCACTGCTCAGCAAGTAGGGTTAAGAGCATCTGGAAATGTATATTTCATTCTAAGAAATAAGCATAGTTACCATAAGTAAAGCCCTTGGGTTGATGGCAGACATAGGAAGAGTCTTAGTAGCAATGCATTTTAAAGATAGTGGAGGTTTTTGTTGTTAATGATGTGTTTGCTGTTTTGTTTTCTTGTTGTTTTTGTAGTCCCACACGAAAAATTTTATGTAACCCAAGTTAACTTCCATAGTGACAGCAAAGGATTCTAATAACAACAATAATAAGATAAACAATAATAACTAGTGTTTAATAAAGCACTAGTTCCAGGCACTATGACAAGTACTTTACATACATTTTTCACCTAATCTTCATAAAAACTCTCATGGTAGATATCTTTAAATCGTACCTCAGAATCTATAATTTGTAAATGTCATACAACTGTGAAGTGATGTAGCTGGGATTCAGACATAAATCTATCTGGCTCTAAATTCCATGTGCTTATATCCTTCCTTTCTCTTATGCAAGAGTTCAGAAAAGACAGCATGCATACACCCCTTAAAAAAATCTACTAGAATATTCAGCTTGACAAAAATAAAACCTAAGAATTAGAAAATCATGTTGCAGAGAAACATTTATTTCCTCAGTCTAAGAATTAAGGAAATAACCTGAAATATTGTATCATCACAACAAAAATATAAGAATTATATTTTTCTAATAATATCCAATATTAAAAAAATGCACATAAAGTGGAATATCAGGCAATAACAATTTGGTTTAGGAAAGTCACATTATATCATGATACAACATGTCAAGCAAAAATGTAGGCTATACAAAAAATAATATATAAAACATAGTTTCAACAGTGCAAAGGAAAATTGCAGAAGAAAAATATTTGAATAAGACAAAAGTTATACAATAATGGCCTCAGGTAATATAATCATGATTTTTGTCCCCCTTGCACCTTAAATTTATGTACTTATTAAAATGTCTATCAGAATTATATATTACCTTTTAATCAGAATAAAACACCTAAATTACAAAATAAATCATACAGTCACAAACAGAATTATATAAATAACCAATCATGGAAAAATGCCAATTGAATAAATAGACGTTAATATTTTTTGTTTTGAAAACGTCAACATACTAATAAGGGCAACTTAGATTGCTTTATTGAGAGCATTTTGGGTAATTATAAAATCTGCATAATTATGGATTTATATCTGATAGGAAGAAAACAAACATTTTTGAAATATTTATATCTACACAAATATAACTTTCTCTCTTCCCTTGTCCCAAAAATATTTTTGTCATTTTTTATTTTATTGCATACTTTCATTCCCCAGTAATCAACAGTGCTTTCTTGTTTATGAGTATTTCAAAACTACAGCATACTTTAAGGATCCCATAACAGAAAACACATGGAAACTGTTCAGTTCTCAAGAGGAAAATGTTAAGAAAAAAAAAGCATGCAAAAACATAACACAGCTTTCATTACATAACTTTCCTAAAATAACAAATTAGTCCTTATTGCCTATCCACCCATAGTCAAACGTCTTAGCTCAGATTCTCTATTAATTGGGATTGTTTTACCTTTTCTATCTTATTTTCATTAACTCCAACGTTGCCTTCTCACCTGCATCAGTCATTCTCACTACAGATTCCTAGAATAATCAATGCTTATTCTACCCCCAAATTTGCCGAAGCTATTTCTTCTACTACAGTTACAGTCCTATCTCATCACTTCTTTGAAAGTCATTTTCTAGATAGTTTTACTAATTTATTCCTCTGATACTAAGCTCTTATACTATGTTAAATTTATGGAGATGAAGTAAATTGGACATGGTTCTAGGTATGAAAAAACTTAAAATCTAGTGAGGCATATAAAAAAAAGAAACAAAATACAGTACAGTGTTATCAGTGATATGACATGGAGGATAAAAAGTCAGAGTTAACTGGATGAAGTATGAAAAATAGAAGCAGGAGAGGAAGAAATCCAGGCAAAAGGAACATGTACAAATATCAAGAGATGAGTACACACAGCTCATCTGAGGAACAGAGGTTGGGCTGGGATTGTACATAAAGATGTAAATGACCAGGTCTTAGGCACAGTCTTAAATGGTTAAGAAATTATTTGTTTCTTATAAAAATTATATTATCATGGGCCTTTGGAATGAGACTAGATTTTTTAATACAATGGAAGTTAAATATTGCTATTGTTTTAGTAACAGCCTCATGCCTTATTTACCTGATGGATTTGCAAGTAACTTGAAATCCATGTCTTTAACTTCATTTGTATTTTTTCTAGGGCTTATACAGAAATGGGATATAGCTGATGTTTAAAAATATGTGTTGTATTCACTTGATTACTGTTATAGTGACATTTCTATATGGTGGAGAATAATGCCCAGGGTAGATATTTAATAGTTAAATGGTGTGCAACTGAAAGTTTCCATTTGTCTTTAAGGCCTAATGAGGAGTGAGGATTTGGAAATATGTATATTTCCTCATATAATTGGAACAACCAAGAGTTTTGGCTGGGTCAAATTTAATTTCATGCATAAAGTCAAGAGATGGTAAATAGAGTCTTATTAGACTCATTTCCAAGTGTGTGAATCATTTAGTATATACTTATTTAATTCTCAGAAAAGTTAGCAAACTTCAGTAGCACAAAATTCTGCTTACAAAAAGTCATTGGGTTATTTTCATGTAGAAGATAACCTTCCAAGTTATTTGATACTATTGACACAAAGTAAATGCAATGATGTAAAAAAATTTGGTAAAGTGTATTTCTCCTTAAAGAATTTGGGGTGAAATCCAAATAGAATCCATTTGTCTTAAGGTTGAAAATAAACAAAAATAACCCAACACTTAATGTTATGAAATAGCAGAGCATTCCCAGTAGTAATGTTTGGACTTTTGAAATTATAGTATAAATGGAAATTCTCTTCCTCTATTTATATTGGCCACTCCTTGGCACCCAGAACAACCAGTATGGAAAGTGGAAAATCTGGCCTTGTCTTTACCTACTGTAAATCTGTCTCACTATCTCCATTTCCAACTGATCAGTGTGGCCATTTGATAGTGTTCCTAGGAGACTTAATGGTTAGTGGTTTTGAATAAAACAATGTTACAGACTCTAACAATCATTTCAACCCACTTGCTTATTAATGATAATAAGATAAAATGGTTGTACTATGATTACTTAAAAGGCTCCAACACAGAAAGCATCCATTTGTGAGTTCAGCCTTGTTATTTATTTATTTATTGACTACTGATGATCATAGCCCGAACTCATTTCATTTATTAATTAAATCAAAATGTTAGAGCAGTTCCATTTTGTGTTGGCATTGTGCTTCAAAGCATGTTGATTTTCCATGTCTGGTGCCAAGTAAAGCTATGGTTCACTAAAGATTACTTTGTGTCATGACTGAAAGGAGTATTGTTTACATAAGTTTTTTCACTGTGTCTTTTTAACTGCCCTTTAAATTTATAGTATACATCAATATAATACATGACAACCATTAAGATCTCAATATCCTGATTTTAGCCTGTATGAATCCAAATTCTTGACTAAATAAGTTTCCTATCTTCTATGAAATTAGTCTCTTTTAATCTCACTTATAAATGTAAATTGTAACATGATTGGGAAGGAGAGCAATTAAAAATTATTGCCATTGAATAACTGAACAAGTGCAAAAAAAAGCTCACCATGACATAAAGAAATTTCATCAGTTTAAATATACTCCAAAGTATACATCAAGGTCATAGATGACAAATATGTATGCTAATAAAAATTAACTTAAGCGATAACCCAAAGATACTATATCACTATAAACATCAAAAAAATAGTTTTATTTTACATTAAGCATATTGGTGTAGAGGATTTCATTTCCCTATGGTATTAAATTACCTTGAAGCAGGACACATGTTTTGCAGACATGGTGATAATTTATAGAATTTCCCAGGTTACTTAAGGATGGAAATTGGAGGGAAGGGAACTGACAGAGTGGGGAGAAATTTTAAGATCCTTTCTAGGTCCTTATTTAAATTTGGTCCCTATAAAAACAACAAATAATTTAGGTTCATCATCGTGAGTCCAATGCCTACCAAAATAATCCTTGTCACATTCTAGTTCAATTTTTCCCTGCAGACACACATATATAAAGACCATAAATCTCTTAGGTATCCTGATTTACTTCTCATACACTTATTCTGACATTTCCAAATAAGGAATTGGTATGGATATTACATTACAAAGCAAACACAGAAACAAATTTTAAAAATGAAGTAATATACTCAAAGTTAAGAAGTAGAATATAGAAGTTAAAATTCTATTTCATTTCATGAGGATCGTCAGGGCCATAGTTTCTGGAAAACTCTGAACATAGCCAGATTAAAGGAAAAACAAGTGGATATTTTTCAGGAGTTAATTCAACATGTAGATTTTACTATTAAATATAATTCTCAAAAAGATTTTGATTTCTAAAAACTAAATTTACTATAACACATGATGATAGTGATAGTATAGCTTAATACATTACTCCTTAGCCAAGTAGCTATAGTATCAGGTAGAAGGCTATTGTTAATAGTCACATTTATTGAGCAGAGATACTATATTCTAGCAAATATATGCTATAAATAGAAACATTGTATTGAAACATATGTAGCAAAATGTCATATTCACTGTCTAATCATTATAACCTATTAACAACTCCAGGACTGAGGAAAGATTATAGCATATATGAAAATGCTTGTTTTGTAAACTGTGGTGTATAATGCAAAGTAATGACTCACAGGAGAAATATTAGACAAAAATGCTAAAAAATTATTCTTTCTTGCATCTTTTTCTCTCTATTCTCTCACTTAGCAAAATTGGCTCTTCAAATCCTTGTTCCCATTTAAATTTAAATAGCAGAAGGCAAGTGCTATTACTGAATCCAGAATTGAAAAAAAATTTACTGAATACCACATATGGCCCCAAATATTCCAGTCACTATTTCATATTTTCACATGATCACCAGCTCTGGCTGAAAAGATGATTCTGTGAGGACAGAATTTCTGACATTAAGTCAATAGGAAGGTGAGAAATTGAGGGTATGTTCTTCTAATTGCCCCTACTATGCATTACGTAGACCTTTTTGTATCATCTAACTGAATGTTGGCTTCCAGAAGGTTTCCGCTTGATGTAAGGTGGCCACTTGTAGTGCTCTCTGTTGAAATGTGTTTTTTAGGACATGTTTGAACTCAGCAGAAAAAAAGGTGATTTAATCCATTAATTATGACTGTAGCGTATACAGGAGGGAGGAAGGACAATATTTTTGCCCCATAACTGTTCTTGTTTATTAGATATGCTCACTGAAGTATTTAGAGGTAAAGTAATATCATGCCACTTTTAAGTGGAAGATTGGTTAAGAAAAAAATGTGTGTGTGTGTGTGTGTGTGTGTGTGTGTGTGTGTAGAGAGAGAGAGACAGAAACAGAGACAGAGGAGGAGAAGAGAGAGAATGAAAAGGTAAATATAAAATGTTAATGTGGGAGAATTTCGATGAGGAGAATATAGTGATTTTTGGTACAATTTTTATAGCTTTTATGTAATGTCTAACATTATTTTAAAATAAAAGTGCCCGCCACTTATTAAGAATTCCTTCTGTGGAAATAAGAAAGAGGAAGATTAAAAGCCGCAAATGCCCATTAGTGTAGCTTTTGGGAAGGTGGTAAAACTAATGCCTTTGGGAAATTGAGTCTTTAAAAAGTTCGTAAAGGGACAAAAGAGACCAGAAGGAAGCCCATGAAGTTGCTGGTTTAGTAGTAATACTAGAATATATGGTAGCTGTTTTTATCTTTTGAGTTTAGTTCCAAATTAAAAACAGAAAAATGGGTTGATTCCTTGAAACTCTTTCCAATATTAGAATCTTATAATGAACACTAATGAAACCTAACTTTTTTCATTCTGTCCATCCAGCTTACCCATCTGGACATGGATAATGTAATGCTTATTGCAAGTCTGCTAACTGCCTGAAACACCTTAGATACAGTGTGCCCAAGTCACATTGTATTCATAAGTCCCCAAGCCTATATTGAGTGCTGTATCAAGAATAGTCAGAGAACGAATCCTCTGCTGATTAATGCTACCCAAATCACATAGACTCTACCATATATCAATATGCATACTATACAAAAATAGAAATGTCTTTTTTTCTTTTAAGTTCTTTTCACTCTGAAACTTCAAAACCTCATTCCAGAGTAGGAAAAGAAAGTAGTAAAAACTAAAGTGTGCACTTTTTTGTGCACTTATCAGTGAAGAAAAAGTACTCTTTCATTTCTGTGTGCTGCCAGTACCCATGAGAACAGTTGTTCCTGAGACTAACAATATCTGGGGATAGAGAGAGGAAGAAATTCTGCTGTATCACTTCAAAGCAGGCAGGAAAGTTCTTTTTCTTTTGTTCTTTTTAAGTCATGTGGCACAGTAATAGACACTGAAAAGATGTTTTAGTCTTTCTTTAACCCCAAATCAAAGTTCAGGTAACTGGGCTTGGCCGCTGGGAGGCAGAGGAAGGATTGGGGTTCTGTGTTCCAGCCCAAAAAAGAAATGTTGCTAATGCATTCCAAACACAAAAATTAGAAGCAGGACTAAGGTGTACTTTAATTTAGATGTTAAATAATGAGTTCTTAAATAATTGGCTGGGCATTAGGGAAATAAAAGCATTGATTAGTCATAGCCTCTGCCCTCAAAGTGATTATAGTGAGGGAGGAAAAAAGATAGCAATATTATTAGCCAAGTTGAAATATATAGTTTAAAATTTGGCACAATAGGAAAGTGATAAATGAAGTCATATATGTAGAATTTTATCAGACTTTCATTCTGTGGAATTATTAAGCCCCAGAGATTTATAAATGTATTTTAAATAATGTGACTTTACTGCAGGAAGTTTTTTTCAATGAGCAATATTAGTCTACTATTAAATCCTTAAGTTTTATAGTGTCGCTAAGATCACTGATTCCAGTGATTACATTAAGTTATACTTGGTAGCTCCTTGTATATTATTTCCTTGCAATACAGTTTTATCATCGCTTTTTAAAATGGTAGAAGACTCAAGTATGGTTTCAGACTCTTGCCCATGAACTCTTAAGAAAGGGCTTTGTCTCTATTTGATTGATTCTTATCCATTTTGAGCAGTGACTGATTTTCTCTCTAAAAACATATATGAGTATCTTTCTGAGTCCTAATATTTTCTGCTCATCTATTTCTGCCAAGAAGCATAAGGCTCATATGAAGAGACTGTGGAATACTTCTGTAAATATTTCTGAGAGTAGTCGTCAACTTCATTACCTTCTAATGGCGAACTTGTTCATGATTAACATCAGCCATTATGACTAAAATCCTGAATGGTCAGTTATGTTTTAATTCATCTTACTCTGCAGAGAGGGTGTTCCAGAGTTGAAATGGCCAATTCTTCCTTGGGCACTAAGCATTACAGGTGTTGCTTCTGAGCAGAGGTGCTCAATGCCAAATTTAGAAACTCAGACATACTATGTGAAGGACAAGAAGTTATTTTACATGTAGCCATGCCTCTTCTATGAAACAGAATAAAAGGAAGAAAGATAAAGGTGAATAGTAGGAATAATTCTAGACTTTTCCTATAAGTGTCAAAGAGTTAAGCCATTAATCAAATGGGAATGACAAACTAATGCTTAATGAGTGCTTACTCTTTAGCAGGAAGAATCTCAGCTATTTTACATATATTGAAGACACTGGGTGCTTAAAGACACTTAGATGATAACAGGCAGGGCTATAATTCTTTGAATTCAGCTCTACCTTATTCTAAAGCACATTTTAAAAATTTTTTTAAATAATATTTTATTTGTTAATGAAATTTTATTTTTTAAATAATTTATTTGTTAATAAAATTTTATTTTTAAATAAAATAATTTTAAATAAAAATTCTATTTATATTTTTCATATCAAAATACAATATATACTTAGTGCAGAGAAATTGGATAAAACAAAAGAGCTCAACAGAAAACCAACAAAAAAATCACCCATAACCCTATCATCCAATGATACCACTGTTAACATTATAGGATACTTTATTTCTAGCCTTTTGTTCTAAGCACATTATATCTCAAACCATTTTCTCTCTTCCATAAGTAATTTTACAATGTAATTTTAATAGCTGCACAAATTTCTATCATATGCACATAAAAAACTTACCTACTATTATTGGTCATTTAGCATATTTCAATTTTTCAATTATACATAATACCAAAAGTACACCCTTAATATATATTTTTGTTTTCATTATTATTTCCTTAGGATAAATTTCCATATTTATCGTAATATTACTGACACCAAAATTGCTATGTTAAAGGGTATTTTTTTTTAATGTAGTGTCAGGTTCACCTCTAAAGGTGCATATAAACTTCTAGCAGCAATTGCAGGAGAGTGCCCTTTTCTCCCCACCCTTGTCAATACATAGCATTGCTATTCTCTTCTCATTTTGCAAGAAAGGCAAGAAAGTCTTTTATTTTAGTCATATACATATAAACCTAGGAGGAATTTGTTGAGCTTTTATTTATTTTACACTTGATAGAGCTTCCATCTTAAGTTATAAATCCATGACTTACTGGAGGCACACATACTGGAGCATTTTTTTCCCCATAGTGAATGATTATAGAGTTTGTCTATTGATGAACAACTGGAATTCCCAATTAACAAATGCAATGAGTAGAAGTATCTGAAAATGGAATGTTCTGTTTTGGGAGCCAGGGAAGTTCTCTCATCACTGAAGAAGTTCAAGCAAAGAATGGATGACCAACTGGTTAGGATGCTAGTGGGGAATTGGTCTAGATAACCTCTAAAGTTTCTGTCTACCTTAGGATTCTCTGATGATCTTTTCTGTTGCTAGAGGTGATTGACTTTGTCTTCTTGTTTCATCAACTGCTCTAATTGCTCTTTTTTTATATATATATACAAATAGAGCAGTCTCACTGGCTGCTGTCCTTTGCCAGTAATCTATCCAAACTGGCAGCACTGTAAGTTGTGCTTTGAAGCACTATATATATATATATATATAATCAATCCCAAAGTATTTGCTGAATCTAGAAAAATAGCTGCAACATAAGCTCCTAAGAATCTCAATTTGAAAATTATGCATTCATATACATTCAAAAATATATGGCTATAATTATAACTAGAGGTATATAAGAAAATATAGGTATGTTTTCATATATTCAGAAAACTTCTAGGAGGATACATAAAATATTATTCTTAGTAGTTTGTAGGGAGTGGAAATTGGGAAAAGGGATGTGGAGAACTTTTGTTTTCTACTTTAGATCCTTTTATACTGTTCGCATATTTTAGTAACGGAATATATCATTTTAATAATAATAATTTAAAGATTTTATGAAGATAAGAGAAAATCTGGAAATAAAGTTAACTTCACACCAATAAAAAGCAGGTAGTACCTATTTATATTAAACTGTCATCAAAAGAACTTATAGGTAGTTCTTTGAATTAAACAGCTGTAAAAGTTGTACTTTATTACCATGAGAGAGTATTCTTCTCAATTTTGGTATCATGCTTCATTTGGTATCAAAACAACAAATTGTTAGTTAGTTAAATATCTTTTGCTAAAAAAAAGTTTAGTTAAATGTCTTTTGTAAAAAAAAAAAAAGAAAGAAAAAGAAAAAGAAAATCAAGGAAATTTAGAATAATAGCCAGGGCTAGCTATTACTGTGTTATAACAAACGTATCTCACTGTTTGGGATATTGGTGTTAAAATCTTTTTATTAGTTTACTGAGGTAGGTATTAATATAGCAACAATTTTATTCTGCTCAAAAAATACATGGAAAGTTGAAGACTTAAATCTGGCTCATTTCAGGTATCCTAATTTAAAATATAGGAAGAAAAAGAAAATTCCATAATTTCAATTACAAACAAGTAATCCTGATCATTTTCTAGTTAATATAAAAATAAGCCATATTATGAATCTAATATTTTTTAAAATTAAAAAATTTTCTACAAAAACAATGTGATGCTGATAGTGGGCGGGGGTGGGGGATGGAGAGGGTCATGCACGTGAATGTGATGTATTCCCTGTAATTTAGAAATGGAGGAAATGATTATTCTCTGAAAATCTGAAATTGGTCATAAGACATTAGAGGTCAGAATTGAAAACTTATCCCTAAAGACAGTCTAATATGCCCGACTCCTGATTGATGGGATTAACATTTTGAAGGATAAGATGTGTCAAAATGTAGGCCTAACTGCAAAGGACTCAATGCTCGTGGACTCAATCAAGACACAGTCCAATTCCTATCTCACTCTTGCCCTGATTCCTCACCTCAATAGTCTTCTATATTTCCATGACATGGGCCTTCAGAGAGAGGGCATATTAGTAACATAGTTCTAGTTTTATATATCACTTTCTTGTCAGAGCCAATTTGAAGAATATTAATTATTTCTTCAATTAAAGAATAAAATGTTCCATTTAGCCTAATCTTTAGGGACAGAATATATGTGTATGTGTGTGAGTGTATATATATATATATATATTTATATATATATATATATATATATATATATATATATATATATATATTTTTAATGAGCATTCCAAAGTCTACAAATCTAAGATGTTTTTGAGCCATGAGGACTGAAGGCACACTAAATTTTTGGGTGGCCATTCTGTCTCCTCCATGTGGCATGGATCACCTTTTGCCATGATAGCCTTTTGGTTCAACTTTTAGAGGTTGTATTAATATTATTATCACCTGAAAAAAACAACTGAATAAGGTTATGTAAAAATGGTATGTGATTGAGAAAAAGTACATTTCAATTTGAAGACTTTTTATTCAATTGAATGAAGTGTTCTGATTAAGTCAGAAATTATGGATAGAATTTACTTTCTAAAAGAGCTATTACATATTTGGATAATCACTTATTATAAAAAGTGAAGTAATTAAGTAATTAATTTCATTTTAGTTACTAATAGTTAAGGTTTATACAAGAAGAGTTACAATATGAAAGTTTACTAGATAAACACTTAAGCTGTCAGGAATCTGTTTAGATTACCTTAAACCCCACAGCGCCTACCTCATAAGTGGGTGAAGAATGAGAATGAAATAACATACTACATGAAATCTGTTTACAATACTAATTGTCATATTGTAATCATCCAATAAATGCCAGATAATATAATAAAATGTTACTATGTAAAATAAGGAAAATGAAATCTAAACACACCAAAATTATGTAAGTGTATATGTGCCATACATATACAGGCAAAGACACAGAAAAAGACCTGAGAAGATTCACACCAAACTCTCAGCAGTGGCTTCCTTTGAGAAATATGGGAAAGTGTCATATTGCGGGGAAGGGAAAGGGGGGCTTTTTACTTTTTATAATATGTTTATATTTCTGTAAGTTTTATAATGAGAATGCACAGATTTCATTTTTTAAAACAAGGAAACAGTGATGTTTTTAAAGACATACCAAAAGATTCATTGGTAGATATGTGATGCAATTACTGTAAAAATATTCATTCACAGTAAATGAGTACACTTCATGGCACTTAGATATAGAATGATTTGGGAGTAATTTGGATCCAGCATATAGCCAGGCTCACAGCGGTTCTTGTTTGAATAAATGGCTGGGAAGCCACTTATAATGACTTAGTAAGTTACTTAAGCCATAGTTTCCTTATCTATAAAATGAACATAATAACTGCACATAAACATCAAGCACAATATGTAGCCCCTTTTTAGAAAGATGAATTGTTAAATTTTATTTTGAAGTCTCAGACTGAGACTTTTGAAATTATGTTTGAAAATATAACTTTTTTTGTGAATTCTGTAAATACAGTTTACATTGAGTACAGTTTGGTTCAATGTGTTTCAAGCACATATCTGAGAAGTTATGCCAGTGTCAGGTTTCTAGTTCTTTCTAGTGAGTTAAGATCCAAGCTTTATCCTCTCAGGGAACTAAATCTCTCAGGAAACTAAAATGCTACCAATGGTAAGCTTTTAAAACTCTAAGTCATGAACACAATTGAGCTTGATTACTGACCCTTGAGCCTCAAACTGGCCAGGGCAGGGAATTCTTCACTAGCAGCTCATTTGAAGTGGGAAGAAGTGTTTATGGAGATCTTGTTGATAGTGGCAAAAAGAGAAAGGGTATGATTGCTGAGAATCAGGTGACTTTTGAATATGTGCATTCAAATCTTCAGTGTTCCTAAGACAGAGACTTGTCTTTAGTTCTTGTTTCTCCAGGGAGGGATTCTGGTAAATAAGTATATAGTTTAACATGTTTAATATTTTAAATGTCTGGAAGAAGAGCAGATATATACAGGTAATCCTGGGTGTCAACATGAGCATCAAGGTACTCTAAAGCAGGGATTCCCAACCCCCAGGTCTTAGACAGGTACAGGTCAGTAGCCTGTTAGGAACTGAGCGGCACAGCAGGAGGTAAGTGGCTGGCGAGTGCGAGTAAAGCTTCATCTGTATTTGTAGCTGCTCCCCAGTGCTAGCATTACCGCCTCAGCTCCACCTCAGATCATCAGGTATTACATTCTCATAGGAGCACCAGTCCCTGGTGCCCCAAAAGTTAGGGACCTCAGCTTTAAACTATGCTACTATACTCTGCTTGCACTGAAGCTGGGAAAAGGCTACATATATTTTGTTTTGCTTTTGTATAGAAATGTGGTCTTTATGGAAGCTCTGATAACATGGGAGGTGCTGTGATAGTCATTCTGGTAGAAGAGGTGCCTATACTTTCATCATTCCCAAAGCCACATTGCTTATCTAAGGGTACCTTTGTAAGATCAATAGAACAACCGTGTAATTGACATAATATCTATTAACCGTCATCACTTTCACTGTTTTTGAATGCCTGTGTAATAGCTGATTTTCTTATATTATTTCATTGAATTCTTACAATGCCTTAATAGAGATGCCTTTATCTCTATTTGAATAAGAAAGCTGAGTCCTAGAATAGTTATATAACTTGCTCAATGCCACATACTCATGAGTGAAAGAGCCAAGACTAGAATGTGGGCTGCTGAGAGCTGGACAGGCCCTCCTCCATGGAAGATGGGCTAAAAGTCTCCACAGAGATAGTGTGTGGGGTCTTGGCAGCCTTCTGGGCCCTGTAAGTTGTATCCTGACTTCTTCCAGACTTGGCTGGAATCCTAGCTTGTCTGATTCCAGAGCCTGTGAAGGGTCCATCAGACCACAGGGGTCCACCACTTGAGTAGTGAATGAACAACCTTTGAAGAAGAACAAAAAAGAATGTCCTACAAAGAAAACACAAATTCTCAGGGACCCAAGAGACTCCAGCCATGAATCCCAGTTTCAGAAGTAGGATCTTAAAAAACCAAAGTCTTAGTATGTGAAAAAGTCTTTTAATTGTGATTCATCACTATAAAATGGAAGATAAAATATGTGTTATTCTGCTATTATAGAAGTTAACATACCCATAACATTTAAAAATTCTCATAAAATGTGATCTGTCAAGATCAGGGCAGTATGGTCATGCCATTTGTATAAAATAGAAGGTAATTATTTTTTTGTCAGAATATGTTCCTTCTGTGCATACCAGTCATTCAACATATATTCCTAGGCAGGGCGCAGTAGTTACTGTTTTCAAGTTGTGTATAAATCCTCTAAATTCTGTTTTATGTGTTTCTAGCAAAGTAACATTACTACCTTTTTTTTCACTGCTGTCAATTTTGAGCCACTGTGTAAGGAAACATGTTTCAACAAGATTTGTTTATTAGATTAAGTAAGTTTAATAACATTCTGTGTGCAAAATGACAGAAGCCACTGTTAGGAATCAGATTTCCTCATCTCCTTGATGTCTTTATCCCTCATAGTAAACCCTTAATTTACATAGTTATCAGCACTTGTAATTCCTTGTACAAAGCACATTTGCTGTGAGAAATCTCAGCTCTGTCTGTTAGTCTCAACACTTATGACTGACCTCTGCTATGGCATCATGAACCTGCTTACGTGTTGATTTATTATCTTTCTCTGTACAGTACCCATTTTATCTTTTTATATTCCCATTTTATCGTTTCAACTTTCTTGTAAACTCATCAAAAAATGTGTCTTCGACTTTACAGCTTCTCAATTATATACCTAAGGGTTTTCGTTAAAATTTTTTCCAACTTAAAAATAACTAAAAATTGAACAAATGATAGAAATCTTCTAGCCTACTTTGAAGTATGTCTGAAGCAATTATGAAGTTAATTTAATGAAATTATTATCTATTTTCGAGGGAATATAAAATAAATGTTCTTTTTATTACAAAATAAGCAAGCCATTTAACATGGGTAAACACATGAAAAACATCAATAAGATAAAATATCAAACCTAATATAAATCTAACATTCTCACAAACTCTGACATTTTGATTTATGTTCTTCTGGTATTACTTATGTATCTGTATGTGTGTGTGTTTTTGTCTAGTCCTGAGTATTGCCTAGAAAACTTTATTAAAGCAAGTATTGAGGAATTGGATAAGGTATTTGAATGTTCTAATACTAAGAAAAGATAAATAACTAGCTTGAGATTGTTTATACTTCACTTTTACATAGCTGCTATGCAAATAATTGTCCCAAATATGAAAATCAGGACACAATATTTTCAAATTACTTTTCATATGGCACTGCCCTAATCATCCTGACGTAATAAAGAATTCACTAAAATCCGGAATATGGCATCAATAGGTAGTATATACTTCATTCCAAACTAAACTTTGAATTCGTAAACAGTAATTATGTTCTAGGGCAAAGGTATAAGTGTGCATTAGACTACTAATTCCAGGTTCCAGTTCTTTAGTGATTGCTTTTATAATCTTATGTATTTCAAATATCTTCCAGAGTAAATTGATGAAAATAACTTTCACTCTCAAACTAGAGGTATGATATAGACATACTGAAACAGCACTAAAACTCTTTGAACATTTTGTAAAGGAAAAATGCAATATAAAATTTATCACTAAGAGGTAAAACACAGATTTTGACAGATTATTTACATTTATTGGAAAAATATTTTGGATATTATGAGATATTCTAAAACTTAGATTAATACTATTTGATAAGTAACGCTTAAAGTCCCATTCTTAAGAAAATTTTACAGAAGACGTCGTCATATAGACAGTGGGATGACAACTGCAAACATAGGACAGAACCTCTGAAGACTGACTTTTTAAAGTAGGCATTTTGTCCTGTACTCTCAAGACATTGAGGCAGGACTGGTACACAATAGGCACTCTATAAATATTTGTTGATTATTGAATGAACCCATATCTGAAACAACCCTGACATGCATCCTGAGGTGTTGTTTCTGTTGGTCCCTCAGTACTCTAGAGAGTGCTGAGATATCACAGATTTATAAACATTATACCGTATTTTGAAGGGAAGTTGAGATGCACACGGGAACGGGCAAAAAAGGCACAGTACATGGAGTCAAATGATCTGAATTCAAGTTGTGATGCTGTTCACTAATTAGTTGTGTGACCTCAGCCTGCTTTCCCAACTGTGTCGAAGACACAGTGATCACATTTGTTAAATGTAGATGAAAATAGTTTCTCTTCCCCAGTATGATCTTAGGCTCAAATAGTATGACAGATTTTAAAACACTCTGTGAACTGAAAAATAGTGAACACATATTGAACGGACTTTATACAAGAAATCTGGAATTTATTTCCAATTTCATTATAAATTTCCTATGCATATCTCTTCATTTGCTTACTGTATTGTCAGATTTTCTTATATCTAAATTCAAAATAAAAATACTTTACACATTGGGAAATTTGCTTCCTCCTCAAAATGTTCAGATAATTACCTTGAATTGGCCTACTTGTTATACCGAAAAAATTCCTGTAAATTTTATTTCCCATTGTTTTTTCATCTTATATCCTTTATCGTTTATGGTTCTACTTGTGTTATTAATAGGGGTTTCAACATTAAGAAATCTGACCACAGAAACAGTTTCTCTTGCCTTCAATTTCTTTCAACTTGCTTCTATTACAACTGCATTTCACAGACCTCTAAGAGCATTGTATAACATTTACAAGCAAGAGTTAAGGAAATCGTTTATAAAAGTATAAAAGGGGATGAGATAAACAATGATAAAATCACATGTATGTAAAGAACTTTTTAAGTGTTGAGACTGCTCTCCTGCAAGTGTATGCTGTACTGTGTCAAGGGTAGACACATCCATTCTGATAGGAAAAGAGAGAAGGCTTAATTCCTAAGTCTCTAGAACGGCTTGTACATGGCTAAGGTGTTTCTTAGGAGTTCTGAGGGCAGGACCAAATACTGATCATTCCAGACTATCACAGGAAAAATCTGTGAACAACTCAAAATAATGAGTGTGAAATGTGGGGTCATGCATAATACCAAGGAAGTTAACTCAGCACTCATGGCAGAGGGTAGAAAAGGACATAAAAATCATGATTAAGAGGTCATAGTTCAACTTCTCTATACGGAGGTACTAGGAAACAGGAAAAATTGCGGAGCTGCATCTATTCGGTATTTATAACTAAACCACCACGTTTCCATAAAAATAAATCTGCTGCTTTGCAATTATGCTGAAGCTTGGATTTTTAGCACCCATAAGTTATATAAAATGGGAGAAAACTGTTTCATTGACAAGAGACTATACCTGTTTTCAATCCCTTCTCTCTAAACTCCTATAACCAATATTATCATTTTTCTTAATGGAAACCTTTATTAGAGTTGAAAGTTGAACACAAAACATCTGTTCTGACATAAATTTTCCTAAGTCCATACATATTGATGCTTTACATAGAAAATATAATGGTCAATTTAGCACTCTGCCTCTGCTGTTACTATGTCTATTCGCTTTTTAAAAATGTATTTATTAATATACCATAATCATTATATATAGTACTATCTGGTTTGGGCAAACATATTTTTAATAACTATATGACATCTTCATTTAGAAAAATAGATAAGTCTAGAAAGTGTTGAAGGGGAACACAATACACGATACCAATATATGCCACTTCGGCATGTGGATTATTTTGAGCTGAAGATAACCAATACCCAGCAGGCTAAAGAAAAACTTTGATCTTTCCCTTAACTACCCAAAAGAATTTAGATAGGGGGCCTGGTTCAGAGACAGGGCTATACCAGAGATAACTTTTATCCAAATGACCTATCCGTATGTCAGAGCAAACATCTTATTACCAAACATCTGGTCTTCTTTTTTTTCTATGAATTGCCTTTAACCCCTTTGAAGCCCCAGGCCCCTATCTCATTCCTTTTTTCAGGATGGTATATAAGTCTCAATTTCCTGACTTGCCATCATGTCTCATATTTTAATGGGACTACCGTACGTATGAAATTAAATTTGTTTTTCTCTTGTTAATCTGTTTTATGTCAATTTATTTATTAGACCAGCCAAAGAACCTTGAAGAGTAAAAGGAAAAAAATTTCCTCCCCAACAGTGTCTTTAAGTTGATAATAACTAGATTTTTTTTTACCCTACAGAGTTCTAGAATACACTTGGCTTGATATACTACAAAAAAGTAAGTGGCAAATAAGTGCAAGAAATTTGAGAGCCCTAAGGAGACAGACTCCTTGACTTTTTCATTTTGTATTTTCAGCACCCAGTTAATTACCAGGTATAGTAAATGCTTAATAAATACTTATTGAATAATATGCATAACTCGTATATATGCATTTAGACAATGAAACATATAGTATACAGTCATTTGTATGACACATGCTATATAAATATATACACATACACATGCCCATGCATATATATAATTTCAACATCTAGGTATTCTAAGTAGGAAGAAAATGAATATCAGATATAAAAATTATAGACTGGCTTAAAGATTTTCAAGATTTTTAGAGTGATATCCTCGAGCCTTTTGTAGATAGTGTGGTGACAATTCTGTACATAAGACATGATCTCTGAAGACTGGCTTTTTGCACTAATATATTTGCCAAGATTACTTTATGCTGTGGAATTTATTCCTTCCAGAGTGTTCCAACTGCAGAAAGAGAGAAGCTGGGGAAACATGTCTGGTTACTTTTTAATGCAAAGCCCCAATGGACAGGATCATTTATGCAGAAAATCCTTCTCACCATCCTCTGGGTGACCGAGGCCCCTGTTTTAATTTTCCTTCTCTCCAGACTGTTAGAGAATGCTGTTGTTTTGTGGTCATTTTCTTCCAAAGATTTAGGAAGGAATAATTTCCTCCAACCAGTTCATTGTACAAATCAAGGTCCACAGAGGTGAAGTGACTTGCACAAGAGCTTATGGCAAATAAATGTCTATCGAAATGCATCCAGGAGAACTGAATATTCACTGACCTTGTACTAGTAGTCCGATCATCCTATTCTTAGGCTAACATTTGCAAACAGCATAGAAAACAATTACAGATCAAGGACTGGTAGGGCAGATGTGGGGGAAGGGTAGGAAGTGGTCATTAGCAAATCTCTGGGCCTGGGGATCACCAACTCTCTTGGAACAAAACAGGGTAACAGCTATTCATAAGAACTTCAAGGATGAGTGGGCCATTGTTTTCAGAACCAGCTGTGGAGAATCAGCTTAACAGTGGCCTTGGAATAGCTGCGGCTGTTCCACCAACTGGCGGAGACAGTAGTGGTGGAAGAGGAGTGAGCAAGGAAGGAAGGCGGCAGGAACCCGGTCGCGCCACCTTTCGGCAAACCAGGAAGTATTTTTGTAGTTAAGTGCAATGGACTGAGCCACCTTTTGAACTGAAAGTGTGAACGGCTCATAGTAGGCCCCACATGGGTGTAATAACTGCAAACCCTCAGCGCGCTAAAGTCGAGAAGGCTGCGGACTGACAGCAAAATGATCAGCGCTGAGAGCACCGACTCAGAACTATCAGAAACTTCACAGGGCAGAGCAGGCTCTGCTGTCTTATCAAACCGTGACCAAGTGAAGTCCGGGGTAAACAAGCATCGCAGCGGCTGCCTTCAGATGCGCACCCCTTGCGCGCTTTCCAACCCCTTATTTTCCACGCGCGTAGCCCCAGCTATCCTTTTTCCCTGGCCCCATCTTCAGATTGCCGCATCTTTCAGCCCGGGCTCCAATTCCCACAGCTAACGCAGCACACTTACCATCTCTTGCCTGAGGAGGTGAAGCTTGGTTTCCAGCCTCTCCAGGGTGCTGGAATGGCTACGTCGTGGGGAGCCAGAGGTTGGGGTGGACGAAGAGGAGGACGACAAGGAGTGAGAGAAGCTGCAGCAGCTGCTGCTGCTACTGCAGCCTGCGCCACCTCCGCCGCTCCCCCCGCAGGGGTCCTTGTCCCTATTCAGGGGAACCGACTCCTCCCCACGGAGCGAGCGCACTAGACTCTCCGGTACTTTGAGCCCCAGCTTCAGCTCGATGTCTCTGAGGTCTGGTAGCAGCCCGTCTTCCATGACTTCTCAAGAACGATGATAATGGTAATAAAACGCTGCAGATGAGAGGCAGCAGAGGCCTTCAAGGGTAGTGCAAGATCTGCTGAACCCTCCCGCCGCCCGGGTCTCTATCTTCGGCGGAGGATCGAGTGCCTTGTCCGCTCCATAACTGGCTGCGCGATATCAACCTTGCAATCTGCACAGAACGCCGCGGGTCGCAGCCGCAGTTCCCTGGGCGCTGTAACTCCTCCGACTCTTATTAAAATTATAGAGACCACTTCACCCTCTTCCTTTTTGGCCGCTCCACTGCAAAGTTGAATTAATTGATATTGCAGAGATGGGGAAAATACTAGTATAGACCTAAAAAAATGGAAATAAAGTCTGTTTTAGCGTTAAGGGGGAAAAAATCACATAAAACTGTCCGTTCACATCTCTGCGCCATTCACTGACTGTACCAAACACGCAACACAATGTAATGTGGATACACTCCAGCGTCGTTTCATTTTCTAGCCATAAATCTCCAAGCTTCGGAGTATCCTGGATTGTCAGAAATAATCTCTAGTCGGTGATAGAGGAAGTCGGTCCTGTGCATGGACGCATAAAAAAAAATAGATAGTTTAGCAGGAGTTTAATGGCTTCCTCGATGCAGCAGAAATACCTTTCTCTCCATTTAGCCCTTTTGATCCAAGTCGTTGTGTTCTTCCGAGCCTCGGAAACTTTAAACTCCTCTGGCAGGTGGACCAAACCAGGGCCAACCCCTGTACCGTATATCACAGGCAAGAAGAGCAACGAAAAATTTCCCACCCCTGCTGATAGTAGTAGGTTCAGAGTTGTGTTTTAGTTGGGAGTTCCTAATAAGGGTTCAGTTTTCCCTGCAAAATTCCTGGTACCTGCAACATTCACAACAGTTAACAAACGTTAGAGGCAGAAAAAATGACTTTAAATGTGGTGTCCCCCCCCCCCGCCCCCCCAATCTTCCTAGGGCAAAAATCTAGCTTTAGAAGCTGTTCCCAATAATTTTATAATTATAAAAACTGTAAACATTTCACTAAAAGTTGAAAGAGAATGCACATCCTAAATTCATCATCTTCCAAATGTATGCCATTGCAAGCAGAAATGAAGAATCAAATAGCCAGAATAATTTATATGACTACTAAAGATAGTGGTGGATTTTAAAAGTGGAGAATTGTTGAGATATTTCTACTATAATTATGAAGGAAAAATATTAAGTATAACTCATGAAAAAGTTGTCTTCCATAATTTATAAATATTTTAACCATTTAGAAACATGCAATCCATTGATTTGAGATACTTCTACCAAGTTATTATCAGCTATATTGATTATAGGTTTGATTCGACATTGAATCTGTGCAAATAATCTTCAAGAAGAGGATACTTTTCAACGGAATAAACTCTAATTTTGGGATTCCATTGGAATATTTCAAAATATGGCCCCTCTATTTTTGGGACAAATAAGTATTTGTGTTCTTGGTCCTTCTGAGCCTCTATTCTAAAAGACATCACTCAGGTTTCACACTTATAAGCTCATAGGCAGATACATCTCATACTTTATTTTTATTTAGCATAGCCTCATCTAGGAAGCCTATGGATAGGAAACAGGCCTTCTGAATGAAATATTTCATGTCAGAGAGAAAGTTGCTGAAGTTCTCTTGTCAACATGTCAGAAATTTGTATGTTATTTCTTACTTTTAAAATAGTTATAAATGAAGTGGTCATTTTAAAGATGGAACAACCACTTATGGAATCAAAGGAGAACAATGCTAAATCTCAACTCACTGATAAAACTGCATGTTTTGTCCTAAATTTGGAAAACCACAAGCTCATTGAATAAGAATTGCACTGTGATATATAATTATGGAAGGCTTGCATCTCAGTCAAGAACAGTTTTTTATTATGAACTCTTACTAAGTTCACCACAAGGCTAGCTGAGAAGAGTAGCTGACATGCAGTATCTACCTTGAATTTGGTCAATAAAAAGTTTATTGTCAAATTATCATCAATATAACCTACAGAAAAGGAACATCTCCTTTGCTAAGTTACAGACAGTAAAATTTGTATTCAATACTGATAACTCAAAAATAGAAAGTGGTTTTTTAATTTGTTTTAAATATCTACAGAGAAAACTTCTCTGAAATTAAAAATATGACCTATATGGAAAGTAATACTTTGTGCCAGTGCAATATAAAACAAATGTAAACTTTGTATAAAAGTTTAATTATGTTAAGACTTTAAAATTTTTTCAATTTAATGCTTATGGCATTTTAGTTTAAGATAGAGATATTTTGAATGCCAAATGCTAATTTTCAAAACATTAGAATCATGAAACTCTTATTAGGCCTCTAATAGATCGTGTTAACCTTGTCATTACTGCTTTATGTGGTTTGATCTGAGGACAGTCCTTATCCAAAATGTTAAAAAATAAAGGTCTTTTTAATATTTGGGTCTTGAGAATATTTTTTGTTTGCTTTTAAAATTCTGTGATTTTAAAAAAAAATGTGTGTGCCTACGGCCATGCCACCCTGAATGTGCCTGATCTCGTCTGATCTCAGAAGCTAAGCAGGGTCGGGCCTGGTTAGTATTTGGATGGGAGACTACCTAGGAAGACCAGGTACGGTAGATGTTAAATAAATAAATAAATAAATAAATAAATGAATAAATAAATAAATAAAGTGTGAAAGGTTTAACCAATTGCTGTTAGGCTGACCTGGTAACTACACATCTTGATTTGGGGAATTTAGTGATAAGAATTTTTAGTAATAGGTCAAAGATAGGTAGGGGCTTGGAGTAGGAGTGAGTGAAGTCATCAGTGAGAAGAAAGCACATAGAGAGAACTGAGAAAGAAATAGGGAAAAACTCTAAGAGCAATTATTTTATATTCCTCAGATCCCTGACTCTTAGCAGCACTCCCTTCTTGTTCAACCTTTCTCGTCCATCTCTAACTACCTCTTGTTTCCTTAATTAATAGCATCTCCGAGCAACAACCTAAATTTAGGGTGTTTCCCTAATCCTAATATATTGAAAAGTAAAATTATGAAAGCAGTTGTTATATTATTGTGTTTATGGTATATGTTTTTAGACTCGGACTACCTTATATACCTTTTCTGAATGCTTTATGTATGAGCCGGGTTTGCCTTTTTTTTTCTATTTAGATTGCCTGAGGAACCTTAGGATGAGTATTAAACTATGGAAAACTTTAAGAGACTGAGCTTCTTCCACAGTCAAATTGGGCTTACAGAGAAGGAAAGGGAATCTCTTATTTATCATTAAAGCAAGCCAGTTGCTAATTTAATAGTATCATTGTTGGCCCCAGGTGACAGTTTTTAAAAGAATGTCTCAGTCACAAAAACAGTGATGTGATACATGCTTTATATATTTCACACTTAGAACACTTCCTGGTATGAGACACAGTGGTTAAAACAAAAGTAGATTCAGCAAGACTTTGTACAGTATGAGTAATGCCATTCCTTAATCTGCTGCTAGCACTGTGGTTTAAGAAAAAAACAAAAAGTCCTTACACCTCCTCTCTAGCACTGATTGAAAGTTTGCAGTATTCCCAACTCTTGTTGGCACAGAGTTCAAGGTCTAGGGCAGATTCTTCAATCTGAGGCTCTACTTCCCACAGTACAGAATGATTTCAGACAGTTTACAGCCTCAAATTACCTTTAAGAATTTTAGGAAGAAACTTATTTAATGGGTATCGGCTTCTTTAGATCTTTGTTTCAAAAGTGTAGAAGTGCTGTTTTTATAAATATTGTTCTGTTGATGATATGCTTCACAAGAAAGATGTCATAACAAAACTAAAGAATGTTGATCCTCTTCACACATAGTGGAATTGTATACCTGCTAAAGCTACAAAAATTTTACTTTTCCTATTTATAGAGCAATTTAATTCACTTATAATTTTGTATCTGGGTTGGGTTTGTTTTACAGCATAAAATTATCTAGTTTATTACTAATGAGCAATTTACACATGTGTATGCCATGTATATCACTGTATTTCTCTATCATCTATCTATCTGAAATGTCTCTCCCTAAAGAGCATAGATTCTTTAAATAGTGCTCTGATTAGAATCTAATTAATATTTATAATCAAAGCTAAATACTTCCCTGGGAGATTTAGAAGACAATGCTAAAAGTAGGTCACCAGCATCTAAGATAGCCTTATCCCCTCTCCACAATCCCTGTCAAATCTCTCTGCCTTCATTATTTGTAATAGAGTCCTTTATTTGCTTTTACTTATCTTGCTGAGCTGTGCATTCCCTACTGAAAGGTGCAGAGCAAGGCCCTGAAAAGAGATTTCTTCAGTGAAGCTATCCTGTGTCCGTTCCTCTGTAGCCACCATTTTTGGCTTATAGAATAGACTTATAGTTTATTTCATTGGCGTGCCGATAAATTTTACAACTATCTCTCTGAAAACGTAAAAATAACCAATTTATTCACGGTGTAAATATTCCACTAGGGCTGATTTCAAGCTACCAACATGAGTTAGGAAAAGATGGGCAGTGTACAGCATTATACAGCATTT
Source organism: Pteropus vampyrus (assembly GCF_000151845.1). NCBI lineage: Eukaryota > Metazoa > Chordata > Mammalia > Chiroptera > Pteropodidae > Pteropus > Pteropus vampyrus. Next base: position 161,301 of record NW_011889247.1, read on the forward strand.
CCATGTACAGATACATTACATATGAATAGCCTCAAGAGCATAAACTGTAGTAAAACATAGTCAAATTATTAGGAAATGATGAGTTTTGATTTTTTACTTTGTTTTAGTATAACTTACCTAATTTAAAGCTTATGCAGTATAATTTTAAAAATAATAGCTGTGTTTAGCAATCAGCTGGCAAAATTCCTAAAAATTTTACAGTTGGCTTCTGCAACCTGGTATTGTCCGGCTCCAGTACACCTGTTTTATAAAATATTGGAGGATGATTATTAATTTTAGTTAAGAAATAAAATACAAGTTAAAGCCAGAAAAAGCAGTGCAGTTTTAAATCTAATTATTGGGTAAAGTGATAATTGGAGAAATAAGTTCCAAAGTCAAAAGCAAGGACATCAGGGAACTCATAAAACTATGCATTAGTGTCCTTGGGCTACCATAACAAAGTACCACAAACTGAGTAGCTTAAAACAATAAAAATATACTGTTTTAAAGTTCTGGAGCTGAGAATTCCAAAATGAAGATGTTAACAGGGCCATGTTCCCTCTGAAGACTTTAGGGTAAGATCCTTCCTTGCCACTTCCAGCTTCTGGTAGCCCCAAGTATTCCTTGGTTTGTGGTAGCATAGCTCCAATCTCTGCCTCCTTAGTTACCCAGCTTCCTTCTGTGTCTGCATCCACATTTTTTATAAAGACACCAGTCATATTGGATTAAGGGCCTAACCTACTCTAGTATATCTTATTTTAGCAAATCAAAACTGCAACAATCCTATTCCCAAATAAGATCACATTTGGAGGTATCGTAGGGTTAGGATTTCAGCATCTTTTTGGAGGATACAGTTCAACACATAACACTGTGGAATGGTGTTTGGTCTTGGGGTACACTTCAGATATGAGACTGTGAATAATATGAAAGAACTAGAATCTTCTTTTTATTTGGCACATTTTAATATTTGACAGTGAAGTATGGAGATAGCCTCGAAGGCTTAAAGGAAAGAAATAGGTTTTTTCCCTAATTAGAAAAAAATGTATTAAAAATGACAAACTAGTTTGCCTCTTTATAAATAATCACCTATGTGTTAGATAACAACATCTGTTAGCTATTTTTCAGGTATGCTTTCATAGGCTAGAAAACTTTGATCTCAGAAATATCCTTATCCTGTAGTCTAGTGGCATAGTCATGAACATAATTCATATAATCCACCTTTGCTATCTTTCACCAAAAATCTTGATAATTTCTAAAATTGAATTTGAGGTAGGCTCCAACAATATATAGGATAAACATTAAAATAGACATAAAAGGCTTAAAGAAATATTCTGTGTCCTAGCTTAGGGACAATCTTATGAATTTGATTTGAAAAAGACTTGACAGATTTTACTCGAAGTGTTGATTTTATACAACATGGAACCTAAGTATATTGATCTAGAACCCCAGTGAGGATACAGTAAAGCAATGGTGAACAGTTACAAAGAGGATGGTGTCTAAGAACTTTAGAGAGAACTATAAGATTCCACAAAAGTTTTAACCTGTAGATGTGGCACATGCCATAGAATTCCTACTTTAATGTCATGGCTTCAGATCAGTGCCCATTTCTGGTAATATCTTATCAATATCTCAGTTCCTCTCCATATTTTAGACTTCTAGCTTCTCCTTATCCTTAGTGTTATAGGTATGGAAGGAAAGGCAGAAATGCCTCTTGGAGGTCTTAGGAGGAAGAGAATAAGGAATAAAGTTTTTATGCATTTTTTCATTTGAAAAAAGATCATAAATATTTTATGTAAAGACACACATGAATAAGTTGTCATTATTTGGAAGTTAAAACTCAAGAACTCCCCATATTGGAATTGCTGATCTTAGTCTTATTAGTTAAGAGCATTACTCTACAGTTCAAAGTTAGCCTTCTTAAGCTGTTAACTAGCCTTGCTGCATGTATGGAGAGAGAGAGGAGAGGGAAGAGGAGAGAGATATTGAGAGAGAGATTGAGAAAGATTGAAAGAGATTGAGAGAGGGAGGAGGGAGAGAGATAATATGAATGTGATTTTCTTTCAGAAGTACTATTCAATGAGAATACTTTTGTGACCACAATGAGATATTTTGAATATGTGTACATTATATAAAAGTTAAATACTATAATTATATCCTCAAAATATCAAGGCAGATGGTTACTGATTATTATATCCATTTGATGAATCAGCAAGAACATTTTTTGAAGTAGAAAAGCACTTTTAAATCAGAGTAACACAAATAACTGATAAAGTGGAGGAAGCTCTAAAAATTCCTTACTACAAAGAAAGTTGTTATGTATTAATTATTTTATGACAGACTCTTCACATATTTTGTATTGTTTAATCCTCATAACAACCCAGAGAAACAATATTAACCCTACAGTCATAAAATTAACTTGATGCTCCAAGAGGTGAAAGCACTCATGCAATGCTCCACTGGCATCAAGTTCTAGAGAAGGCAAGATTTGCCCCATTATATTTTACTCCCAAATTCATGTTGTTTTCATTACTTACAGATGGACATTAGCCCTCTTTCAGAACTGTTAAGGGGTTTCACTGCTGAACATATATTTTTATTTTTTATTTATTTTTATTATCATTTTTTTTAGGTGAGGCAACCCTTGGTTGATCTCACAAATTGCAAGGACCTTGTCAGCTTACAATCTCTCATTTTTTATTTTTTTGTAACTACAGCACCTGGTCTTCCTAGGTCTCCCATCTAAGTACTAACCAGGCCCAACCCTGCTTAGCTTCTGAGATCAGACGGGATCGGGCTTGTCCAGAGGGGCATGGCCATAAACTGAACATATATTTTTAAGAAGCCAACATCAACTTAACTTCTTCTGATGTTTTTGGGGAATTCATATTCCAGATGAGGTAGAGATAAAAACTAAAATAGATAAAAAAAGATAAGTGCATTCGTGGAAGATTCATTTATAATGAATCATTAAGGAGCATTAGGATATTCTAGAAGGATGTTCCCATTCTCCACTTTTGATTTCATATGAATTATCGCTTTCTCCTCTAACATGGTCCAGTATGTGAGACTGAATAAGGCATTTGTTGGAGCCCAGCTCTAAATAGATATGGGAATTGATTCTTTGAATTACAAGGTGATGGCATTAAAAGAAATGAAAGGGGAGCAAAGCAGTCATGAAAGGTACTGTATGAAAGCTTGTGCAATGATCAGGGCTGGGCAGAAGGCTTTATGACCTTGTGACCAGGGAAATTTCTTGCTGGTTTGATGTGGCAAATGCCAAAGGCATGGCAAAGTCCTGGTGGCGGCGGGGAGTCCAATACACCCTGTCATTCCAAAAGATAAAAGTAAGAGTGCATTTGCTCAGCTTCTTTTCTCTTTTTGTCATCTTCTTATGCTCAACCCATGTGTTTTGGCTGATTTTGTGGTAGCTGACCCTCAATTCCTTTGGCTTATTATTTTAGGCTGTACTTTGGTAGTTCAAACACTTCAGTGTTTAAGAACATTGCTAAATTCTATTTAAATATCATTATGCTCTACTAGAAAAACTTCATATGTGGATTGAGTTTGTGAGTCAGTGCTGGGATCAGTTAAAAAGATGTGATTATAAATATCTGAGGTGCCATAGCACAAGATAGGGTCTCAAAAGAAAGAGAGGAGGGAGGGAAGAGGGAAGAAGGAAAGAAAGAGGTGAGGAGGGAGAGAGCTAGTGTGGAGAGAGAGCAAAAGAGCTTTTCTGACAGGTAAAAACCTGAGAGTTTCATGCAGACAGATTTGTACAATAGCAACAATAGCAACCAATCTCATTTGACAGCTGTGTAGAAGTTTTGAGCAGAAACTTCTCTCATTCTCATTCTCATTCTCATTTTCTCTTTCTGTTTTGGTTTTGTGCTAGAGATGACTTAAGGGGAATAATGGGATTCCACAAAGACAAATTTTGATTACTTGTAAGCAAGAAAAACAGAAAACAAAGCATTTATTTATCTTTATTTATTTACTTAATTACTTACCTCAAATTTAAAAACACCTGAGTTGTGACTATTCCTGGGGTGAATTAAATATACTGTTGGTGTATGTGTAAATTGGTAACATTTTTAGAGAGCCGATGATCAAATTTTAAAATCAGGCATATATTAGACTCAGCAATTCATTTTCTAGGAATTTATTTCCAAAAAGTAATAAGTAATTGTGGAGAGATTTCTTTAGAAATATGTTCAATACAAATCCCCAAGAAAAACAACCAAGCAAGCAAAAGCTGCTATATAAAAGTCTTGCAATAGGAATTAGTTAAATAAATTATGTATAGCCCTAGCTTGAACAACTCG
>NW_011889247.1:167506-196224 GCF_000151845.1 Pteropus vampyrus
CTCTCCAATTAAGCCTTCCAATGAATTTTCCATTAGCATTTGTTTTTAGTTTCATTCAGAATTATATATATTTTGTTCTGCTTCTATTTAAATGACGAAGGGATAATATATGAAAATTTCAGATTATGTGTGTTAACTTTAAGAATCCTTTCCACGATCCCATTTACTATTGCTCTTTTCAACCTTTCCTGTTACTTTTCTCCCTCATTCTGTCCTTTTTATTCTATTTCTCCTTTACCTAACCTTGCTGCTTTCGAGACCTCTAGTGTTTTTCTTTTCTCCTCCTCCCTCTCCTCCTCCTTTTCCCCCTCCTCCTCCTCCTTTTCCTCCTCTTCCTCCTTCTCTGCCTCCTTCTCTTCCTCTCTCTCTCTCTCTCTCTCTGTTGCATTTACTCTCTGATTTTTGTTATTATATTTAAAGACTAGAAATTAATGGTGTCATGTTGATTAAAGTAGGTTTTACACTGTTTCCTTTTAATAATGTTAGGTAGTATTTGAGTACTTTGTATTTCATCATGTTTTCACAATTCTAGAAGGTGGGTGATCTTATTATGCCCATGTTTCAATTTGTGACCTAACTAAATTCAACAATATTCCCATGGCCACACAGCCAGGAGCTGTGTTTAGCTCAAGATGAACACTCCTCTTGTCTGATTCCAGAGTCCATGCACCTAATCATTATTGAATGCTTGCTCCCCTTTTAATCCAAATCCCCCATGTGATCAGGTCCCTGCCTTCTACTTGGTTCTTGCTCTTTGTAACTCTGCTATAATTTAGAAAGCCATATATCCTCGTCACCAAGCAGCACTTCTACGTGTTCAGCATCCTTGTTCTTCTGTTTGCTGAAGATTGTAAAACAAATCAGTTAGAAGGGTAAAGGATGTCTTCTTATTTTATAGTTAGGAAAATAGAGGTACTGGGTTGACAGAAGAAAGTTTAGCCAATCCTAGGATTCTTTTTTTCCAGAAAATAAATTCTACATTCTCTATGGTTTTGTTATCTTCCATTTCTTTGAAAGTGAATATGAGAGAGTAACATTCTTCTGTAAGATGCTAGAAAGAGTAGGTAAACCACTTCTACATGGATCAGGAGTAAAATTTATACCTCTGCCCCGATCTCTGATTTATAACTTATATAATATTTGACAGAATTCTAACAATCATCTTATTTTATCCTCACAATGTGATAATTATGTGCCCTTTTAATATTTTAGGAAACTTAAATACCCAGATATGTTAAGTGACTTAATGAATGTAAAAAGCCAACATCTAAGTACCTTCTCCATGCTCTGCACAGAACTAGAGGCTTTGCTTATTTTATCTCTATTATGAGATTCTTTCTACTACTTCATGCTACATTAAATCATCATGTCCAAAATTAAATTTGTCATTTTCCTCAAACCAACTATTCTCTGTCCTTCCTTATTTTAATTTATGATACCACGATTTGTGAGCTCAACCCCTTTCACACGTTTAGAAACGTGGGAATATTCACTATGTCTCTGTCCCTTTTACATTCAGTTAATCATTAACGTCTACTGATTTTTTCAATAAAAGATTTTATATTTGGTGACCCTGCTATAGTTCATCACCCCATGATTACATTATCATAATTAAATCTAAATTGATTTTCTTTCTTTAACGTTTCCTTTCTCATCTATCTACCTTGCATGATACTATTTGCAAGTAGTTTTCCTAAAAATGCTTTTCATCATCTTAAGTACCTGTAATGGCTCCATTGCCTCTAGCTTCAACTCTAAATTATTCTAACTTTTACAGTATGATCTCCACAGCACAAAAAATATCTTTCCTATTCTACATATTGTGCCATACCATCATAAAGTAAATTTCTTGTTCCTTAGTTAAAATAGCTTGCATGTCACATAGTTTCATACACACACTGCCCATTTTAACCACTCTGCCTTTGCTGATAATGTTCTTTTTGTCTAGAATTCCCTACTTTTTCTCACATTAGAGTCCATTCTTCAATAACCAAACTCATTCCTTCTTCCTTTCAATTCTTCCCTTTTTACTTTTCTTTCATAGTCAAACATTGCAATTTCTACTATGTGTCAGGCATCATGCTAAAACAAAAACAAGGGATAAATGTGAAAAAGACATAATCCTTATGCTTAAGGAACTCACAGTTGAAGTAACCAGTGTCCTGCAACATAACAACCTCATATAAGAGTTGTCCCTGTGGTTGCTCTATTCTGTGAATTCATATTTCACTAACAATTGTCATTTTTATGATAATAAGGAAAAAATCAATACATTCTTTGTGCAAAACGAACCATCTGGATTTGAATATATAAGAAAAATCTCATCCTTTCTGATCAAGAGACTTATGATCTATTTGGGAAAACTGGTTATTTGTTAACAAATTTTAAATTTCAAAGATATATATGATAAATTATGAAAAATGTGACTCAAATGAAAACTGATCAAGGATGGAAGCTATGAGCTAGAAAATGCCGAGAAGGCTTCACAGAGTAAATAAGGTTTTAGTTGGTTTTGGGGAAAATATGTGACTAACAATATGTGCCTAGATAGGACAATGTTTCATAACATTTGATTCTATATTTTCTCCTAGTGCATTCTAACTCTTTTATGTGTGTGAATTCTGTCTGACTTCCTGGTAGTTTTCTCTGAAATGGAATGTGTACCATGTGTGTGTGTGTGTGTGTGTGTGTGTGAGTGTGTGTGTGTGTGTGTGTGTGTGTGTGTGTGTGCGTGTATCCTAGAGCATGTAGAACTGATCTGAGCAATAAAGAATTGTGAATTGATTGTGTATAAACATTAAACTATACAGGCAATAGTATTGTGAATTTATATTTATTACCATTGAATTACTCATTTTTTTACAACTCACTCAAGTTGTACAGTTTTGATTTTATACTTGGGAAAACTTATATAAATTGATTAAATAATCTATGAAGTATTTTTCAGTAATGTTAAAACAATACTCAATGTGACAGGATCAAAACATGCACATCTTTATATTTTTCATTAGGATTCTCTCGAGATGTCTGTGAGATATTATTATATGTCTTTTTCAAAAGTGTTAACCGAATTTTTTTTTTAACCTTCTCATATATACACACAGACCTAGTGGAGGCTGACAATAGTAGCACTATTTGTACTGTTTGCCCTCATTAAATATTTATTAGGCAAAGATGTTCCTGAAACATTATTTTCTGAACTATGCTTATGAATGCAGTAGAAGACATAGAAAGGTCCATGTTGGGAAGAATTGAATAGGATTTCAGAGTAACTATAATCTATGCTCTCTTTTTTTCAAAATGTGAGTTTGGTACAAGTTGTTTAACCTCCCTGAATCCAGTTGTTATCATTCATAACATAAAACTATTGATGATACCTACCTCACAGGATTGTTTGGAGGGGTAAATTGATTTTATCCAACAATTTCATTTAAGGAAGCTGCCTTCCTATTTCATATCAACTTTTTTGCTCCATGAAAGAAAAGATGATAGCATGTAAAACCCACACCGCCCCCTTCTTAAATTAGGAATTATGTGGTTGTTTAAAAAAGGATGACTAAAATAGTCTTACTACAGCAATTTTTCATAACCTATAGGACAATGAGGAGACTTTCTAGGTTCTCTTTGAGGTTTGTGAAAAGTTGCTCAGCCCTGAGCATGACTCATTTGCTGTGGCCTTATTTCTGTATGCTTGGAAGCACGCAGAATAAGGAAACTTCATTAAATGACTAAGGCATACATTTTGAGGCCCATATAACTGCTAACATGATATAAGGTAGCAGAGCAAATACTTTAAATTAAAGGCAGGTGCCAAAGGTTCCCAGAAACCATGGTATTGACTCTGTTGTCATAGTAATCCAGCCATTCATGTTTTTGTTTGATTTCAGTTACAAAACACCATCTACTGTACTATGACAGTGCGTTAAGTGTTTTGTACTTCTGCCATTTTTAACATTGCATCAAAGAGATTCTGTCCTACTTGACTGCCACAGGATAGGGAAGTTGAACAAAGGAAGATTAAACATGATGGTTTTCTACTATTGTGTTTTATTTACACCTTGTTTTGTTTCAGGTCCTATATAGAGTACTTGAGAGGTCGAATAGAGGATATTAAAAGAAAAAAAGAGTAATTTATATTTAGGAAAATGGTTATATGGGTATGGTTTTTTTTCTTTCCATATCAGTCATTACTATAAATCCCTACTCTTCATTCTATTGGTAATTTCATCTAATATTCATTTCTTTACCAAAATACTTACTGAACGCTGACCTAAATAGGGATAGGTAGAACATTAGCATATCTTTGCAAAGAAAATTATTGTTAATTCCTGAAGAAATACAAGATAATGAGAAGTATATAAAATGAGTGTCCTATTTGCCTCAACTCTAAAAAGACTTTTCCAGGAAGGTTATTTGCTTCCAGAATTTGGGTCAGAGAATATTATTCTCTTTATTTAGGCCTGGAAAATAGTGTTCTAATATATGTTTATTGAATTTTTAATGTGGCAAAGTCTGAATTAGTTTGCAAAAGGCGTTGATAAGATTAAATATGCTCTTAGTGTTGATATCTGTACATGTGGGCTTACATGTAATTTTTAAAGACTTAGAGTTTAATAACATTTCCGTCATGAGGCTGTTCCTTACAGGATTATTGCTGCCTTTTTATTACTTACTAGGTGCCAGGTATTTACACACTTTATCTCAAGTAGTCTTCAAATAACTATTATATTCCCATTTAGCAAATAAGGATAGCACATTCCAGAAAGATATAGCAACTTGTTCAGGGTCACCTAGAGTCCATACAGTTCTGTTTGACTCCAAAACCATTTCAAATATAACACCAAAATTTCCCCCAAATCTCTGCTTTATGGTTAGGTAGGTCATTATGGGTTAAAGAATAAAGCTGATTATATTTGCTTACATATTTTTTATGCTTACGGGCCTCTAGTACTTTGGGCTACAATGTACTTACTGTCTGTTACTCCACTGAATACAAAAGAAAACAAAAACACAAAAGTTGTATGTATGTATGTGTACGTATGGAGAAAGGGAGGGAGAGAGAGTCAGAGACAGAATTGTCTCCCTCTGCTAATGCTTGTGATAGAAATAAAGAAAAAGTAAAGAAGTTTAAAAAAGCGGTGTTTTGAACAAAGAATTTTGGAGTAAATGCAGAATTTATTGCCTATTTCTGTGGAATGTAGTTGAGATTAACAACATGAATGAATCTACCATGTACTTTTCACGGGAACGGGAAAAACAATTCAACAAACTGCTTCAATGCTTGTTTCAATAAGCATCATCATTTGTGTATTTTATGATAGAAATGATGTACTACAATGGTACTCACGAACTTGGGAATTTGTAAAAGAATAGAATATATCCTTCCCAAATGACAAGAGTCTACTAGAATGTTTCCCAAAATACGCTATGTAGGATACAGGCTTACACGAGTTCAGGGGTCTAATCAATTTGGAGAAAATTTTGCCCAAAAAAGTTAGATTTCTTTACTGCAGAACCACTCAGAGCCTTTTATATGGTCAAATACATTTTAAATCTCCAAGAAAGAAATAGTTTATAGCTTTTCTTAAACTTATATAGCCATGCATTTCCTTTTTCTTAGAAATCTTTGTGAGACTGTTCTACATAAAATCCGTTGCGATATACTTTCTACAGTTTAAATAAAAATACATAACACTCACTTGCAGTCAATTATAATAGCTATTTGTGGGTGAAATGGACCTTTTCTCTGTACTCTATCGATAGGATTGAAGAATAGGAAGTGTTTTACAAATCCTCGGGGATCATTATATTATCACTGTACACAGCTTGTGAAGAGTTTTTATGCATTCAATTTGATTATGTAAATTAGAGATTCATTTCAAGGAAACATAATAAATTTCTTTTATTTATCCATCTAGTTTTATAAGTATTTTGAAATTTAGAATATTGTGAATGACAAAATGTACAAATTATCTGTCTCACACAGTAATACAGGATCCCCCTATTCCCACCATCAAACAAGACAAAATACTCTTCTCACTTTCAATCCTTTAAAAAAGATTTTTTTCCTTTATTTTAGGGGTGGCTCTGCTCCAGACTGGCTTCCCTCTTCAAGTGTCAGCATGCTAGAAAATCCAGAATTAAGATAAAGGAGTAACTTGCCTTAACTAGCTTATCTAACATATGAATGTTCCCTGAAGGAGCGCGACTTTAACAGTTCAGTATAATTTCATTTATCCTAATAATTTCTCCTTTTACTCAAGAGAGCCGATGAGTTTGGGGATTCTGGCCAGTTAAATAGCTTGAGCTAAATGCTGAGAGGACAGAAAAAGAGAGACTGTAAGGCAACTGAAGACATGTCACCCACTTAAACATTCTGATATAGGACCAGTTCTAATATTCAGATGATGGGTTCTTCAGTCATAGTATGCATAAAGAATAACATTTCACTATTTGAGAAAAGGTGATAGACAAAATAGGCTTCAGAGCAAAGAAAACTGCCATGAATAAAGAGGGGTATTACATAATGATAAAAGGGTCAGTTCACCAAAAAAAGCGGAATGATTCTAAATGTTATGGTCTTAAAGAAACTTCAAAATACATGAAGCAAAAACTGATAGAACTGAAACAGGAAATAGACAAATCCACAATTATGGCTGTAAAGATTTAATACTTCTTTCTTAGTATTTGATGAAACAAGTTAACATTAAGTCAGTAAGTATAAAGAAAAACTGAATAACACCATCATCCCATTGGATCTATTTGATATTCATAGGATACAACACTTAACAACAGTAGAATATACATATTTTTTTAATGTCCATGAAACAATCATCAAGATAGACCCAGTCCTGAAGCATAAAACGAACCTTAACAAATATAAAAATTGAATTCATACAAAGTTTATTCTCTGACAATATAATTAAACTAGAAATCAGTAACAGAAAGATATTTGGGAAATCCCCAAATAAAAACATTCTTCTAAAAAATCCATGAGCTCGAAGATGAAGCCTCAAGGGAAATTAGACCTGAACTAAATTGTAAATGCAGTATGTGAAAATGCAGGGAATGAAGCTACGTCAGTAATTTGAACGAAATTTATATCATTAAATGCTTATATTAGAAAAGAAGAAATCTCAAATCAACAACTTATGTTTCTGCCTTAAGAAACTAGAAAATGAAGAGCAATATTAACTGAAAGGACTCAAATAACGGAATACCAATAAAAGTAAGATCAGAAAAAAAAAGAAAACAGAAAAAAATCGAAGGAAAAATCAATGATATCAAAACTTAAAATAATAAAACAAACAATTTAAAAATGGGTCAACAACCTAAACAGACACTTCAGAAAAGAAAATATATGTATGGCAAATATGTGCATGAAAAGATATTCAATCTCATTAGCCATTAGGAAAGGGCAAAATAAACCACTACACACTTATTATAATATTACTTTTGCCAAATATTATATTCCGAATTCTCTCCTTAATTAAAGTTTATGCATTCTGCTCTGATGAACTCAGGAGTGGCCATTAGTAATGAGTGTGACATTTCCAGGAACAAGCTACAAGAGTCAGGGTCTGATTTGCCATGTGTCTTTTCCCTTTGTCTCAATGATTGGCAATATTCTAAATACTCCACAAGCCTGATTCCCAGAGTGATGGTGGTGTAAAATAGTGCTATGGCTGATCTGTGATGAGTCATGGAATGTGAATAAGACCACTGTGATTTTCGAGATCACTTTTACTGCAGCAAAACCTAGCCTATACTCATGGATACTTTCACACAGCCAGTAAATATCAGTTTGGATTTTAGCTACCTATAAGTATGCTTATTTTTCAGAATCTCAAATAGCATACTGGAAGAAATTTAATTTGAAAAACAGTAGGCTACGCATAGCATACTTCTTTGAGAAGATGTACTTACTACAATCATTATTTCAATCTCCATATATAAGAAAATTTCAGAATATATACTAGGTATAATTACAAATGTAGTTTTTTTATTCTTTCAAGGGAGTTGTTTTCTTTCATTCTTTGATATAGGAAGATGGTTAAAGTTTCCAAGCCAAATGATCAGGATGTGAGATCTTATAAATATAAATGTACTTATGAGTAAGGTAAAAGAGACTTGAAATTTAAATTATGTCAGAAATTTCAAATTCTTTTATCTAACAAATCTATTCTTGTGTTTATCGTTTTAACTTACTGGGATGCTAAGAAAGATAAAGTAAATTTATGCTTTCCATAGGCTCATGTTAAGGGTGCTATGTGTTGGGGGAGAGAGAAATATAGGAAGAATAATTAGAGGAATGTGGATGAGTGATACAATACATTGATGACCAATGTGCCATGGGAGCACCTAGGAGGGAAGATTTAAATTAACATTTATGAGGAGGTCGAGAAAAGCTTCTTTTGATATAAACAGAATTCCTCAGACATCAGGATAAGGGAGTTAAGGACAAAGAGAATAGCACATGCAGATCCTTGAAAGTGAGAAAAGACTGGACTTTTCTGGGAATAAGTATTTCAGAATTCTTGAGGGCTGAGTGTCTGTCAGGGAATGGTAGGAGGTAAACCACAAACCACAGCTATTAAGCTGCACTAAAGGAAATTCAGATTGAATCAAAGCTAACTCATTATTTTCCTGGTTCTCTGAATCATCAGAATGTATAGAGTTGTTGTCCTATTCTGTGTAATAAAAGTCTTCGTCCATAAGAGGAAAATGACAATATGAGCCAGTCTCAACTGGTCTATTATGACTGGCTTTTGCTGGGGAGGATGAGGTATGTTTTATACTATTGACACAACATAAAAAGTACTTGTTTTACATTAAAAAAAAAAGCACATAAAATTTGCAAAAAAAAAAAGGCATTTTAAAGAAGTACAATTTAAGGAAAGCAGTGACTAATGGGAAAGGTAATTTGCTTGCTTGGGGAAAGAAAAGTCTTTTCAGCAAATGGTACAAAATAACTGTATATCCATATATATATATTTTTTAAAGAATCTAGTTCTTTGCCTTATTCTATACCCCAAAATAAATAAATAAAAAATTGAATCATATACCTATGAGCTTACTCTATACCTATTGAGCTTTTGGAGGAAAACATGGAGGACTTTTTTTGGTTGAGTGGTAAACAAAGGTTACTTTAGTCATAGAAAGCAATAAACATAACAGAAAAAAATGATAAATTACACATCATTGAAATGTAAAACTTCCGATTATTAACAGACATCATTAAGAAAATAAATAGTCATAGGCTGGGAAAAATATTTGCAAGACATATATCTGACAAGGGACTGATATCAAAGATGTATAAAGAACACTTACAACTCAATAATAAAAACAGACAACCCAATTAAAAACAGGAAAAAAATGTTTGAACAGATATTTCATAAAAAGAAATTATAAAAATAGTAATAAACACAACAAAAAATGATCAACATCATGAGTCATCAGGTGAAAGTCAAACTAAAACCATAACAAAATATCATTCAACTGGAACTCTTACTGATTGGAATATAGAATGGTACAACTAATGGAAAAAGTTCTGGAAGTTACTTATAAATCTAAATATGCACCTACATTATGACTCTGCACTTTTAATCTTAGGTATTTACCCAAGAGAATAAAAATATGTCTACAAAAAGAATTCTTTAAGAAAATTCATAGCAGTGAATTTTTTTAATGTATAATAGCAAAAACTAGAATATTTCAGGTATCCATCAATAGGAGAGTGGATAAACAAACCATGGTATAGTCATACCTTGAAATACTGTTCATTAATAAAAAGGAATTAAATACTTATTTACACAAAAACATGGATGAATTTCAAAAACGTCATTTTTTAAAATTTCACAAAAAAGTATATTTTATATGAATTCATTTTTATTAAGTTCTAGAATGGATAATCAGAATAGTGGTTGCTTTTGGCGAGGTGGAAATAAAGGTTGAATAGGAAGAAGTTTGAGAAATCTTTCTGGAATGATGGTAATGGTCTGTATTTTGACAGGGGTTTGGGTTACACAGATATATATATTTGTGAAAATTCAGCGAATTTACACTTAAGAATTGTGTATTACACATATAATTTTTTTCATCAAAAGTAAAAATTAAATATTAACTTTAATGATTTGTGTGCTGAAGCATATGTGGTGGGAAGTGTACTGTTCACAATTTACTTTGAAATGCATAAAAAATTAAGTTGAATTAATGGATGAATAGAAGGATAGATAAGTGGAAAGAAACATTGTAAAGCACCTTGGCAAAAATTTTACTGGTAAAATCTAGGTGAAGGGTTCACTGTAAATTTTTTTTTTCAATTTTGGTGTATATTGAAATTTTTCATAATAAAAATGTGGAAAATGTTTACTTCTTGCATTTTTCCAGCATAAGCCTGATTTAGAATATTAATTTAGTATTGCATTTTTTTTGGCAGACAACCATAGAGCAATATCCACCCACTTATTCTTTCTTTCATTACAGCAGAAATGAAGTCACAGAGTGGGTGGATATTGTCATGACTAGTTAATAAGCAACCTCTTGCCACTCCCCATTCCACCACACTGTCTCAGGGCTGGCAGTAACCAAAACCTAAGTCCCAACTGGAAATTAGGCTATAAGTGAAAGGAAAAGAATCAAGCCGGTATGGACAGTTAAGGTCGAAGGTTCTGCTAACAAACTGTGGGGAGAGGGTTTTCACTAAAAGGCTGACGTGTCAAGTTAATAGAAATCTTACAGATCTATCAGAATGCTTTTAACATGAAAAAAATATATTTATTTGCAGTCAGATTCTCCTTTGGCATCTAGTGTTTCCTACGCATCCTCTTATTTCTCAAGTAATAAGTTACATCAACAATTTTATTAGAAAATTGTCAATAGTTCATGTATTTTTCCCTATTCCACTTAATTCTTCATTCACAATCTTCCACGTCTCAGGAAAATTATTAACCACCCAGTAATATAAACCAGAAAACTAGGGGTAATTTCTGGTTGTCCAAGTTCCCTTATCCCAAGTGTTCAGCCTATCATCAAGTCTTGTTAACTCCAAATGTTCTCATGTTCTTTTATTTCTGTCTTTACTGTCTTGGCCTCTTCTCGAACATTATCATCTTTTACTCGGACTACTGAATTAGTCACTTTACTTGTCTTTTCTTTTTCTCTCTTTCCCCATTCCTATCCATTACCCATACAGCAACAGAAGTGATTTTTCTCAAAATATAGCTGCATTGTGTCACTACCTTGCTGAAAATCTTGTTTTCTCCTTGAACTTAGTCTTAATCCACACTTGATGATAAACTATGAGAATCTGCGTTATAACTCTCATCTAGTCTCTCTAAAGTCATGCTGTCCCACTTGTACCATAGCAAGCTCAGTATGCTCTACATGTCAGGCCTTTCACAGTCCGTATCCTAATTTAGAAAGCTCTTCCCCAGCGTTATGTACCTAGTTCTTTCTGTTCTTTAAGTTTCAGCATAAGATATTGCCTCCTCAGAGAGACTTTGCTGGTCATTATGTTTAAGTAGTCCCCAACTTTTGATATCTTCTTTAGCTGAGTAATATCTAGCTTCTATTTAGGGATGCTCAAGTCAATCTTTTTATACTCTGTTTCAGTAGTTTCCCAAATATTTTTTGAGTTATTTTTGAAGTAGTTGTAAGAGATCCAAGAAGCTGTTTATAAACTGAAAATTGCACTTTCGTTGAATCAGTTCTATTTTATGTCCATAGTTGCTATTTTTCCAGAGTATGTAGATACTGCTAAGATTAATAAAATAAAAATTTAAGTGTATTCCTGAATTTCTAGTAGAATTTAATATTGTTTTAAATTAATCTATCGCCAAAATAAAAATACTATCACATCATATTTATAGTGTTTTCTTTAATAAAAGGGCTTCCTATCCATAAAAAATTCTAAACCACTGCTTCATCTTATTTTAGATAAATTAAAATTAATTCTTATGATATATTATACTTGTTTACTAAGTTGGGTAAAATTTTCTATATTTAGTACTAGAATGTTAGAAATGAAAGAAATCCTTGAGAGACTTTGGTTTATTTCCTTTATATTATAGAAAAGGAAATGGTTGATTAGACATTTAAAATATTTATACAATCACACAAATAGTAGGAAAGTAGAATTAACAAACTGGTATCTTATCTCGTAGTCCAGTGCTCCCTTCATCTTCCTCAGCTTCTTTTTCACATACTGCCCCTTCAAAAATGGGGTCAGAGACCAGATTCCTTAGTCAAGTGTCAAATGAGTGGTCCAGTCCATTCCTTCTCTTTCTCATTTCCTCCTGTCCTCTCTAATTTATCCAGACAATGTATCAGTGTTTACTTTTTACTGATTGTTAAAGAAATATTTAACTAACTTCATGGTAAAATGAAAATGACCACACAAGAAAAATGGTTGCTAAGCAAATGTAGTGTAACTCACTACAAATAATCAAGTAATTGTACTGAGAGCTATAAAACATGCACTGAATCATGTACCACCACTAAAGCATCCTTTCTACTCACATTTCCCTCATAGGCTCCTAAAGCAGCATAAAACTAGTTCCTTGATGCCAGTGGCAACAAACTTAAAGTTTGACTTGTAACAAAGATTGTTTCCTAGGTGTTCCTATTGGATAATCCTGTTGTACAACTGATTTAGTAATATAGTTGGACCATAAATTCTTTCATAGATTTCTGTGGCAGTCAAATCAAAGTCAGTTTTAAATAGGAATGCAAGAATCCTATAACTCAGATGGACCAGTATTCAATATGCTAGATTTAAATCTACTATGAAGATATGGATTTCATGAGTTAGAGAGTTTCTGAATTCACAGAAAGAAATATAAATTCTCTCCACTTAGATTTGTTTTCCGACCAAGTTAATCTCCTAACTTAGACACAACATTCAGATAACTGGTATATCTCTGGGCTATATTATCATCATCCTATTATTTCCTCTGTTGTTCTCAAATGAAAAAAAAAAAAAAGACTTCTTTTTAAGGAGTCTTATTGAAGACTGAGGTACATATAAAATGATCTTATTCTATTGTTAAGATTCACTTTGGAACCTTGCAAAAATTAGATTTCTAGGCTCCACCCTCAGAAATTGTGATTGAGGAGATCTTGGGTTGAATTCAGTACTTAATATTTTTAGTAAGCTCCCCCACATGATTCTGATGCAGGTGTTCATGGACCGCACTTCAAGGAAACATTGCAAGCCCAGCAGTAATCATCATGTGGCACACAGACTTTCTTCATCAAACATGTGTGAGGCCAGGGTGGTCAGAGACAGGGCAGTGACCTGGGAGAAGCACAGCTTTCCAATAAGTGGGGCATGGTTGAGGAAATTCTCCCTGTGGTAGCAATAACTAAAGAAGTCCTGAGTAAAGTGGCTCTCCTCTTCACAGATTTTTGTGAGAAGATGGAACCACAAAGCCATTTTACCTGACAAGATGATAATATTATCCCAAATTTGGTTCATGATATTCCTCATTCAGCCCATACCTAAACAGAAGGCTCAGCTACAGTATTTTTACAATGAAATAAATAGTTTAAGAATACTTTAAAACATTCTTTTTAACGAGTCTTATTGAAGACTGAGGCTACATATAAAATGATCTTATTATATTGTTAAGAGCTAGAAAAGGCCCCATTAAGGAGATCTAAAAATGAGCAGCAGATGTTGCTGCTTAACCGTGTTTATCACATGGTTATGGTTCCTAAAGGATCTGTGAGGGAGAACCTAGATTAATTTAAAAATGAACTCATTAATGGAGACTAATGTACTTCAGACTAATAATAATAACAATGACAATGACAATAACAACAACAACAACAAAAATACCACCAGTTCTAGAAATACATTATCAAAATCATCAAACTGATTCACTCTGGTCACAAGTTTCCTTCAAAATCCAGTCAAGCACTATGGCTTAAAATGAACTCAAAGGAAGAGGCTTTGTGTTTTTAGACTTAAAAGTTTCCATTACCCTAAATTACAACACATTTTCTGTTTTGGTACCATTGTATAATGGCTCCAAGAAGAGTGAAAGAGACTTATTTTACTAATGTTAAACAAAAGAGACAAGCTCTATTAGTGGGTTTCTGGCCTAACTTTGAAGCTGAAAAACAACTGTTTTATAAGATAATTCATATGCCTAAAGTGAGTATCCTATTGGGCAAAAGACAACCAACTCTCCCTTCTGTAATTTCTCAGTTAAGCTTATAGATGTCACAGTTTCTGCCCACATTACTACTTGTGTTATTCTATGTCTATTGGGTTACTGTCATTTGCAAACAGTGTTCAGATACAATAGCTATCTTTTGTGATGAAGTAAAATTCTGCAACAGGAATCTTTTCTCATACTCAGGGAAATATTACAGTAAATTTATGTATAGATTTTTCTTAACTTTGACTTTTTCTCCTGCAAGTTTTCTGAAACTTTTAATGTCTGCCACCACACATCCAGAGTGAAGTTGCAACTGAGGTGGACCAAGTTTGCTATCCCAAAATATGCCTTTTGGGGTTATTGATTTTAGCTGGTTATTAAGAAGCAAAAAACTCAAAAGGAACCTTTGACTTCTTCTACATGCCTAAAGGAATTCAGGTAGAAAAACCTACTTAAGGAAAGGAACATAATATAAACTAAATGCGGCAGACAGAGAAATCTAGCAAAGCCTCTTTGTTGAACTTTCTTCTGTGTACTATTTCCAGGTGGCCCAGCCAGGGTTTGTTTACCATGTTTACTCTTTCTCGTTTACCTGTAAATTATGTACTTTCTCTATGAAATCCCAGACCCGTCTCTCTTCTCCTTTGTCCAAAATGTCATATAAACCTCAACTGTCCAATGTCTTCAGGTCTCATATTCTTATGGTAGCCCCACATGTACATCTATAATGAGTTTTGGATATTTTCTTCTGTTAATATCTCGTTAATTTATTAGCCCAACTAGAAGAATTTAGAAGGTGAAAGTTATTTTTGTGCCCTCACACAGCTCATTTAGAATAAAACAATGTATTTATTTTTATCATATATAAATGTTCTACGGAGTATTGCTAAAATGTCCATTACTTCCAGGTGCTGCATCACCTGAATGAGTGAAACCACAGGTGTGCTAGTGTAGGCTGTAATTATGACTTGCCTGACTCATAAATTAATGCCTCTACATGAATATGTTGGGGGCTCACCTTCAACATGAGGTCAATATTGAGTCAATCACCTGGTAGGAATGGCTTATTCAGATGGGAAAACAGATGTGAAATGAAGTGCTCTAATGGGTGTTATAGGGAAAATCTCCAATTCTCAGTCTTAACCTTGGAGGTACCAAGATGTCTAGTTGGGCACTCCTTGAGAGGTGAGTGTCTAATTTTATTTCCTTAATGAGGAGTCTGAGAGGTCAGATCAGCTACTGTGATTCTAAAGTTCTAGGGCTGCACAGACTTTGTCTCTGCACTTGGACCTGCAAATGTGCTTACATCAAATCAAAGTTCAGCCTCATAATTAGAGCATCTACTGGAAGGTTACCACAGAACCAGAGTTGCCTCACCCCCACTCAACTCCACAAAAAGCAATTTGAATTATCTCATTTTAATTTAGCTCATTTTAATTTATCTCATTTTAATTTAGAATAAACATAGAAGGGAAAAGTTAATATGTTTCTTAAGCAATTCATTAATATTTTATCAAAATAATCTGATCATTTGTACATAATTTCTGAACATTCATTCTTACATTGATGGATTAAAAATGATGCATGGTGCTTATAGTTTTTTTTGAAACATGATTTATTGAAAAGTTAAATAGCAATAAATGAAATAGCACAGAAAAAAAGTGATTAAATATTTTTAAAAGCTGATGATTAAATGTGCATGTTTGGGAATATGACCAAAATATTGGAGCAATTAAATTTTGAGTAATCTTATATTTTCCAACCTTGTTTTGTTGTCTTTGATGCCTACAGGTATCATATGTAAAGCAGTTCAAGTTGCCTTTTGAGTGTGAGCAGATAGAATTGGGAAGGTGGAACAATGGTCTTTGTTCTATTGTCCATATTTAGTGCTATTGAATGTACATGTTCTTTTGCGTACAGCATTATATCCTGTTGCTCCTGTCCTCCCATGCCAAATGCTACTGCTTTTTAAATTAGAATTGATTCTCAGTAACCAACTTCAGGAAATCCCCCGAAAGTATTTTTGTAACTTCCTGCATCCTGAGTGCAATTTTGCTTAGGATATCTTAAGAAAGAAAGATTCCTTAATATATCTTATTCTGTCCTGACCGAGAAAGGTTGCTACTTGTTCAGTCTAATAAAATGACTTCATGAAAGCACAGTAATGTAAAATATGTAGTTAGTAATAGGTGTTCAGCCATTTCATTTTCACAAGAACTTTGAGCTTTTTTTTTAAGTCTACACACTTAAGTCTATTTGTAAACTGACCAGACATGTCCATTAAAAAAAAAAAAATGACACACAGAGGTGCTCAGAATAGATTAGCCAAAGCAATGTTATTTTACTGTCAAAACTACTGCAGTGATACACATGCAAAAATTCTTGCCCAAGTGTCTAGGAAAATGAACTTCATTATGATAGAATGAGGCTACAAAATTTCCTTTTGGCTTTCCCATTAGTAAGGGAAGGGTCCTGTAAAGTCACTGTGCTCATGATGGTGGCTAGTCTCCCTTCAGCCTGCTTGTAACTTTCTGAACATAAGAATGATGGTAGGTATCTCTCACATAACAGTAAGGTTCCAAAAAGGAGCTGGGTAGAGAATAAATGAGGGTGCTAGTGTCAGCCCTTGTGTGTGTGTGTGTGTGTGTGTGTGTGTGTGTGTGTGTGTGTGTGTGTGTGTGTAAGGGGTCTCTGGAAATTAAGAAGAAAAAAATTATTATACATTGAATATATTCCTGGTGCTCTGCTTGGTATATTTCCTCAATAACCTCGACAATCCTGTAAAGCATATACAGGATTTTATGGGTGAAGAAAGTGACATTCAAAAAGAGAATTAACTTGTCTAAAGTCACACAGCCAATAAGTGAAAAATCTGATATTTTAACCCTACTCTGTTGGGAAAGATAGTTCAGTCTTGGAGAATAGATTGTACATGGTATAGAGGCATGAAAGTATATGGTATTGTTGAGTATGCTAAATAATTCAGTATGCTTGAGTAAAAATATAAACAAGAAGTTACAGGATATGAGGAAGAAAAGATAGACAAAGGTTAGCTCCAAGTGACTTTCTACCAACTGAGAATTACAGAACTGGACCCAGTTTTCCTCAAATTCCATGAATATTCAGTGGGAGCTTGCCTCAAGTAGGTCAGCATGCAATCAATTGGCAAATCTTATTGTTTTTTCTACTTCCTATGTGTAGCCTATTGTAATCTACTGAGACCATCCTACTTTGAAATTTTACGACTCCTCGTCTGAACAATTAGAATAGCTTTCTACCTGTCTCTTTACCAGCTTCATTTATTTTTAGTTCTCCTTCAACAATACTGCAGGTTCAATGTTCTAAAGTATGTGCCACTCCCTTTTTGCCAAAAAGTCGTGTGTGCATGTGTGTATGTGTGTGCATGTGTACACTTTATTTTTTAGAGCAGTTTTAAGTTCATAGCAAAATTGAGCAGAGAGTACAGAGAGTTCCCATATACCTCCATTACCACACATGCACAGTCTTCCCTATCATCAACCCACTAGAATGTGGTAACCCTTATTACAATTAATGAACTTACATTGACACATCATTGTCACATGAAGTTCATAGTTTACATTAGGATTCACTCTTGGTATTGTACTATGGGTTTTGACAAACATGTAATGACACATATCCACCACTATTGTATCATACAGAGTATTTTCACTGCTTTAAAACTCCTTTGTGTACTGCCTAGTCATCCTGCTTTCCTGGCAAACCCCTGTCATCCATTAATTGTTTTACTGTCTCCATATTTTTCCTTTTTCAGAATGTCAAAGAATATATAGTCTTTTCAGACTGGCTACTTTCACTTAATAATATACATTTAAGTTTCCTCCATATCTTTTCATGGTTGTATAATTCATTTCTTTTTAGCACTGAATAATATTCCATTGTCTGGATGTACTACAGTTTATTTACCCATTCACCTACTGGTTGCTTCCAAGTATTGGCATTTATGAATAAAGTTGATATAAACATCTGTGTGCAGATTCATTTGGGTAAATACTAATGAACACGATTGAAGGATTTTATGATAAGGAGATGTTTAGCTTTATAAGAAACTGCCAGACTGTCTTCCACAGTGGCTGCAGCATTTTGTATCTCCATCAGCAATAAATGTAGGATCTTGCTGCTTCACATAGTCACTGGCATTTGGTGTTCTCAGTGTTTTGACTTTGGCTATTTAGTAGGTATGTAGTGGTATCTCATTTTTTTAATTTTCAATTTTCTAATGACATATGGTGCTGGACATCATTTCATATGCTTATTGCCATTTGTCAGAGACCCCACATGCACGTAAAGGTCAAAGACAGAAAGGGAAAATGAGGGTTATATGATATTCTGAACTAAGGCAATAGTAGGTCACCTTGAGGCTTCAAAGGTAATCTCGGGGAGAAGACATGTTCAGTAATGAGTAGTTTGCCTGCCATATAGATAGGTTATCTCCTCTGATAATCTCTTACTATGGGCCAGGTACCTACTTCAAATTCCTCTAGATAATTAAAGGGGAGCAAAAGGTTTTCTTGAATCCCCAGGGTCTGTGTTGCCTTTGGCTCAAAGTAATTTGCATACCACTGAGACATATCTTGGGGTGGTATCAGCAGAACCCTCCTCTGAAACCTCTCTGAGAGTTTTATTGTGCATTTTCTGGAAAATTCCAGAAGTTGAGTTGATACGTTGTTCTGTATCTCTGAAATGTTCTTTTCAGTCAAATAGCTATGTCTCATTTCAGGAGGCAGTGATCCTGGCTCCTAAATTAAACCTGCAGTGCAAGCAATCAAATATTTAATAAGAGGTATAGCTATGGAGACATAAAGGAAAAACAAAAGTTAATCATTAGAGCAGACTATAATGCCAGTTTCTGAGTTCTGAAGGCAGACAGTCAAGATGATTTCTAGACGTCTGTCTTGAAGCATCTTAGATGGACTGAAGGTAATCACAGTTTGATAGATTCTCCTGGTTTGCAGTTTAAATGTCTCTGGTGATCTTCCTGCAGTAGGCACTAAGATAGTCCATATATGAGCTGTAGTGATGATTTCTCTAAATTTATATCAAGTTGTCCAACTCTACCCTGTATAGCTTTGGGAAAAGGGAAGTTTTAGTTCTCATGATTGTAAGTCTAAGATGGGAGAAAAATTGGAAACATTAGTTTGGAGAATCATAGGCAGATATTGGAGGAAACTAGAAGAATTCAAGATCAAGTCTGGTTTACAAGTAGAAAACAAAAACACTCAACAATGAACAGCTCTAGAATCTAGTATCACAAAAATGTATTACAGGTCTATTGAAACTCAATTTTTCTCTCTAAAATAACCTTCATTTTTCCAAAGATAACCAAATTAAAGCTTGATTTATTTACAAAATAAGTCTAGATTCAATAAACTTATCCTGTTTATTTGTATAAGTCCAGAAAGAATACTAATTAACCATACAGACTCTTAAGTCTGCTTTGTTGGAATTTTTCATAAGGACTCTTTACATTAAACTTAAAAAGGCTTCTTGAGGCCAGAAAAACCAAGGTAAAGATTTGTCATCAGTGGTTGACTGTAATATATACAGATGTGGAAGAGTTCCTCTCTTCTTAAATCCCCCCCCCCCACCCCCGCTAAAAAAAAGATCTTGAGGTTCCTGCCAGGAAGTGACCTTTGCTAACCTGGTAAGACTTCTGGAGAACCTATGAGCAAGGTACCAGATGATACTTCCAACGGTCTTATTGACTTCCATGAGTCAACCTTAATCCCTTAAAGCTGTCTGGTCATATCTGAGTCAATGTATGTCTCTTTCAAATATGACATTTCAGTCAAAGCCTTGATAAATAACCAGTTTCCAATGGTGTCTTGTTACAAGGAGACCAGATTCTTATTGAACTTACAAATAATAATATTTCCATGGAAATAAGAATACTTACTAAAAGTTCCAAATTCTGGAAGACTCAGGTAGGGAGAGAAAGATAAATGTTTTAGTTTTGCTTAATAAATATAGTTAATAAAATTATTCTAAATCATAGCTACTTTAAGAAAAAATCCTTATATCTGGAAAAAAAAATAAAGAATCAGCAGTGTTTCAAGCAAAAAGTCACAAAAATTTTGATCATTCTCATCAGTTCTTTCAATCTTGGCAATTAAAATTTTTTCTGCTTTAATCCAGATTTTCTATTTGTTCTCCTGATCTTGTCTGATGATTGAGGGTGACAGGGATAATGATGATACTGAGAAGTTTGCAAGGCTTGTACTATTTGCTCGGTGAAGTGGGTGCCTAGCTCACTAGAGATTGTGGAAGTTATACCCTACTTGGGAAGCACATTTTCTAACAGTTTCTTTGCCACTGTAAGGTCATCAGCCTTGTAACAGGGAAAGGCTTCGACCTACCCAGAAAACATACATCATAAAATAAGAACACATTAATAACCCATCTAAATAGAGATTGGATGAATTCCAGCTTAAATGTACTACAGTGGATGAAGGAATGCAAACACTATTAAAAACTAGGATTTGCTAGGGAACTGAGAAGAACCAAATGGCTATTTTGGGTTTCCCATAGCTTTGACTATGCATTTGATTTACAGCCATTGTTTACCCATACAACATACCCTAGAAGTTTATTATCACTTATTTTTCAATCATTTCCATGTAATTTAACATACTACATGAGTCTAACTAGTTTAAATTTTCTCTTTTGTAAGGAGAGAAAACAAATCTTTTGCAGTGTTTCAGGGGCCTTACTGAAATACCCCAAAGTTACTTCTAGGTCAAGAGTCTGTTTATAATTTGAATTTTGGGAAGTTTGTCAAAATATATCAAAAGGCTTGGACATTCAACTAATAGGATCATAAGTCATTATGAAATAATACTAATTATCCATTTAACCAAAGTGACAATAAATGATTTCAAAAACACAGTGGTTTCCCTATTATTATTAATTCTTGTAGCTCAAATTATATATATATCAGAATTCTAAACCTTTAAAACTCTTAATTTCTAGTGAAAACTAAGAAGCGATTGTGAACTGTCTGTTATACCAGTATATTTCAGATTGACAAGTTTATGAACACATTTCATAATATCTAAAAATATATCTTTCTCACAATACAATTTTTTCAACGTGGCACAAGACATGTTTACTAATAGACCCAAATATCTTTAATTCCTTTATAATAAGCAGAAAGTGAATAAACTTGTGCTCAATAATTAATGTTTCATTATTTTATCTTATTTGGAAATGATCTAGACATTCAGTGGCTATCCACCATTTAATATAGCTAGCAAAACTTTAAAGTTTCAAGTTACCAAAGAGATTTAGGAAACCAGATTTTAAATACACATACCATATAATTATTTCTAAAGAGTTTACCTATAAAGATATGTTTTATCCTACTTACATTTATTTAATTTACTTGCTCTTAATTATATTTAGATTACTTATGGAATTTCATTATACTGAGTTATTTTTCTTGCTGACAAATTTTGCAACAGAGATAACATGAATTTATTTGGCTAATAAACCCAGGTAGAATAAAAGTATTATAGTTAATGCTGAGGACTCTAAAAATATGCCTATTTAACAAAATTAAACTCAAACCAGCTTTACTATCAAATATTTTCGAATATCACATGATTCTGAAAAGCCTTTGGGTTAGTTTCTGCTATATTTTTGATAATTCTCATATAAGCACTTGTTTGTTTAAGCCAATTTGAGAGAGTTCTATTATAAATTAACAATACCATCCAGAGGTAGAAAACACCACACAACACATATGAATGTACAGATAGACACAGAACTCCTTGCGTTCATTTTTTAATTGCTGCTGTAATATGTCCATTCCCGTAAGACATTCATGAGAAAAGTTGACATATTTTTAAAACAGAAACCCTGTTTAAGCATTCCAATTTTCATAATTTTATCAATCCTTACATTTCTGTGTTCTTTTAATCTAATTGTAGCCTGATTCAGGGCTTCACCAGTGGTACCACAGTTTATGAATTCTCATATCGAGGAGTCCTAGATTCTCTTTTCTATCCCCTGACCATTTTACACACTTTTTACTTGAGTAAAAAGGCTTTGGGTCAAGCCGAAGGAACATGCTTGGCCTGTTGATTTAAACAATGACTCTTGCCCCAAGCTACTGCTGGTCAGGTCTCTCATTATCATCTCTTCCTTCCAGTCTTTTAAATTTCTCAGCACAAGGGTAAATAAAGCAGACTTTGGAGCTCTATAATGTTATAGGACCAATAGTGGGTCAATTTGGCCCACTCAGCCGTTGGTTGTTCTGTATTGTAACCTTTGTTTTAACCCCATCGATGTCTGTTTCATTTTTCTTCTTCTTTTTTTTTTTTTTTTTTTTTTTAAGTAACCATCTAAAGACTTCCACTCTGCTGGGACTAGTCTTATGACTCTCCTTTCTGTTTTCTCTTTGTTTCATCCTTATCGATATATAAATATAGGTATCTCATCATCTGGTTTGATTTGGAAACCCTTGCTTTTTAAGTGCTTTTAAATGATCTAATCTAATTGGAACATTCCTCATAATTGCCTTGTAATTTTAGGTTATAATTTCCTTGAGGGCCAGCAGCAGTTTGATAGAACTCTAGCCGGAAGCAGAGTTTTAGCCCACATTTCTGTCTGGCCATAGTTCAGAGCTTTCAACCTAACAATTACCAAGCTGCATTCTTAGGACATAAAAGTTTTAGGTTGTCTTTTAGTAAGATTTTGCTATTCTTTTTCTTCTTTTTTTCTTAAATACAGGACAATTGTATTTCCAATGTCCTAACTTTTATAATATCTTTAAATGTCTCAAGGTAAATAGGAAGGGGTCTTAGTAGATGTTGATTTTCGTTCTAATTAAGGTCCTCCATGGGAATCTTAATGATTAGTCACTATAACAATATGAGAGCTCACTAAATATCTTTTCTTTCCCTCGCTCCCTCCCTCCCTCCCTCCCTCCTTCTTTCCTTCCTTCTTCCTTCCTTCCTTCCTTCCTTTTCTCTCCCCCGACCCCATCTCTTTCCCTCCCTTCTCTCTCTCTCCCTCGCCCCTCCACCAAAAAAAAAAAAAAAAAAAAAAAGTGCGTGGGTGTTCATCATCTGGCTTTGAGGAGGAGGATCTTAATAGTGACTCAAACTAATAAGCCTTTTATGGCTTAACCAAGCAAGCAAGAAAATACAGAAAGCAAAAACCTTTGTTGCACAGGCAGTAAGGGTGGTGTAGCTCCGGTTTCCCACAAAATTGTGAGACACTTCCAGCCACAAACCCACTAATATGTGGCACCAGGCAGGTGCTACTGGAATGGGATTTTTCCAATATTATCAAGCAATGAAAGTTGAGACAACAAAGGCCCATTATGACCTAAGGCCCCTTATGACAAACTCCTCTGAGAGTTGCGTGACTGGACAAAGAGGACCAGAAAGACTTTTATGGCTTAACCAGGGCTTGAAATCCCAGTCTTTTTGATTGGCCACCAGATGCACCCTGGTAATTGCACTTTCCAAATGGTGGAGATGAGAGAAAATGTTCTTGCTGGTCATAAAGGCCAAACTCTCGGGACATACAACAATACAAAGGGAGAGACACCAAACAGAGCAAAGAAAAAACAGAATTAACAAAACCCATGAGTACTTTTACCAAATAACCAAGGATCACTAAACCCAAGAAACTCGTGTCACAAATGTGTTTTGGTTTGTTTTGTTTTTCTTTGCTAATCCTAATTTAGGAGGGAAAAAGAAAAAGGACTCTCACCACTCGGCTTCCAGCAGACTTTGCAGGTAGAGACCTGGGAGTTTGACTTGGAAAGTACTCTTATCTTTTCTGGCATGAGCTAACTATGGGGGATAAGAAATCTTTCTCTACCCTCAAGATCTTTTGGCAAATCTAATAGTCATACAAACATGAGATAGAATACATATGTATGGGAACCTTGCATACATGAGAGAGAGACCCTGCATACATAAGGGGTTCAAAGACAGAAAGGGAAAGTGAGGTATAGCTAACATTCTGAGCTAGGGATGAGTTAAGACACCCTGGAACTTGAGAAGATAATTTCATGGAGAATACATGTTCATTAGTTTGCCCTGCCATAAAGGTAGGTAAAAGTCATTTCTAGTGATTACTCTTGTTATGGACCAGACCCCTAATTTAAATTCTTCTAGATAGTTAAGGAGAGTAGGGGCAGAAGTTCTTCTTGAACCTGCAGCGTCTCTGTTGCTTTTAGATCAAAATAATCTGCATACCATTGAGGCACGCATGTCTTAGGGTGACTTGTTCTCAACCCCTACACTTGCATAATAACAATTAGCTTAGATTGGATCGCAGCTGCCATTTTAAAGTATATATGTTTCCTGAAGCATTTCATTCATTTTTATTATTTGACTCCTACTATAGCTTTGTGGGACTCTTAACACAGCAAAGTTATTTTGATGCTCACTTATTTTACAATACTTTGCGTGGTTGTTTTTCATATGTAGGTTTCCTATATCATAAGTCTCCTGAAGCTAAGGCTCATATCTTGCACACATTTAAAAACTTATTGTGCCTTATGTAGAGTATATTACTTGTTGAATGAACTGAACCAATGAACAAATAAATGAAACCTTTGGTACGTGCTATAAAATTGTTTACTCAAAATCGTTTTTTTATAGTTGCTTTGATTAGTCAACTGAAGAAAGCATGTTAGAAAACCACACTGGTAGACAAATAAGAAAATTGCACCATGGATCATAATTACTGAACAGGCCCTGGTTGATTTTTAAAGGTGATATGTGAATTCTGGCCTAGCATTGCACCAACAAAAATTATTTGCTTACAAAGAATTTTGACGAATTCACTTTTGTTCTTTTATTGGTAGAAATATGTTTTGCCACCTGTCAAACAAGACAATGAGAGAAATGCTGAAAACATAATAGAGCTATCACTTTTGCAAAATGCTATTAGTATGTCAAGCTGTGATGGTGAAATTTTGGGAAGAATCTTAACAACAGTTTTAACTTCTATATTTAATTTTGTGAAGGAAAGCAGTAAAGTATCATTTTAGATTCCCTTACCACACATCTTATAATTGTAGTTGTTTTAAGTGAGGGGGAGAAAAAGGTGGATAGCAAATGAAATAATTTTGGGATGTGGAGAAATGTTCATAAAGTAATTAACTTTTAATTATGATTTTTTCTGTAAATGCTCATAGCTGGAAGATAGGCTAGAATTTAAAACACAGTCTTCAATTTTCTTATGTATTAAATTAAACTTATTAACATGTGTGGAATGACGAGAGAGAAAGATCTAGATGTATGGATAAGAGCTGTAAAGTTAGAGTTGCTATTTTAACAAGGGTTCCTTATTTAGAGAGTTCATTTTCCTTTACTGTCCATAACATGGCAGCTTGTGGCAATATGAAATGGGAAAGGCAGAGCACTTAGCATAGAACTGTGGCGTTGATAAAAGTCAGTCTTGTCTTGGTCTCATAGTCTGAATTTTAAATACATGAAATTTGGAGTTAACAGATTTTCAAGCTCTACCATGTAATGTGACATGGCCTCTCTACAATTCATTTTACCTAAAAATGTGAATAAATATCTTACAAATACGAACCTCATAACATGGTTGGTATTATTGAAAATCATTGATTTAGTCTTCCCTAAACAGCCTCCCTTTTGCCCTCAGGTTTTGGAGACTTTATGGTTCCTCTACCCTTACCTTTCCAAACCTGCTTAAGGGGAAAGGGTTCTGATAAGGTCACTCATATTTAGATGCAAATAACTGATAAGACTTAAGAGTTACCTACCCTTATGTTTATCAGAGCTCAAAGCCTTTGGATCAAAAGAATGAAACTTCAACTGTGGAATTTTAGGAATTAACTACTTATTGAGGGAGATAATTGTTGCTCAGATATTCACTTCCCCATGTTTTTGTATTCAACTATGGAAGTGGTAAGCAGTCTGCCTATATACTAGCCCACACCCAAGGGCACAATAGTGACAAGTAATATTAAAAAATAAAAACTTTCTGGTTAATTATATTTTTATTTTAAAGACACCAAGTTTCTTCTGTGGCTGCTCAATATTTAAGAAATAAGTACCTAATCTCTATTTAGGAAGGACAGAACTTCTAAATAAAATATTATTGTTATCAAGCATTTTTTTTTTTTTTTTTTTACCCAAGTAGAGTAAGCAGAAGCATAGGATTTCAGGAAGCATCTATAGGGTTACATTTGTCATGTTAATATACAGATCAGGCAAAAGGGCTTTGCTTCCTAAAAGGGAAAGAACACTTTCTTATAGATAAGAATGGTCAAAAAATATATATTAAGTTCAATTTTTAAACCCCATTGAAAGATATAAATATACTTTTTTAAACCCAGAGCCGTTTAGTGGGTTCAACATTCTGAACTGAAATGTGTTTTGGACTGTGGTTTGCTACTAATGGATAGAGCTTTGGACAAATAATTTTCCACATCCTGGACTTCTACCATCTTGCTCCACTATTACCATTAGACTAATAACTCATTTTTAAGTCAGTCCCTCAAACAATCAAATGAGGCAGGGATTGCTATAGGGTCCATACTATAGGTGACCTGTCACACATCAAAAAAGTGGTTGAAATAGATTCCAGCCCAGGCAGTCTATTGGAGAAAAAAAAAAAAAAAAAGCAGCACTTTGAATTTTTAAACTTCTTAATTAAACAAGGACACTTGATGTGGTTCTACTGCTTTGGCAGTTTATAGTATAAACAAACTGAAATCTAAGCCTGTCAAAACCTCAAGGTTACAAAATCAAAAATGCTAAGGACCACCATCACAAACAGCCCACTAGGCTTGAAGTTATAAACAAGCAAATAATTTTCTTTCCTTGATTCCATACTTTCTTCATATCAGTCTTTCGCCTGGTTCCTGCTGGCAGAGTGCTCCTAACCACTTCCAGTTTGGCGTTCCCTGATTCCAATTGATTTTTGCTCAAATAAACTCTCAAACTTTTTAATATGCTTCAGTTTATCTTTTAACAAACTTTAAGACCAGATGAAATTTATGTTTCTTGATCTAACTTCTTCTACTAATGATCATCAATTACATCCTCACTTTCTTCACTGTGCCAGGTACCTTAAATGTATTATAGGTTGCATAATGTTTAATCTTGTGCTCCTTAAAGATAGGTATAATTATTTAGTTTTTATACTTGAGACCATGAATCTCAGAGAGTTTAATTGTATCTAACAAGGATTGTGCTTATAAGTCCTCCAGTCTTTTCATCCTGTCTCTCTAGTTGAGAATAACTTGAGTCATCTCAAGAGTGGAAATCCACTGTCATCTCTACTCTTGAAAACCTTTAGGTGATAATACTGTAAATGAAGAGGTTGCCAGGTCCCTTCTATTCAGAAATATTGACTACCATAACTGCCTAGTAATTTAATATTTTCCCCATTATACTTTTGTAAAGATCAAAAAGGAAGTACCCAAATTGACTGTTCATATTTTACATTAGTGTAAATGGGTAGCAGTGAGAAGATTTCCACTCTATAAACACAAATACACGTGCATGTCTGTATACAAATACATTGGACACCATTCTTGCACTTCCTATTTTTTATGGTCTCTATTGAAAGTAAAATAGTGCCACCTGGTGGAGTATAGAAGATGTGAGAGCTGCCCCTTCAAGTTCGACCACTCAGTTTAGTTCAATTTGATAAATATCTACTTGCTTCTACCCTGCGCTAGGTAATTTTCAGGCTATCTGGTCACAAAATTAAGTAAGACATGGTTTCTGCCCTCAAAGAACAGCAATACCATGAGGCTGCCAGCATGGAAATGGCCAAAGATAAGCCTTGGGCAAATTTCCGTGCAGAGGAGGACTTGCACCCTATGCTTTAGTTGGGCTTTCCAGGGAGGCTGTCTTGAATGGATGACTCTTGCCTGACCAGACTCCTGAAAAGTAGTGAGACGCAAACAACAGCACATAAGTAAGAAAAATCACTGGTTTTTCAGAAAGGCAAGGAGTTTGTAGTCCTAGAACTCATAATTTGGGAAGAAGAAGAAACAGAAATGAGCCAGCAGAGCTATCCCAGATGTCACAGAAGGCATAGAGGTCATGCTAAGGAGAGTGCTCTTTGCTGACTGTTTTAAGTAGGGCAGGGAGACAATTAAGATTTAGTAGATCAATTTGTTGGCAGAGGAGAAGATAGATTTCACAGGGGGAAGGAGAGTATGGCTGATCAAGCTTCAGATTTCCTTAGTCAGGGAGAGGTAGGGCAAAGGGAAGTTACAGGAGGACCATGTGGTATTGGACTCATATTTCCAAAGAGCCTCAGGTATAGATCATTGATATCATCTTGAAATGAAATTATGCAACCAGACTCAGCTAAACACTGACAGTTTGAAAGAATCCATTATCAAACAATTTTAAACTTGTGTTCTAATATTTAGCCATATTTCCTATAATACAGTCTTAATTGTTTGTTTTATAATTGTCTTATGAATAGCACAATTTTACTTGTATTGAGAATTATTCAGCCTAAATACTTAATGTAGCCTAAGTACTTAATATATATGTT
>NW_011889247.1:196984-250882 GCF_000151845.1 Pteropus vampyrus
GAACATTTAAAGAAAAGGTGAAACAAAACAAAACAAAAAATTAGGATATAAAAGAAGAACTCGAAAAGTTATGCTAAATGGTTAAACCAAAATGTTTATCATAGAGGTAGTTTGAATAGAAACATAGCAGAAAATAAGGATTCTAGGTAGAGAGAAGGGAAAATAATTGGAGAGTGGGAAATTCCATAGCAGAATTCCTACATCAGTTTTATAGTTTTGGTTTAATGTCTTCTATCATTGCCAGAAGAGAGGCTAAGGATAAACTTTTTATGACAGTTTAATGAAGAAAAATAAAGAATTTGGAAATAGCTTCATTTTTCTCTATTAGTAATAACTGAGCCAGTTTCTCAAAATGGGCCCATTTGTGATAGGCTGAAAAAATAGCCTCCAAAGATCTCTAGGTCCTAATCCTTGGAACTTGTGAATGTTACCTTATATGACAAAATGGATTTTGTAGTACTGATTAAGTTAAGGATGCTGAGATGGAAAGATCATCCTGGATGATCTGGATGATCTCTCTTAAATGCAATCACAAGTATCCTAAGAAGAAGCAGAGGGAGATTTAAGAAACAGAAGAGAAAAAGGCCATGCGACACAAAATCAGAGAAACACAACCCTGCTGGCTTTGGAGATGGAGAAAAGGGCCATGAGCCAAGGAATACAAGGAACGAAGCTCTGTAGAAGCTAGAAAAGGTCTGAAAAATGATTCTCCCCTAGAGCCTCCTAAGGAAGCATGGTCTGCCTACACCTTGATTTCAGCCCAATAAAACTGATTTTTCTCTTCCAGAGCTGGAGGAGAATAAATGTGTATTTTTTTAAGTCATCATGTTAATTTGTTACAGTGGCAAGTAGGAAACTAAAACAGTATTTTAAACTTATAAAATAATTGCTCTAGGGATCTCCCAAAATATTCTTTAAAAAAATTCCTTTACTTCAGCAAATTAGAAAAAAATTTTTTAATGTTTTGATAAAGTGCAAAATAAAGGCTCGGAAAAAGTAGACATAGTTCTGGAAAGAAGCCAAATACATAGCGCCCAACAGTGAGTGATCTGCTGCTCCCAGAGATGGTGAGACCATCTTATAAAAGCACCAGTCAAGTAAGAATGTTTCTGTCCTTCTTTCCCATCTTGTCCTTTTTCAGGACTGTACCTTTTTTTCACTCTCCTCAGGGTTAGCAAGATAGAGAAAAAAGAGTGGAAGTCAAAAATGAGGAAAGAGGAAAGAAGTTACCTTTTAATTATGAGAGTGACATGATCAGTAGAGTTGGCCGTAGGACTATGGAAGTAAATTGAATAAATGAAAATTTGGTGCTCAGGATAGGATAATATTTTTCCAGCTATTTGAACTGATCATGTTCATCACAAAGTTTAATTTAATTTAATTTAATTTTTTTCTTAGGCAAGGCAACCCTTGTTTCACTGCACAGATTGCAAGGACCTTGTCAGTTTACAATTGCTTATTTTTTAATTTTTACGCCTACAGCACCTGGTCTTCCTAGGTGGCCTCCCTTCTAAGTACTAACCAGGCCCAACCCTGCTTAGCTTCTAAGATCAGATAGGATGAGGCTTGTTCAGAGTGGCATGGCTGTAGACTAATTTCATTTTTTTTTAAGTTTGTCTCCTTTCATCAGAGAGGGACCACTTAACGTTTTGCCATAAATGGAAGGAGTTGTCTGTGAGATCATTAGGACCATATTTCTGAATTTTCAGTGATGTCTTTTTAGACCCTTATAGATTGGTAACCCATGTCATCTAGCTTTCTCCCATAATTTTCCCACTCAGATGACAGAATAATGCTATTGATGTAAGACATGAAGTACCCTGTGTGTTTAGAAGAGTTAGAGGTTGTGCTGTCTATAGAGTGAGCTCTGGGAGGGATTGTAAAGATTCTATCATCTTATTGTTGTCCTTTGTGATTATCTGCCTGATCCAGATCTCCAGCCTTTTGGGGGGACTACAGTCATACCAGTAGGCAGATAGACATATATACATACATACACGAACCCTTTGCATGTCATATAGTATAAGAATTGGACTGAAGACTTCATGGAAACAATACTATCAAAGCTTTAGATTAACAGCAATTTTCTATGCCTCATAAATATATTCTCCTAAAATTAAATGTCAAGGTATTTGCTCAGAGAGATAAAACACGATTAATGAAGTAGGTGAAGGTATATCAGTATTCATTCTTTTGCTTTTTCAGTTTTCTGAGGGTTTGACATTTTTCAAAATAAAGTGTGGGGAAAAATTAAGAGGTAGGGTGTAATGAATTTCTGAAATGCACTAAATCTCTAGGTGTAGATATTTCACTGATTTTTTTTTTTTCTGGTCTGATTATTGGGAGGCATCCAGATGATATGTAACCTACTGAAGAAAAAAAAGAAAAGAATTTTCTATGGCTGAAGGAATAGGGTTCCAGTGTCTTAAAAGATTATATGTTATGATACATATCAACTACACACTCATTCAAATCTTTGAATATTGTTGTATTTTTAAATTTGATGTTAATTTAATTAAACAAATATATACTCTTGATAAAAATAAAGGCCAAGACTACATGCGAGTGGGCATGTTGGATTGTAGTAGATATCAATAATTATCTAAGTTAAAATTTTCAAACATTAATGTCTCTACAAAGGAGAGTGTAAATTATGATAGCAACAGTGAATGACAGGATCTTAAAATTAAAAAAACAAAAACAAAAACATAAAACATTGTGTGTTTGCAGAAATATGTCATAGCCACTTTTTGTTCTTTCTAGTACAAAATCCATTGTTGTCTGCAGATGAACATTCACAGTTGCAAATTTAGTTCAGTTTTCAAAATAAAAATCTTTCAAATGTATAAATTGTATGGACTGGCAATAAACATTTATTTTACTGTATTCTTGTTCTTTTTTTTTTTTTTTTTTTAAATACTAAGGTGTCTAAGTTCTGGGACTATACTGACATCTAGAGGAAATCATTTTTAAGCATTACTTCTTTTCAGTTTCTTTCAGAGTCCTTGAAATTTCCCATGGTTGGAGCTTATTTATAATACTTTATTTTTTTCTTCTTTTCTAAGCAGACTTTGAATTTAGTTTCTATAGAAATATCACATAGTAAAAGGTAGAGTAAATGTAGAGAACAGGGAAACATTCAGAAACTTCATCCATTAAAGGAATAAAAATTCATACCAAGATTAAATTGTATCCTTGTCATTTTATAATGCAACATTGCAGATTTCATAGTTGCTTTGTGACATTATTAATTTGAAGATAATTTAAAAATTTGAATAAAATTTGTTTTATTTTTTAAAGCACATATTATGTAGTATATTTGAAGAATAAAGTTTCTAATTGAACAAAATTATAATTTTTTACATGTATGTTTAACAGTTTAGGACTCATCGTTTCTGTCTGCCTATGCTTTAATAATTTATTTATGTATTTAAAATCTAAATTGGAAAATTAGCTAAGGAAATGCATTTCTTCTTAATTTGGAAAACTCGATATGCAGTCTGATTCTATCTTAAATATATATACATTTAGAATTTAAACAGAAACATCACAGTCACTGAACAGGATCTATTAACATATTGAGAAGAGTTTTAGTCTTTCCATGGTAAAGGGACATACATTCAACATGAGTATGGAAAAGATCTATTTTGAGATTGCCTCACAAAAGCTGTGAAAACACAAAAGAGGCAGACGGAGCAGCCACAAATGAGGCTTCTGAAAGGAAATGTTGCCAAACCCAGGAGCTCCCACAGCTATTTGCATAAGTGCTAGCAAAGTTCCTCAGCCGATCTGGTTCTGCACCCCAGACGCAAAAAAGCAGATGAGGCAGCAGATGACCGTTTACCTTGCCAGAGTGTGTGAACCAGTGAACATCCCCCACATTACTCACTAAGTAACGAGGAGGGGCCTTAGATATGTTCCCCAATTCAGATGGGCCTGCCAGTTGGCCCCTGGGCTTCATTCTGTGTGATCCATACACAGCAGAGACACTCAGGAGGCAATGCAAATGAACCAACAGACAGCACGGAGGTCCCAGCAGCAGCAGGCAAGGTACTGCCTATGCAACAGGGCGTGATGACAGATAATTAGCTGTGACATGCCCCTTGATGGCAGCGGGATAAGAGCATTCAGTTGGAAACCAGCGTGCAACATGGCATCATGAACCACAAGATTTAACGTCGGAGCATAAATTCTTTTTTGGCAAACCATTTTTTAAGGAGATTATTAAAAAGTTAAATTTTCATATGATTCTAAGAATGAAAGTTAAAATTTATTAATCACTTACTATATTCCAGGCATTAGGAGATATATTTACCTCACACTGTCATTTTTAATGGTCTGGAAATTCCTATATTGTAAGAATTGCTCTTATTTTACAGATAAGAAAACTGAAGCTTAAAGTGATGTAACTTGCTCAATGACATTTCCAGTAATAGAAAAGACATAAAACCGACCTAGGGCTGTTTGGATACAAAGTTGATCCCATAATGCTACCTATCATAAACAGATGTTGAGATATATATATATATATATATATATATATATATATATGGAATTTTATAGACGTCCTCCCTCTTCTCTTTCCACCCCCCTACTCTTTGGGTTTACTCAATTTGAGTTAAGTTTTTTCATGTTTTTGATATTTTTACGTCAAATTATTTTTATGTCAGACTACTTCAAAGTGTTGAATTGGTTATTTAAAAAAAATTAATGGACTCTATCAGAACAATTGGAGCAATTTGATGTGGACTGTATCTTAGAAAATAGTATTGCATCCATGTTAAATTTCTTGAATTTCATCATTGTATTGTGGTTATGTACAAGAATACCATTCTTAGGAGAAACACGGAAATAGGGACAAAGGGCCATGATATCTGCTATTTATTTTCAATCTTGTTAAGGAAAGATCTTAATATGTACATAGATATGTGTGGAAATAGAATGACAAAACAAATGTGCAAAATATTGGCAGTTGGTAAATTTAGTTGTGTTGTATGTGGGAGTTCATTATATTTTTGGAACTATTTATAAGTTGGAATATTTTCAAAGTAAGTTAAATTTGAATTTTTACTTTTTTTTTCGGCCTTCTATTAGGCCAGTTTTCCTTTGAAAGCTTTAGGTGTACATTTACAAAGTTAGCCATGACTTTCATTATTTGCAATTTCAATGGCTGAATGGAGCAGATTCCTATAGCTGGCTAGCCCTTTCACCCTTGTCACAAATTATCAGTGTCTTTGGTACTGGCATAATCATTTATTGTTTGTGAAACCATTTGGGTGATGTGCCACTCGTTCTTCATTTTGTGGCCCAGTAAAGCCTGATGATAAGTGATCATGATGAAGGAGCATAATGTATACGAGAGAGTTCTAGTCAATAAGAAGACACTTTTTTTATTTGTTTGTTTCTTGGGGAATTTTTTCCGGCTTTATTGAAACATAATAGATAATTAAAGTGCTCGAAGAAGACATATTTTTTGTTATTATTATTTGATTGAGAATTTAAGCCAAGCGAAGATTACTAATCACACAAGCCATTTTTTCTACCAAAATAAAAAATTGCATTTCTTCTGCTTTGAAAGATCACATGAACATTTTTAAACCAGATGAGGAATAGTAGCAGATGTCTTCACTGTTCATTTCAGTTGGAGGCATTTGATATTCATAATCAACATTTTAAAATATGTTCAAAGCTGCCATCTTGTGGTAATAGTCTGTTCAATTTTTAACAGATACATTGATAAAAGTCTGGCTAAATCTGAAAACTGGAAGGAAAAGCACATTGCAGAAATACATTTTAGGTTGCATCAGAAGCCTGTATTTTGAAGTGTACATGAAAACAATACAAGAGTGTATTCCCATGTATAATTTGCTTAATCTAATTGATTAATAACTCATTTTGCTGACAGTTTCTGTTTGAAAGCCATGACAGATTTTATTCATTGTTCTTTTTTTCCCTCTTCCCAAAATTTAGTCTAAAGATTCCTAATTCATAAGGAAAAGATTAAGAATAAATTTCTGCTCAGTGATATTTATTTTGAAATCATTCTTTATTGAGATTTCCAGAAGAATCACTGTCTTCTTTAAAATTTCCTTTCAAAAAGTCAATGTTCATGAAAAACTACCAACATCCTCTGCTCCAGTTTTCTTCACAAACAGATCACACTTCTGAACACAATAAATGTCAGATCTTCAAGTTGCTTCTTTGGATTTTGATTCCCTGTTCTTAAATAATATATTTAAACTATTATCTTAAAAAAATGTAGAGGTAACACATTTTAGCATTCTATTTTGGTTAATGAGGACTTGGCTTTTATCATAGCCCTTTTTGGTTAACTTTTCTAGCAGTTTTACCATCCTCTAGATTTCAGCTTAATTTTCACTTCTTCAGCTAATCTTCTGTAGTCTCTTTTCTAAATTAGATACCTCTCATCATGTATTTTCTTTAAAGAAAGCACACTGTGTGCTTCTTTCATATTGCTATAATTATCTTGATTGCTTGTTTATTTGTATGGTAATATTTCAGGTTGCCACATCTCAAATTCATTCTTTTTTATCCCTTATATTAGAGTTTGATTTTATTCAGGATAATAACCAACTAACCAAGAAAAAAAACTCTTCAATTTTTTATAT
Organism: Pteropus vampyrus; assembly: GCF_000151845.1. Taxonomy (NCBI): domain Eukaryota; kingdom Metazoa; phylum Chordata; class Mammalia; order Chiroptera; family Pteropodidae; genus Pteropus; species Pteropus vampyrus. The sequence goes on from NW_011889247.1 coordinate 203,614, forward strand.
TCCCTTGCCATATGCTTCTAATGAGATGTAGGCAGAATTCTTAGGAGGATATTCATTTGTGAATAAAAGGAAAATTTCTGCATGGGATTGCTATCAATCTGGAGATGTAAAATCCATTTTTTACAACTCTGGCAGTATAAATAAAAGGATAAAAACCACACACTTTAGTGGTAGTGGAGAAAAGTTATAAAGAAACTGAGTCTTTGAAGCTATCATTGTGCTGCCTTACCTACCTTGGACTCTCTATCTTTCAGACTTTCTGTTTTGTGAGAAAATAATGTGTCCCTAATAGAGTACATTGGTTTTTGTCATTCTCTTCCATTCAGTACTAAGCTCTGTGAGGCCAGGAGTAGTATGAAATGTGTTTATCCTTGTAGCACTGTATCAGGTTTTCTTAACTTCCAAGTTAAGAAAGTCAGCACTGCTGACATTTGGGGCTAGATAATTTTTTGATTGTGCGGTGTTGTTTTGTGCATTGTAAGATGTTTTAACAGCAACCCTGGCCTCTACCCAGTAGATGCCAGTAGCAAGTAGCAAACCCCTCGCCTCATGTCTCTTTGGGGTAAATCATCCTCCAGTTGAGAAATGCTGCCTAGATGATGGGTTCAGTGCTCAGGATATAGTGGTCAATAGATATTGACTCTATTAACAACATCTTAATTAGTCGGATATGAGGATTGAGAGAGATGATAGAATTCAGAGGTGACTCCTAAGTTTCTCTCTTGGGCTATTAATAGTATCATTGTGTTGCTTGCAAGATGAAGAGGCAATGTTCCAATTTGCAGACATTCCCCTTAAACTGTTTGAAAGCCATGACAGATTTTATTCATTAAACTGTGGCCTTAAAGTTGAATAAATACTCCACATATGACTCAAATATTACAAATTTCTGTATCTGTATTAATGAAGCACAGTACATTAGTATTTGCATAGTATTTTTTCCCCTTTATCAGTTGCATGGCATTTTTCCTCATTATTGGTCACATTGCACTATTGGCTTATATTGAACTTGAAGTCCACTAAAATCTGGTTATTTTGTAAAGAATTCCGCTAGTTCTGGTTTTCCTTGACCCTTTAATTTTGCAATTGTGCTTTTCAAGTGCCAGATTTTGCATTTTTCCTTTTAAATTTTCTCTCTTTCATAACAGGCTCTTTTCTCGGTTTGTTAATATATTATTATTATTTTTTTAATTTCACATTAGCTCTCTCTGCTCAACTTTATGTTTCATTGGTTGGTTGGTTAATAAAAAATTTTGACTAGGAAACACAAAGGACAAAATAGATGAAATTTTGGATATTCATAAAGTGAGCATAGAATAAATGTCTCATAACCAAATCTTGGAACAGTTATTTTAATAGCCCAAATCTTCCTTTTCCCTGCATTCAATTTTAAAAATCACATGGAACTGTAAATTATGTCTCTGAAATCTGCTTTTAGGAATGAAGACAGGATATAACTTCAGAGAACACAAAAGTAGTAGCTTTTCATTCTTGATTGTATAGGAAGGTGCATTCAGGCATTTTTACTCTGTTTAGACTATTAAGCTTACCTCAGTTTGTGGCACTGGTATGCAATAGATGCTTATATAATAGCAAATGAGTTTAAGTGGTCTGGAACATGCTTTCCAATGAGTGCTTAATAACTTCACTTACCATGTTTTATAAGAGAACTGGAGAACTGAGAACAGTGGGAAATATCCAAGATTGCAAATGAGTATTATTCACAATGAATGATGTAGTGTATTATAGGGATGGTAATGGTCAACTGATCGAGATAAGTCATAAAATCTTCTAGAGTAGTAAAATGAATAGAAAGAAGGCTTTGAATGAAATAAAAATAAAGCAATACATTTAGGGAGAAATTATCAAAGTTATATTTATAAGATAATGGGTGTAGCTTTCTCTTATAGTTAGGATTTCCTAGAATTATATTTATCTTTTGAGACAGGTCCTCCTTCTCTCATGAACTACATTAACTAGTCACTTAGCCTCCTTCTATTCTTACCATTAATAAATATTATTTACAAATAATGTAAATAATTATCACAATCACCATTCTCTTCATAAAACACTTTATTTGTGTCTTGCCCCTATTTCCTTCTACCTAGAGGATAATTCTAAATTTCATAAGATTGTGTATAAAACACTCTGATTTTATTCCTAATTTATCTTTCTACTCTCCTCCATGAAAACTATGCTCTAAGCACCCTGACTTACTTTATATTTTTGAATGTTCCATGCTCTTTCAAACTTCTGTGACTTTGCTGATACTGTCACTTCTACATAGAATGACCTTCTCTCATTTTATATTTGGTAAATCCATTGACCCTCCTTGAGGACCAAGTCAAATGTGACCTTCTCAGTTTCACATTCCTGACTTTCCCTTTCCCAAATTCACATTACCTTGATCTATGTTTGAAACCTAGTATGTGCTTAATAAATGTTTATAAAATGGGTAATTAGTAAATGACTCCAAATCACTCCAAAGTTTTGAATTGGAAGACTTAGTTTCATTGATGTTTATATAAAAATATCTTATGTTATGCAATAATTTATCTGAAAATCTATAAGTATATAAATGAAAATTATCAGAGAATGAATTGAGTAATGCTATTTGAAAGTTAAAATAATGCTATTGCTATGTGCATTCTATTTCACTAACACATTTTGTCTACCGGTATACATAGCCTTAAGACTGCTTAATATCAAGAAAATCAGTAACCAATCAGATATACATAACTTTAATCTTGTTCCTGTTTACTGTGTTAGGAATATCAGACTAGCCATTTTTTATAGTGTATGATTACCATTGTTATTCTTTATTTCTTTTTTTAGCCAATTTTAATTAAATTATTTGTTCAATATGACCAGCCTATAGCATTTTTCATTTGGAATATTGTTTCAGTAGCACAGGATCAAAAAGAGAAAAAAATAGTTTATGATAGAAGATAGGAAGAAAAAGAATGGTATTCTTGAAAAGTTGCATAGAAAAAGGAGAACAATGAAATAATATTTTAATATTTTATTTTTAAAATGCATGAAAGGCTGATAAATGATAAGAGAATGCTATTTGAATTAAGCACAATTAACTGAATGCTTTTTGTAGAGCACTATGATGCATGTTCTCCACCTTTATGCCTTCCTGGGGACCTCTACGATATTAGAAGAGGAATTGAGAGGTGAAGTATGGAGATGGTTAGTTCCTTTTTTGGTGAATTGAGAGGTAGCAGAACACAGTGTCAAATAGGTAGTACGAACTATCTCTTAAACAGTGAAGCTTTTACCTCTTCAAAATGTGACGGAGATTGTGATTTTATTGTGTTTTTGAACCTTAGAATAAATAATATATACTGATACCCAAAGGGGAAGACCAGATTGAAGAAGTTGATTGGGATCTCACATATAACACCACATAAATTATTTTAACAGTGGTTTCTTTTATATTTGTTGGTCAATGTCAATGAATGGAAATGTATTTACATTTTAACATTGTAAAAATGCCTACTCATGTATTTTAATCAGGGATTTACTATCAATCATGATTTTTCCTTACACATAAACAAAGCAGAAATAGCTTATTTACATTGTCATATAGCTGACCTTCAAAGCATGCCAAAAATCTTGACACTTGCTACTTAAATACCATGAAGCTGGTGCAACCTACCATTTCAAATAGAGCTGGAAAATAGAGCCCATTGAAAAGATTGTGACTCTTTCCAGCTCTGGAAAATAACATCTAGAGCTTTAATTTCAACATTTGAATGCTTAAAGAAGAAAGTAACAATAAAAGAAGATACAGTTAGTAACTCAACCAGGAATTTTGTGATACTAATGCATAAGAAAATAGGTCTTTTATAGTTTAGACCATAGACTGATTATGATTCTGGATCGTTTCATATTCTTCAGCGTAGTGTCGATACTGATCAGTGAGGAGAGGCTGATTTGCTTCATCCCTTTTGTTTTTGGCACGAATCAGACAAGAAGCACCACCAAAAATTACTGCAACCAGTAATAAAGCAGCAATTACTGCTATGGTAACAATCTCAGAAATACTAAAATTCCGACCTATTCGAAAAATAAAAGGAGAACAAAAAAATAAATAGTATAATAGTTACAGCCAAAAATTGAGTACCCTAAATTTAGGCACTTTACAGAAATTCTCATATTTAATTTTTATTGGCCACTTTGCCTTTTATAGCATTTGTCATCTTGTAGGCACTTCCTAACTTCTCATAATGAGTAGACCCTATTGAGATAGTCATTATTATTTCAATTCTAAACATGAGGAAATGATGGCTCAGAGTCTAAGTCACTTGCCAAAGATCACTTGGTTAGTAGGTAGTAGAGTTGGTTTTGGAGCTCGGGTTTTCAGAATTCAAATCCTGTGCTCTTCTACTACACACAACCATCTTTCTTGAGAAAGAAATTTAAAGTTAAATTAAAAAGTTTTGAATTTTAAAATCTGAGAAAAAACAGCTCAGGGTATCTCCATTTTTTTTTTTTTCAGGATAAATAAATGGAGAAAACATTATATAGTAGAAAAGTATGGGTATCTTACATGGGCCTAAGCTCAAAACTCATATTCTCTGCTTACTAAAATTATTATATTTCACAGTTACCCTCTCCAAGCCTTGTCTTTTTAATTTTTAAAATGAGTATTATAATATTTATCTCAGAGAGTTGTAAAGATGAAATGAGATAGTGTGCTAAATAATCAACCAGGCCAGAGTGGGCTCTCAACAAATGTTAAATTTGCTCTCTTTATTCCTACACAAAAGTCCAAATGAAAACTCAATCCAAGTGGAAAATGTACACCTCAGAAATACTGTGATTCGTTTACTTTAAAGATAACAAATTTGCTTTTGGAAATTTCCACAGTAAAAATACATTTTCAATACTTACTTGGCCATTGAACTTCGTAAGTATATCCCAGATTGTCTGGAGCAGTAACAAACATTTCTGTGTTGGTAATTGGAGGCCAGAATGGTACCATATTGTATTGTCTATTATGTCCAATAGGGGCATTTTCCAGTGGAAATGCAGATATATCTAAAATATGCCAAAGGCATCTTGTTAATATTAATATATTACTATGTTCTGATAGTGTCCTCAAACAGTCAAGGGTAACATTAAAAATATTCTCACATTTTACACTGAATAAAGACATAAGTTTTACTATAGCACAACAGAGAATTGCATAAAATGGATTTCAGATGTTTTGAGCATAGTATTAACATGTCATTCAATGGAAGAAGAAAGTTCAAAGGTTGGAAAGTTTCAGTATTTTATCATCTATGATTATTAATTGTTTTACTTTTAAATTACAGAAATTAATTTGCATAAAATTCATTAAATATTTTCAAAGCTAAATAAAAGATGGACCTATAGTTTGCTGTGGCATCATCTGTAATTAAATTCGAGAGACAGTTTATCTAATGGAAGTTTGTTTCTCCTTCACTGTGTATATTTCTGTTTAGTATTTTTTATTTTTTCTGTTTACTTTTAGAGAAATAAATATTAACTTATTCCTTGGGGTTTACTCTGTTAGCAAAAAACACTTAAAATTTTGAGTCAAGGTCCTGGAATCCTATTTGCTTCCTGCTACCTCTCTTCTTTCTACAGTAGCGTCCCCTTATCCATGGTTTTGCTGTCCACGGTTTCAGTTACCTGCAGTCAACTAAGGCCCCGAAATATTGATTGGAACATTCCAGAAATAAAAACAATATAAGTTTTAAATTGTGTGCTGTTCCGAGTAGCATAATAAAATCTTGTGCCCTCCTGCTCTGTTCTGACAGCAGTGAATCATCCCTTTGTCCAGCATATCTATTGTATGTTCACCTGTCTGTCGGTTACTTAGTAGCTCTCTCAGTGGTGATATTACATTGCTTGTGTTCAAGTAACCCTTATTTTACTTAGTAATCACCCCAAAGCCATTCATATAACTTTATTACAATATTTGTTATAATTGTTCTATTCTATTACTAGTTATTGTTGTTAATCTCTTATTGTGCCTAATTTATAAATTAAACTTTATCATAGATATGCACCGATAGGAAAAAAAAACATAGTGTATACAGTTACAGGGTTCAGTACTATCTGTGGTTTCAGGCATCCACTGGAGGTCTTGGAACATATCCCTCCAACCCCCCATGGGTAAAGGGTGGGGGACTACTCTATTTAAATACAAGTCACTGGCATTTATATCATTATTGAATTTCTGTTATCAGGGATAAAGATACTGAAATGTTCTTCGTGGCAAAAGATTTTTCTTTTTTGTTGTTCTATATTTATGTTGGTACAATAAAATAACAAATGGAATGTTACAAAACCAGAGTTGGAAGTGGGCTCGGGCACTACATTAGTGTGGAAATATATTTAGAAGAGTTGAATATGAGAGAAAGCTAGTGAAGTATTAGATTTTGTTTACAAGAAGTATATTACCCAGATAGTCACTGTGATCTCATGAAGCACAGAAGAATATTTTAGAATCTAGTTTGAACAACAATTGGTTATAGAAATGGTAGGTAGTATTTATATTTTTGTCACTTTAAATTTAGTATATATTAACGCTAATTAAGTATTTATCTATTAAAATCTGTTGAGCTCCTACAAGTACTAGGCACTGGTCTAGGCATGGGGGCTATAGCATTGAACAAAACAGACAAGAATCCTGCCCTCAAGGAAGTCACGTTTTGGTGTATTATTGCTAATTATTTATTAAGGTTAGATATTAAAATTAATAACTTAGTTTTTTAAACTTCTCATTTTATCTTTACTGAATCTTGACTTGATCAGCTCAACCTGGTTCAGCTCAGCTGTGTGCTAGAGTTATGTCCATTAAGATGAAGGAAAGAATAATAGTAAACATAACAAACAATAATAATTGAATTGTAATCTAACTTTCCTATTCAAGTCTCTTTGATGACACCTCATCTCTCTTAGAGTAAAATGCAGCATCTTTCAGCATCTGCCCCATGTTATCCCTCTGATGTTAGTTATTATCTCTCTCCATTCTCTCCCTTCTCCAGACACAGTGCGCTCCTTTGTTCCTTTGTCTTGGGAGAGCGTTCTATAAATTTACGTAGTACTCCCTGTCACATTTCTTGTTTTTTGTTTTTTGTTTTGCAAAGACTATACATCATCTAACATACTGTTTATTTATTTACATGTGTTTATTGTTATTCTACCAACAGGTAGGAAAGTTCCAGGACAGAAAATATTTTTGTGTGTTTTGTATGCTACTGTATTTCTTGGGATACTACCTAGAAAATAGTAGGTGCTCAAATATTTTTTACAGCTTTATTGAGGCATAATTGACAAATAAAATTTTATATATTTAAAGTGCTCCTTGTGTTGATTTACAATTGGCCAACTGGTATAAGAAAAGGTACTCAACATCACTAGTCTTTAGAAAATGCAGATCAGAACCATAATGAGATATTACCTCAAAAATGTGAAGATGAGTGTTATAAAAAGACAAATGATAATAAGTGTTGGTGAGAGTATCAAGGGAACCATTGTGCACTGTTGAAGGGAATGTAAATTGGTACAACAATATGGAAAACAGTTTGTAGGTTCTTCCAAAAATTTAAAATAGAACTATCTTATGATCCAGCCACCCACTTCTAGATGTATATTCAAAGGAAATGAAATCAGTATCTCAAAGAGATATCTACACCCTTATGTTCTTTGAAGAATTATTCACAATAGCTAAGATATAGATTCAAATAATATTTGTGAAAGGATTTAAGTGTGTGTGTGTGTGTGTGTGTGTGTGTGTGTGTGTGTTCTCTTGAGGCTTAATACGTAAAATAGTGATTGGTTTGGGAAATGTATGCACTGTTTCTTCTGAAAAATGCACTAAACTTCCAGGCTATTTTTTTTAAAGCTTATTTCATTTGATTCTCAGTTAAAAAAAAAAAAAAAAAAGGGAATTGAATTAAATGTGTGCATGGACACAAACTTTGCTGATTAGAATTTAACATTATATTAAATTGAGTTTGGATGCTCTGTATTTTACTATCTCTTACATCTAATGAGTGGATTCTGTCGTATATGCTACAGTGTGAATGACTGCAATTTCCTTCACCCATAAAATGTATTTCTTGTTCCATTCTGACCCTAATAAGTCTATGATTTTTGAAGCATAATCTGTAAACTTTGCATGCATTTTGAAAAATGATTTTATCCTCCTCTTGTAGACTTATTTTCAATGAAGACTTCTGCTACATGGACATTTAAAAAATTCTTCCAATCTTTTTTTCCCTTCCTAACATAGTTGTTCTATGTCTTTCTCCCTCCCTCCTTTTCTCCCTCCCTCTCTTCCTTTCTCTCTCTTTCTTTCTTTTCTTTCTAATTTAGCTTTCATACAATTTGTATTTACATTGGCTTTTCCTCTAAGTTTGTGTCCACATTTTATTAGAAATATACTACAGGCTAGTTCTCTATCGTTTATGGTACTTCTTCATTCACTAAAACCAGGTAACTGAGAAACCCTGTACTACATTATGTATGGCACAAAAAGAGGGAGTAGAAGGAAAATAACTAAGAAACAGAGATATTTTTTCTGGTTCATCAGTAACTTAGATGAAGATATGGAGAAATTTTAACAAATTATTTTGAATGTGAAATAATTTTTTCAATCAAGATATGTAAGGCAAAGGAATATATGTTTTCATAGTTGAAAGAAAACTTCACTTAAGAGACTTGCCAATTACCCAAGATTCTCTATTTCCTCTGAAAAACTAATATCCATGGCATTGTGTATGGCTGAATAGCTGCAGCTCATACATTGCTGTCTAGGTCCCAGAAGTATATGTGTAACAAAGTTTGTTTGTTCCTAAACCTGTTAATTCCAGTTTACTTGTTATCACTATAAAAATAAACTAGGTAAACGTACATAAAGCAATAATTATGATTTTAAAAAGAGATGTTTTTATAATAAATAAATGCTTTTGAAAGAATTGTTAAAGATGAATGACTGAAATATTGCTATATAATTAGGAATGGACAATATGATTATAGAGGGTTAGAGAAGCATTATGAAATCTAGAATAATACTGTGCTTAGACTGCATCTGAAGGGTTATTAATTTCTTGTTTGCTTTAAACAAATACTATAAATTCTAGATAATTTATTATAGTTGTACATATATCTGTAAATACACATGAAAAATTAGATGAAACTCCTGTCAGTGAATTCATAGCAGATTGACAGGCCAGTAAATAGGTATACATAAGTTATTTGATTGTTAAATGAGTTTCTTTTGGAACAAACTATTTTGACTAACTCATCAATTAATAGTCCTTATCAGGTTGAATTAAAGGATTCTACTACACACACACACACACACACACACACACACACACACAAACACACAAATAAGAGACTGGCTGAATTGGATAAATAGATAGTTTATCTCCAATATTATGTTTATGTACATGATGAAATAAAGGCACAGAAGCCAAGATTTAGAACACTTTTAAAATACGAAAATTTTTGCTGTTTTAACTGAAAGAATATGTTTTGTTTGAAAAGTAATATTTTCGATGATGTGATATAAAAACCAACATTAATTTTTCAAGTTGAGCAAAATTTCCATTTTTGAGAGGCAATAAAGTAATATAATTTGTATTATGAGTATAATTTTTTTTTTGGCCTTTTGGAGTATCAAAGAAGAACTCTGTAAGATTTTCCTATTTATATTGGAAAGCAATGAGAATGTTTATTGGAAGATATTAGTAAGAAAAATTTGAACAGCGTAGTAAAAATAAGAAAGGACTACCTGCTTCGTCCTAATGAATGCTAATAAACACCATCTTATAATAACTATTCTGAGAGAATTCTGCATTTTCAAAGTGTTTTTGGAATATTTGGAAACAGCTAAATGTTATAGCTATTTTGTCCTTATTTTGAAGTATAGTTTATGTTTGTCAAGTGCTTAGCCTTAAAGTAATAACTATGCCATTGGAACAATCTTTTTTGCTGAGCCTGCAGAAAGCATATGAAAGTGTCTCACCAGCATTATATCTCCTCAGCCATTCATCAAAGAGTGCATCAGTGAAAGTATGCAGGAGGACAAAAATAGGATCATTTGGAGATAAATGGGTTTGTCCCCCTGTTCCATTCAAGAATAGATGAGCCAAATTGTGAAGGCTTCGAACAGCAGGGTCATACTTTCCTGTGGGATCACTGTAACCTAGATATAAAAATAAAATGAGAATAGTAAAAACCAGTAAAAATATCTTACTTTTCAAGTCAACAGTACTGATTATATTGAGAAACAAGTTTTCCTAAGCTTGTCAGGCCAAATTTTACCTTAATATAATAGCATTGTTTCTCTGAACCTATGATTGGTGACATTTGTTTGCTATACGAACAGCTAGGTTAGTTTTAAGCTAGTGGCATAGCATTCTAAATGCAGCCTTTAGGTTAGGAATAGTAACCTGCGAAGGACACGTCAAAATGTATAGAACTCTCTATTTCAACAGGGCAAACATTTGTCCTACATGATATTGAAATCTCCAGCTTCTACTAAAAACTGCTGACACAGTTGGGAGAACACCACTCAGAATGTCCTGGAACCGAAATTGCCAGATGTTACTTTAGTTTCTTACCTTATTCCTTTTGAATGACTGTCAGCATGTTTATTTTTGGAAAGTTATTTTTGTGGAAAAGTTATAATTTCTCAGAGCTTCCTTAACACCTCTGTACTAGTTATAAACATCTGGAAAGCCTGCTGTCAAAACATTTATAGAACTTTTGATAATGATCTCTATTCTATATATGCTTCTATATATATATTTCCATATTGTCTATTATATATAATTTACATATATATTATATATCCACATACATATTTTATATATATATATCACATATATAATACATATTTCCCATATTTTATACATATAGTGCGTATATATATGTATATATATCATGTATATATATATTAGGGAGAAGATGAGGATAGATCACAAACAAAAATAAAGGGTTCATGATGTGGGATGGAGTTATGTGTGTGTGTGTTTGGTTTGAAGGGCCAGAGATGGGAGGTTAGGGAAAGGTTATACATTATTTAAAAAAAAAAAAATTAAAATACAATTAACTCACTTGTGTAATCACACTAATTTATTCATTTTCATACATCTTTAATTATTTTTTAATAAAAAAACAAGTTTAAAAATTGCCTGTAAAGTGCATGATGTGTGGCACTAGTCTTTTCATAATTCTATTAGGAAATCAGTATATTTTGCCTTTTGATTAGGTATCAATAAGATACAATCTGTACATTCTTTTAGAAATCAGCACTTATAGCCTTAGTTTATATATACCAATTTAGTCAAAACATAGTGATTATTTATTGAATTATCTCCAAATTAGTGATTCACATATAGTTATTAAAATTAACAAAAAGATAGAACAGTTTGGTATCTAATTTTGATAATAAAAGGTAATAAAATTGAAAATTATCAGATTTATACATCAGGTATCTCAGATCATGGGGAAAGAGAGATCAATTTTGGGGGTGTGGAGGGGCAGTCTATCATGTACGACGCTATATATTTAAGGTAAATATTGACAATAACTAGCTTATAAGAAAGTTAAATGTTTTTCTATTCTTTTAAAACTTTAAATGTATATCAAGCATGATTGAGGGGTATCAAAATTTATTTTATAAAGAAATCAAACTTAGAAAATTATGATTTAAATCTGTAGTGTGTTACTAACTAGCTGAATATCTTGGAAAATTAATTTTACTTATTTGGATCTCAATTTCTTCAGCTTTAAAATACTTTGAATTAAATAAGGAAAACCAAATAAATATCACTAGAAGCTAGTTTGAATTTTTAAAGATCTAAAAAATGTTATAGGTTGACACAGACCTAAATAACACATATGCCCAAACCAGGCTTTATTGAATGTCAACAAATTAGTTAGAATTTTTTATTGTTATTCTTTTAAGAAAAAAATTTAATAAGCTATCAAAGTGTTGAATATTATATGCCTATACTAGAATTTGATATAGTTATACACATACTGGCCAGGCACTTATCAAGGAATTTGAATTTAAATACTTTTTAGGTATTTAAGAGATTGGAGAATAATTTCCAAGAGATTCTCCTATAATAATTAAAAGTTTTATTGTCTGACACTTTTCTTTGAGGAAGTTTTTTTCTGATCAGAAAATTGTGACTATATGGTAATAGGTAATACCACATAAACACAGGATCAATATGGCATTCAAAGATTTTTCAAAGAGATCTAAATTTGAATACTTCAGTTTACTGTGATAACTAGATCAGTTCAAAACATTGATTTTGTTTACTTGCCTTCTACTGTGTTTCGGAAACTGTTTGTAGAATTAGAATAAAAAGGAGGCGTGTCAAATAAACCAACTTCCAAGCACTGAGTGACATCCTGTGGTTCAGGAAGACGTTGCACCATTGGTCTAGCCACATTTCCAGCTGGGTTTCTCCTAATTGGTCCACCCTCAGTGCCTCAGAAAAAGATGGGGCATGCAAACATTTTTAGAACATTTAATGGTCTTATCATTGCCCTTTAAAATATATACACAGTATGAACACTGAAACAGGTTCTTCTTGGTAGAAGAGTAAACATTTTTCAATGCTTATTTAGTGGTATTAAAGTGAAGAAATCTAGGTTATCATGTCAACTTCTCTGAGAAGAGTAGATGTGATACATAAAATCATCTGAGGGAAAAAGTGATCACAATAACAGAGGTCTTGATACTTTTTAGTCGACATATACTTTTTTCACAAGAATGTATTAAAATGAAAATTCTGTAGAAAATTGAATTTAGCCAAAATAATCTCATAAACCTAAATTCCACACTGAAATCTGTATTTCATACACACACACACACACACACACACACACACACACACACACACACACACACACAGAGTTTTGTACTTGAATACTGTCAGTTTCAAGCCTTCAGAGAAATAAAAACAATCTGCAATTTCAATCAACGCATTTTTCAGCAATTAATTTCAGAAATAATTAAAAATTTTGAAGGGTAGTAAGACAAACTGGTAATTGTGATACTAGGGGTAATATGATAGATGCCTCTTATGGAAGGCAGAGAGGGTGGGAGATATCTTTCCCAGTTGGTTGGCTCCAGAAAGAGCCCTGAAGGACTGAGGAGAATTTCCATATATGGAATAGTAGATATTTTACAAGTCAAGCATTTTAAGCAGATGTAATAACAAGAGATGGTAAGCTTTCTTCTATCTATAATGTAAGCTCCATCAGAGCAAGAAAGCTATCTGTTCTTGCTCACAAGTATATCCACGGTCTTGATGCAGTGCTTAGTATATAATAGTTGCTAAATAGTTGTTTGGTGTATGTTATTATATGGGATAGATAATGTTGGCTGTAAAAGAGGGCCTGTTTGAGGGATAGTTTGCCTAGAGTATGTGGTAATGTAAGAGAATAGTGGATGGTAGGGAAGATGGGAAGCTAAACCAGAACCATAATGTGAAGAAATCAAAAAGCACGATGAGAAAGTTATATTCATTCAGGAAGTGGGGAGAAGCCTTAGGTAGATGGGAGGAGAGGATATTGGTTAGAAGCATTTTGCATTAGTCTGTTCCAGTGGTTTCTAGGGAGGATTTTTGTGTCCTAGAGGGGACGTGCAGAATAATCCACTGCGGTGGGAGAGATAATATTATAGCATCTACTCATTTTCATTTTACCTGATTCAGAAAATTTTCTAATTGTCTGTTTATAATTAATGTAATGAGTAGTACCTGGTGAGTTCGCATAGCTAACTTTATATAATATTAAAATAAAACACATACCTATATTGAGAGTGGAAAGGGATGTGAATTTTTTAGGTGTACATTATCAAAACTTTTTGACAGCACTGGCTAAGCTATCAATTTAAGCTGATATTTTGGAGATTACTGTTCAGGGAGCTATCAACACATCCCAAAAGAAAAAATTATTGATTACATGGGTTTCAAAAACACTACATCCTCATTTGCACTCATGGAGTTTCATAGCACAGAATTTTGATAGTAAAGATACTAGTTAAACCCACTTAACTAGTGATTTTAACCAAGTGATTTTTTAAATTTGTTTGTACATGGATAACTTCTACCATTACACCTAATTTTTATTAATCCTTTAAAAATTTTCAATTACAATTGACATTCAATATTATATTAGTTTTCAGGTGTATAGCATAGTAGTTAGACATTTGTATAACTTGAAAGGCAATCTCCCTGATAAATCTAGTACCTATCTGACACCATACATAGCTATTACAACATTATTGACTATATTCCTTATGTTGCACTTTACATCTCTGTTCCATTGCACCTGTTAACACTGTGTAGATTGGATTCCCTTGGAATTTCCATGCAGGAATGAATGAAAAGTTCTGAGTGTCTAAAGGAGAAAATATATTTGAGAAGTATTGTAAAGAAAATAATGCTTTTCATATGATGAATCAAAGCATATATTTTAGTGGCTGAAAGAATTTAGTGGTCAATAATTCACTCTTTCAGTTTATATACCGAGTTTCGTGCATTAATGGAATATTGGAGAGATACCATGCAATAAGCATATGAAACATAGATATGGAATGTCTAAGGAAGATTTGACTTAAAGATGTATATATATGGGTGTCCTGTAAAAGATAATCAGAGAAACCACAGGAATGGAAAATTTCATTCAGGAAGAAAAGTAGAGAGAAAAGAATGCTATGAGGATTAAATAAGATATATTAAAGCATTGTGACACCATATCAGACACACAATATGTGTTCAGTAAAACGTTAGTTTCCTTTTTCTCTTTCTTTGGCCTAATAAATAAAATATTTGGTATTTTTATTTCAAACTAAAGCAAAGGGTAATCTTAAAATTTGTTTCACCTAAAATATTATAACTTCAGTTTTTCATGAAACTGTGTGTCAGAATTATGTTATGTTAAATGACAAAAAAAAATTGTGATGAAAACAAAATCTCCTCCTATGCTATTTTATTTATCCATTTAAATTGTGCTATATTTTGGTGTCCAATCATCAGGGTGATCAGAAAATGTCTGGAAAACTTCCAGGCCAAATACAATAGCCTGGTCAGAAAAAGATGATTTTTTTGATATCTAAATAGATCTTGATCCTCAATTTAATTTCTGTACCACAAGGTGAGACTGCTCATTCAGCATGCTGAACAAACAAACATTTATTCTAATTTTTAAGCTTCTACAGAAGAAAATTTTATATATATCACTTCTCTATTCTTAAACACTGATAAATAATCTTATAATGGTGAAACTCTACTTAATTCCTTTGTTCCATTTAGAATATTCTCTTTTTAAGTTTAGAAGAGAATTCAATAATTGATGCTTTGAAAAATATATTCAGAGTAAATATTATGAATATAATAAAATAAATTCCCATAATCCTAATTTTTTGCATGGAAGAACAAAAGTTCAAAATGGTCAGACATGCCTCAAAAAGAAATATGAGATTGGATAAGGAGACTAATAATTAAGACCTTGTGTTAGTAGCAGGGGGGCAGATAATAATATGATCCAAGGAAGAGAATAGAAAGCTCAGGAACAGATCCATATATAACAGAAACTTAACCTATGGCAGAGGTGGTGTTCAGATCACTAGAGAAAGGATGTTAAAACAACTGCTTAAGCATTCTTTTTTTGTGTGTTAAATTTTAGAGAGCAGGAAAGCAGCTAGCTGGCAGACATCTTCTATACAGCATATTCCTTTTCTTAAAGGTATTCTCCATATCACCTTTTGGTTTTTAGCCCCCTGACTAGATTAACAGTAACATACTATAATAATTATAAATATATTAATTATGATTATAAATTTGTATTCCCGAGGCTCTTGCAACTGTTTCTGCCTATTTCAAATTTCCTTGGGAAACATTTTTTCTGTGAAATTCCAATTCAAGACACATGACTACTAAGAAGTATTGACTGTACTAATAGGATTAATTTATACAATTAGACATTTCCAAAGTAACAAAGTGAGCAATACACTGACTGAATTGCTCAAGTAAAGCAATGTAAAATGTTTAGGCACTTTCTGTTTCACGTGGCACACCTTATAGATTGCCTTGAATATCCTAGTAGTACCATGAATATCTGTACATTGATTCTCTATAATAAAAGCAAATTTTAGTTTGAAGTCCTTAGTAGAATGAAGGGCAGCAAATTTAATCTAATAGAGAATTCTGAATCCTAGATGTCATTTGGAACTTACTGTTACAAAGGGTTCCTAGAATATCATAATCTTCCAAGGATTCACAGACCACTCTCCATTGAGAAAAGACAGAGTTCGGGCTTATAAGATTGGAATCGAAGTTGCTTCTCGATCCCATCAAGTCATCGGTGCAGATGTCACAGGTGTTCTTCCCAGTTGCAAAATTCCAGTAAGGAAGAGAGAAAGAAGGATTCCGTAGCATTTCCTAGATCACGGAAACTCTGTTAGCATTCTCTGCCTTTGTTTAAGTCTCTCCCTTTGCTTGGTTTACTCCTTGGCAGTCTATTTCTATTAGTTCTTTTCAGCCAGTTAGGAACCAGTTAGTGTGTCAGTGGTGTCTGAGGTGTTTGGAGGACTTAAATGCCTTATTTAACAAAGCTTTTAATTTACTTCAAGGAGTCATTTTAGATACTAGAGGGAATGAAACTCAACTCATTATATAGAAGTTCTAGCAAGTGATTTTTTTTTTGGAGAGTAGGGTAATGATCTTCCTTTTCTTTTTTAGACAGATAATTATATTTCTATTGATTTTACCAAAAATTAGTAATAATAATTTCTTGACATTTCCATCTCCTTCCATTTTCTTATCTCTAATTCAAGCACCACTAACTCTTAATCTGGAGCCAGATCCAGCCTTAAAATAGTTTATGTGGAGCAGTACTTTTTGTTTTGTTTTTGTTTTTTAGTTTAATTTAAATGACTTTAGGCATTTAGATTCTGGTTTGGCCACAGGCTACATAGGTTCTTTCACACTTACCTCTCCGCCTGGGCACTAAAGGTGTTTTACCTAGACCTCTGCTTCAGAATATAAACTATGAAGACTCAGGCTTCTGTCTGAAACTCATACCTACAGGAAATGCTAAAGGGAAGCAGAATATTTCTTTGTGCCCACTGCTCTTCAATCCAGAGACCAAATTTTTATTTAGAGCTGATCTCAATTCTAGTAAAAATGCTGGAGTCAAAATCACATGCTTATTTTATTAGGTTTTTAAAAACATATATTTATTGTACTTGTATTTCTCATTTTGTTTTGCCTTTGGGGAGTTATATTTATAGTGTTGAATTTAAATGTAGGGATTGCTGTTGTTTTATTCTGCCTCACATGCATTTCGTATGTTACCACTGTTTCACTTTAAACCCTTTCTAGAAAGCATTTCCTTGTCTTCAGGGTGTTTTAGAGAGCCAAAAGCTTTCCAAGGTATCTCCAATTATGGATCTCCAGAGATTTAGAGTCCTCATTTAGAAGCCATTGTTCTGGTTCAAAAATACTTGTGACAGCTTCCAAGGGATTATTAAGAGTCAGTTTGTGGTTCAGCAACTGACATTTGGGAACTGGAGCATATTCATGTGGCATTTCAATGGCACGTTACATTTACATTGCAATTTGTTGGATCCCTTGTGCTATTGGGTTTTAAAAATGTAAGTTATAGAAGTTGACGTTTACATAGGCAAAATTGAAGCTTTTAGTTACTTTCCATTTGCCTTTTCATTTTGGTGTGCTCATGGGGAAATGACTTGAAGGCACGAAGATCTGGAGTCAAATACGAATGACAGATTTATCAGCTCAATCTCCTAAATGTCTTGCTCGTAATCAGAGCTATACAACATGAAGTTCAGAGTATCAGATGAATTTTTTTAATCATTCTCAAACTGCATATGGATAGACTACTTTTATTCAAATATTTTCTGTATTTTAGTGCATTGATTCTCTTCTAACCATTTATTTTCTTGGAATAATTCTGGGCATAAGCATCCTACAATTCAAGATTTTTTTAAATTAATTTTTATACTTTAATGAGGGGAGGGATTCATTTCTGTTATTTCATATAGAAGACAGGTTTAATTTGTGGATTTTCTAGTTGAGATCTAATAATTTAAAATTTTATTTTAGAATTACAATACTTTTCTTAAGAAATAGCAATTGGTAAAATAAACAATAAGGTATCTATGTTAACAGATACTTTAATGTATTTCAAGCTTATCTGCTTAAAAATAAGCAGGGAATGACTATGTTTGGGTTGAGATTCAGTTTATGCCTAAAGAGCCAATACCTCTTAAGTAAAAATAATATTTAAGTGATGTGATAATTTTAATAGATTTCTTCTGTAAGCCTTAATGTGGTAAAGGGCATGGCAAAAAAAAAAAAAATGGTGTTCAATGAAAATGTGACAATATGAATGGAAAGGAACTTTTTTCATAATTTAAACCTTATACTGTATTAGAAAGAATTATCCACCGGAATATTTGGGACTTGGAAGACTGACAAGTCCATAAACACTTGCTTCATCCAAACCAGGAAGGAGCATTGGTTGACATGTGAGAAGAAAGACATATGGAATGAGATTATTTTGTCGCAAACTATATGAGAGTCATTGTTTCAATTACAGAGCTATTGAACATGTCTATCGTTTTAATTCACACCTATAAATGTCTCCTTTGGCTTCCTCATCATTGAGATTACTTTCTTTTTACTTTGCAAAAGCTAAAGTTCAGGTAATAAGTAAACAATTAGTACAGGGAGAAACTTAAAATTCCAAAGGCAGATTAATAACTTGAAATTGCTGTGTTATCACATGTTTTGTTCTTCTGGAACACAATGAATCAAACAACTTACAACTAAGGCACCTTGTCTGTAAAGGATCTGAAAATTGAAATATTTCCTGCATACCTGCATGTCTCTCTCCAACTGCAGTAGGTGATACCTGTGCCATGTGAGAAAAGCTGGTCCTTCATGGGAGAAATCCACTTCACCAAAGCTTTTCTGTCCTGCCCCAAGAAAAGTCTTCTTGACTGAATAATAGTGTGTCCAAACAAAGTAGTTATAAATGGAAATGTTCTCAAATTGTGGTGTGTTGCCATCTGGCCCCAATATTTCTTCTGATCTCCTGGTGGCAATGACAAACTGAGGGTGAGTTGTACGCTTTGCCATATCCAGGGCCTGGACAAAGTACTTCTTTTCTTCTGTACTTAAGTCCAGAAGGTTTCTCCTGACTTTAGGGAATACAAAATTCAAACATGAGAACCTCTGCCTTGTGGAGATGGGTAGAGAATGAGTGTAATAATCTTGTAACACAACATGTCCCATTTACCAATAAAGATAATTTGTATATGTGCTTATATGATTTTATAGTTTTTAAAATACCCCTTATTATCTATTCCTCCCTCCCCCCTTCCCTCCCTTCCTTCCCCCATTCCTTCCTCCTTGCTTCTCTTCCTTTCTTCCTCCCCATGTTACTCTAGGATTCCTTTTAGCTTTCTGTAATCTTACTTGTGGACTTTATGATTGTGTTCTATTTATTTCTGCTCACTATAGGCTTTTTCTTGAAAATTTCTGCATTTTTAATATCGTAAATCTTACAAAAACAAGGTGTGTGGTAGTGGTTAAGACCAGAGACTTATTCTATGACTGCACACATTTCTCTTTAGCCCTAGTTTTTCATCTGTAAAGTGTGTGTAAAAATAATTCTCTTTACAGAGTTGTAAAGGTTAAAGAGTATACACCTACAAAGCAATTAGACCAGAGCCCGCCTCATAAGAAAGTCAATAAACATTCTGTTAAACTCTTAGTCTGGCACATAGAAAACAATCAAGTTTTGCTGGCCGTTACTATTTAATGCTTTGTTATTTATTGATATTTAGGCTTCAGGCCCATCTCATCTAAAATGACTGAACTTTATTATCACAGTGGAAAATTTCTTTGTGGGTCAGGAAGAGTAGTAGAAGACAGATCTCAGTATAAATTCCAGGTTTTCTAAGTACCAGCTATGTAAATTTTACCTTCCTGAACCATACCCGTGATAATTAATGTAACTACCATGAGGAATTACTGAAAGTATAGCCATAAATGTCCTCAGCTTCAGCCCCAACCCTTTAAACTGAATAAATTACTTAAGCTCTCTAAGCCTCAGTTGTCACATCGGTGAAGAAAGGATTGAATTATATGGTTTCCAGGTGTTCTTCCAGCTCAAATGATTTGGGTCTCGTGCAGGACTGTGTATCCATTTATATCTCTGCTTACCTGTGAGAATCCTTTCGTCACAGGCAGCTCCTCTCCATCCGGGACGGCAGGTCCCACAGTTGTGTCCTGAGAAGTTGCCATTGCAGTGGCATGCCCTAGTGAAGAACCGTGTAGGCCAGCTCTCTCGATCATCTCTGCCATCATGTGGGTACAGGGGGCTGTGGGGTCGGAAGTCTGCAGTCACTGCTTCACACCTGCCCCTCCCTGATGAGGAGCCACAGAGGTCAGTTCCAGGCCCAGACAGTGCAGACAGATCTGGGCAACACACACCATTTCTCAAAGCTTCAATGGTGGCACACTCTCTTGGAAATTGAGCCCATGTCTGCTGAAAAAATAGCAGGGACAAGAAGATACATCCCAGAGAGAGGAATTTATTATCTTTCATTCTGCTTGAAGCAAGGCTCTTGTTCTGCAGCTCTTTGTTTAAAGACTGAGGCACATAGATAAAAATCAAGCTGAAAAAGAGAAAGCAAAATGGAATTATGCAGGTTTTTTGTACTGTTATAAATGGCATGAGCCCTTTCCAAGCCCCCTTCAAAATAATTTTCAAATCTGTAAAACGACATTTCAAACAAATAATAAAAATAGTAATTTACCTTTACAAATTTGACATGTATAATACCTACATAATTAAATCCCCTGTCCTTGTCATTTAGTTCTCTTCATTTTTAATTTATATTTATATAAAAAAATACTTATACTGTATATCATTTATCAAAAGCATTCATTAGCAGGTTACCACCATTAATTACATTTAACCATGAAGCTGAAAGAAGAATTGGGTGGAGATTTCCAGCAAGTTAATTTTTCATTATGTAAAGTCCCCATCCTAATGGAGTTTTGGCGGGAGTCCACCTACTTCCTACAGAGCTTCTCTCCAGTACCTTAAACTCCTGAGAGGATTCTTTGCTGAACCTCTCTTACAGCTGAGCGTTTTATATTTGCTAGTCCCCTGATGTCAGAGATGTTAATTACATGTGGGTTTCTGTCTGATAATCACAAATCTGTTCACCCAAACGGAGAGGGGCTGGTTCTCTTCTCCACCCTTACTAATTGCCTTTCACTTCAGTGAGTTTTTCTGCCCTCTCAGTTCTTGGTTAGCACATGATTCCCTTCCCACTGATTTCCTTGTGATGTTTAAGGTTTTAAGAAAAGGTCAGAGGCACCAATTTGGAATATAACAAATCAGAGAAACTAGAGAGCTTTTGTTTCCATTGTAGAGATTTTTTTTTTCCTTTGACATATATCTTCAAAGGATGAAATGAGATTACTTACTCTTTCTTAGTGATATACAAACACTAGGCTAGTGTTTGTGCCCAGTAGTTGTGTACGGTCTTGAAAACAGATGCTGCCATTCTTACAATTTCTAGAGAAAATAATGGGTGTAGACAAGGCATCACATACAGTTACACCAAGTCACATGACATTGGCTCTCATGGTGCCTGCTGGTGTTGACACTCTACCTCCCTTACCTCCACTGTGGTGGCGTACATCTCTGTGGCAAAGCATTACAGGGTCACAGCTGCTTCTGTGGTTTAGGACTACTAAACATCTTCTTTCCTACTTTCTCTGTGAGCAGTGTCTTAAGCCACTGTCACTAGTTTTAAATTATTTGAGTGGATTGCTAATTTTAATGGCTTCATACAATCAATCATTAACCAATATCTCAAGGTTTCAAATCCACTTACTTGGGGGCAAAGTTGATTGTGAACAGTAATGTATATGAAATAATGTTTAGATAGTCTCTTTGGTTGTTTCGATTTTTTAGTCTGATGTCTTGCTGGATCAAAGTAAATTATCATTTTTTCTCCCTTGAATAAAGTTAGAAGCAATGTGCCAGTATTGATTTCTTAGTTCTGACAAAGATACTAAAGTCATGTGTGTTAACATTAGGGGAACTGGATGAAGAATATATGGAAACTCTGTATTATCTATGTAACTTTTCCGTATATCTAAAATTATCCCTAAATAAAATGTTTATAGTAAAAAGCCATTTTAAAAACTAGGTAATCTATTCGTATGTATTCATGTGCGCAGATATAATTAAACTCTAATGTGTCATATTATGATGAAAGAAAAACAAAAATAAAAATAAAAATGAGGCTTTGCCCAACACACATCCTTGTATAATTTCCACAGTTACCTCAGTATACTCTGTGTGCAGCATGATATGTAAATGACTGATAAAGAGACTCTGAGGGCATCAGTATCAAATCACATAATATTAATTAAATAGACAAATAAATATAAAATTATCCCATATTTTCCTTCTGGATAATAATGAATTTATGCAAACTCTAGGAGAGTGTGGGAATCCGACCTTGGGTATCATTACTAAGGATAATTTATTCAATCACATGGAATTCATCTACGAGCTAGTGAATTCCAAGTTAATAACTAATAACAATCTTTCCTCAGAGATTCTGACTTATATATCTAACTTCCTATTCACTAAGTCTACTTAGATATCTGATGGGTTAGACCTTTATAAAACATGTTCCTCATTCTTTCCCATCTCAGTAAGTGAAATCACTATTCACCCCATTTCTTAGGTTGGGAGGGACACATGCAGAAGTCATTGTTTCTTCCTCTTTGTTTCATGCAGACTGCTTTTATCAAGCGGTCTAACAGTCTAACTTTGAGCCATTGTTCTCTGTTACTTGGCATATGACAATAACCTAATTTATCCCCTCACTTTCCGTGCTTAACCACACAGAAGTTTATTTTCCATACAAGACGTTATTCTCCATTTAGCATCCTGAGAGAGCTTTTTATTGATTATACCTGATTACTTCTGCTCTCAGGAAAACCCTCAATGATTTCTAAACACACCTAGAATAAATCCAGTTGCTTACAGAAGCCTACATGATCTGGCCCCTCCTATCTCTGACAAACCTCCTAGCCTTCTTCCACTGCCTTCCCTGTCATTCCTTCGTTCAGTAGCAAGCTTATTACAGCCTCTATGCCTTACACTTACTATTTTCTCCGCCATTTCTTCAGGTCTTTGTATGACTTACTCTGTCACTTCATTCAGGTCTCTATTCTAATGTTACCTCTTTAGAGCTGCCTGGCCTAACAGCCCCATCTAAGATCTCTTGACACCTAATACCATCATTCTTTACTTTCTTTTTAAGACAGTCTTTTTCATAGTACTAAACGCTGCCTGAAATTTTTATCATTTATTTATTTTCACTTATTGTTTGTTTCACTCATAAGAAGGTTAACTTTTGTCATTCTTTTTCAGTAGTTACCTAAAAGATCTCTAGAGAGCCATATAGCCATTTTTTAAAATGAACTAGGACTAAACATCTGATTTATTTACTCCAAGTCTAGTGGTAATCGGTACTTTCACTGAAAGGAATAGATAACCTACCTCCAGTATTTTTATTAGTTACTATTAATAAGCATCTATTATTTCCCTAAATAGTATACACTTATTATCTCTCATTCTTTCAAAGTGTTACTTTTATTCTTGTTTTTGCAGATGAAGAAACAGCGGCTTATAGAGTTTAAAATCCTTTTAAAAATTATGTAATTTTTTAAGTAGAAATTTCAGGTTTTTAAGCCAACTAAGTTTGGTTCCAAAATGTTTGTGGTTCACAAGTACTGCTCACATTCTGAAACTGGGGAATAGAAAGAGTACGGTATTTCGAATAATAAATTATATCATCCTTGCCTCAGAGAGCAGGTGCCTTTGTTTTTCTGTGTCTCAGCCCTTCATCTGTAAAATATATATAATAAATATATATTGTTGGGGCAAATAAGCTAAGATAAAAATAACCACTAGAGTGCAGACAATCAATCAATACTAGTTTTAATAAGTAAATGAATCAAAGGTAGAAATTTTGAAGTAGGTGAAAAATGCTAAAATTAATACCTTATTCATAACTACCTTACTAGATTCAACTGTATTTTGCACAATCTCTTCATTATTAATATATAACCAAATCAGTGTTACAAATAGTCCTGTGAAATAGGAATTTCACACATCAAAGAGTGATGAAAAGCTGAATTGGCATTCTCTGTTAATAGACCCCCAGCAGTGTGTTATACCACACAAATACTGATATAATTCCATAGCTTACTGATGTTTTTAATGCAGAAGGCTGGTGCAAAGTGTAAAAAGAAAAATGTACTTATGTCTTTTCTCTTTGACTGAACGTTGGGGAGTGGTTAAAATGCCCAAATCCTGGAAGTTATTCACAGAATAAGTGAGAAATGAATGTCAGAATACATGTGCAACACTCCTTGGTCCACTGCAGAAATTATTTCTAAGATTTCTCTGGTGGAAATAAAGTTTTATACAGTAATTTTGCCTTATGATAGAACTGTGGGCTAAGTCTGAAGCTTTGCTCTCATGTATCTCTCTACACATGAACCTAACAATACATGCATTTATAGAAAAAGAATACTTATTATTACTAGTTAATAAGGCAAATGCTCAAAGATCTTTAGATAAACGATACTGCTGAATTACATAAATTATCTCTTAGCATTCAAGCATTATTAAACCAAAGAAATAGCTTTGAAGATATAGGGAACTATACACAGAAAGAGTAGTTAACAAAGAATTAAGAATTGTGCTGCTCAGAAAAACACATAGCAGCATAATAAGACTTAGTAAACATCATTAGGTACATGTCATACATTCATAGCTGATATGAAGGTAGCTCAAGAAAAAGGACTGATCCTACGTTTTTCTTGAAGTCTTATGGTTGTCATTTATAAAAGACGTAAGAAAAAAATCTTAGAATTAAAGACCAGAAATTTAGGCTAAGTTGAAGAGAAAAAGATTCAGGAGCATCTTTATTTTTCCAAAAAAAAGTGTTAATGAATATTAATAACTTTGTAATCATTTGTGGCAAATGATATTGAATATATTCATTGTGCATATGTTATTAAATTATATGCTTAGTTGTACTAAGCTTAGATTAATGGTCAGAATTCCAAAGGCATTAAGGCAGTTCAAAGTCATCTGTTAGGCCAGTCATGTGTTTTTACCTCATGGAAAAGCTTAAATTCAGTGAAAGGAAAGGGGAAGAATTTTAGGCCTCTGTTTTTGTGTAAGCAGAAATTCAGTCAAACATACCATCGCTATTTTAGGGCAGAATATTTGAAGTCGAGGTCTCAGATAATATGATCCCTGATAAAATGTGCCATTAATCTCTTAATTGAGTTTTTAAAACTGAACAAAATATTGCAAATACTGGTGCAGGGTGAATTAATAATTTGATTTCTGTTTAGTGAAATTCTCTTGATAAATTAATATTAAAGTATTTAAAGTATTTATTCTACTGATGATTTATATTCTGCTTGTTTTAGAAAATGACCTTGTAAGATTTCCCTATAGAGACATTTCTACATGTGTGTTAGGCATCAAAGTCAAAATAATCAAAGATACTTGAGTTTGGAGTAGAACTAAATAGTGCATTTGTTGTGTAGTTAAAATTATTGTGCTCATTTCCAAAGATTGTGCCTGTGCTGTGATATTGGTAATGATAAAGTTTCCATTATTTTGACCTTTCTAAGTATATCTCTATGGTTGTCATTATGGTCATCTTTTTATTTATCTTGTGTGTGCTAGAGGCAACAACAGGGCTGATGCTCTGAAATGATGGGTAGTATAGTCATTATACCACAAGTGCTTATAAAATTGTTAAATATACATATATAAAAATAATGTGTGTATACATGTAATATAACATAAGTACATATGTTATATATAATGTGTTATATATAGGTATATATAGATATGTATATACCTACATTTATATAATGTGAGTATTATATATAATGGATTGGCTCACTTTTTACTTTTTAACCATATTTTGGAAGTATATGAAAAGCAAAATATGCCTATATAATCTATATCAATGATGTTGACATTTTTTCTTTTAACTTCTATTATAATATTCATAATATAAAGTACAAGGATAGTGATAGATTTTACTAGCAAGAGAAATATTTAAAAAGGCATAAGCATTCTAAAAGATGTCAGTGTACACAGAATGAATACATATACAGAATGATATAAAGCCAATTTTATTAACTACTTCAAAAATCTATGTATGGAACATAACTTTAATTTTTATATATATAATGTACTATTTATAATAGTCACATATATAAAGGTATGTATCATATAATATATAATAGTTATATATAATTTAATATACTTTATATATTCTATGATATATAAAGATATGTAATATATAATAGTTTTTTATACAAATATCTATTTTTGTAACTTTAGTTGCAGTCTGATAGACAAATATAAGACACTCAATAGCTTATAATATCATAATTGTTAATTTTTTGCTCATATGAATTGTAAAATGGATGTTTCTAATCAGAGTGGGTCTCCTGTGAGAGAACATACATTTTTTTCATTTTGTAAATCTTTCATCTTCAACGTATGCTTCAAAGGTCACCATGCATATTTGTATCAATATAGTGAAAAGGGAAGGAGTATGGGGTATTATCATACAGAAGATTTTTTTTTATAGACCAGACATTAAGGTAGCTTACCTCACTGCAAAGTTTCATTGGCTAGAAATTAGTCATTTGGCTCCACTCTACTACAAGGGAGGTTGGGAAATGTAGTCTAGCTACATGCCAAGTAAAAGAGATAGGTTCGATGATCAGCTAATACTCTCTTCCAATGACCAACTATTAGCTATTTTGAAACCTCCAAAATAGGCAGCATAATTGCAATTATTTTTATTAATGTTGCTGATGGAGGAGTCATCATATTTTTGAGATGTAGATATCATTAGTGATTCTGTTATCTCTCCTGATCCTTTTTTTCCTCTGACCTATGCTCAAGCCACTCATTAGAAGTGGTCTGACAGAATTCCTAAATAAATGTATGTATCTAATGAGTAAAATTTTTCACAAACCAGTTAATGCCTCAACCGTAGGAATAGGAACTGGCCTCCTCCCTCAATGAGCTTATATCTAGCTGAGGAGACAAAAATTATGATCCCCACAATATGTTTGCTGAAATGCCTGATAAATGTTACAAAGGAAATGGAAATTTTTAAAGAGATTATTATAGAATGATGCGTCGTCAAGCTTGTTTTTCATATGACAGTGTGAAGAAAATATAGTATTGAAGCTTGGGGACTGTAGTGCTGCTATGGTGTTAAATAATATTTTGTGTTTATCTTGTGCTACTTAATTGGAATGTATATCATATGTTTTTAATATATTAAGGGCAAGGTAGCACACTATGTTGAAGATACCATGGTAAGTGCCTCTTTTGATTGATGAAGAAGCATAGGAAGAAGTGAGGACCTCAGTGATCCAGAAGACAAATAGAGGTTGACTGAAAAACATAAGTAAAATTTAAATCCCTGGTATAGTTTATAAAATTTGGGGGAATTTCATGGGCTGGAGAAACCAGGGACATTTCTAGCTGTGAGAAACCATTTATTATATACTTCTAACTCTACAAAATAGGAAGCCCAGAGATCAATGAGACTTCTCAGTGCTGGCAAAATCACGTTTTCTATTTGGGAATATTTCTGGTCCCTAAGCACAAGTGATGCAGTGAAAAACATGAAAAGAGATGCAAAGAGTTGTGGCTGTCCCACTGGAATCATTGACCACTGAGTTTTAGAAGTATCTTTACTTAAATAAATAAAATGGATGTTACCAGAAAATAAATACTACTAACCAAAGGACACTCCCCCAGTTTTAGATTCAACTCCTTTTTATTACCCATTACAATTGGTAATTATTTTACTGGGCATTTCAAGACTCTTCCTTCACTACTAAAGAACATCAGATAATTCAGAAAAAAAATACTAGTTTTGAGTAATGTCAGAAAAACTTTCAAATAGAGAGGAAGTGTCTTAGGAAAACATGTTGATCAATTTTAAACAGTATATTCAAGAGCAGATGATAGGGGAAGCTCAAAGGTGGGAAGTTACTGTCTTTAAAGCAAGTTGTTTACTGCCTATTGACCAAAATGATTTGCTCAAGTTTGTGTACCAGTACAAGCCGGGATTGAAATGTTTTCTTATTCCCATTTCTAGTAATATTTCCACAACAATACAGCTGATTGTGATTGTGTTATCATACCGTTCAAATCAACAGATCAGTTGTAAATAGGATATGGAGATGGAAGGAACAGAGAGGGAACTATAATAATCAGTCACTTGATGTCTAAGGACTGAGAAATTGTTTGATAGAAAACGTGTTTCATTTATCAGCTGTTTATATCCTGTCTTAACAAGTATAGTCTATAACCTTTTAATATTTAACTCTTTGTCTAACCCTGGCATAATATTCCAGGCACTATTTGAGTCTCCTTTTCATCAGTGGTCATTATTAAATCTTTTCCTATAATTTGAAATGTGCTCTACCAGTAAGTTATTTTCGTAGGCAGAATTAAAAATAGGCCAGTAGAAATATAGCTCTATATTTTTTCTGAATTGCTCAATGATTTTCCTCCAAAATGCATGAAAGTTTTAAACAAACAAAATAGGAACTTGATAAGAAAGAAAATTAAGCCCAAATGTTAATCAGTAGGAAAGATCAAATGCAAAGCAAATGAAACTTTCTTTTGAATAGATGAAGCATAGTAATCCAATTACAAAATAATTTATGTTCTCTTTTCATAGAATATATGTATTAAATACGTATTCCTGTCATAATTTTCATCCATGAATTTAAAAAGTCAGGTTCTTAAAACATTAGGCACTGCCATCATTGCAGTTTATTATTTTTTATAACTTATGTGGTACACTAATACTTTTACCTGGCTAATAGGTTTAAAGGTATAGCCTAAAATTGGCCAAAACAATTAAGCTTTCTTTTCTTTTGTAGTTAGACATTTTCCACATAAAATTATCCTTTCAAAATAAAAGTATTACATACACACAACCAGAACATAAAGCAAAAAGAAAAGCATTAAGCTCTCCCCTGCACTACGCCTCTATCCCCAGCTTCTGAAGAGTAACTTTTAAGAAATTAAAACCCTAGTTGACTGATCATATGTGTGTGTGTGTGTATACATATATATGTATATATATAGTAATTTTCACTAAGCTGTTTTAGCGTTTAAAAGTGATCTGTTCTTTTTTCAAGTATTTGTTTATTCTTCGTTCTTAAAATTATACTTTCTCAATCTTTACCTTATTTTCTATAGTTGTTTTTTCTTTTTTAATAAAGTACAAACATCGGCAGTGACAGCCACAGAGTGGAGCAAGTTTTAGGAATTATAAAGAAATAAATTTTAGTTTAACAAATTCAACAAAGAAGAAAATCTTTAATAATGAGCCATGAGCCCCATGTCACTCACAACATTTAAGCAAAAGAAATACTTAATTTTACTTGACCCACCTGCCTTAGCTCACAGAATATTTATGTGGTTACATGCTGGATTAATCATCAGCTGCTATACACAAGTAGAGTTGTTATTTGTTGCTAAAACATTGAAACGCTTTGTCATCAGTAGAGAAATAGCTTCCCAGAGCCCAGTCCAATGAAGTTCTGGTAACATCCTGGAAGAGATTTTCACATTAAGAACAAGTTTGGATCACTGAGTGTTTATCTAACTTGCAGATTCCATTATTGCTTCTAATATCATGATAAATATTATGGTAAAGACTTGTAGTACTCACCCATACTGGTTCTTTTTTCCTTCCAGGCATATGGTGATTATATTTTGCTGCCCTTTTGTAGCTAGGTAGGGCTACAAATTTACCTGGAAATCCTGTATTTTTATTTGCTAAATCTGGCAACCCTAAGCAAGAGTCTTCAAGGCACATTGTGCCTATGAATCTATAATCACAGCATATTCTATATTCTGAAGAACAATGTAATTTTTTAAAATCAAAGATGAAAGGGCATTGTTTATTTTACTTCTAGATTATTCTCAAAGAACGTGGATAATTTGATATGAATATTCTCAAAGAATGTGAATAATTTTATATAAATAAAACTGATATACTTGATATACTCACTGCTCCTTAACTCAAGTGCAAAGAACCAGCTGTCACCACTTGGTCTAAGCCAGCACGTGATAACAGCAATAGACAAACCACAGGGCCCATTTCCCTACCGGCATTCAGCTGCATGTGGAACTTTCACCAATTCATTACATTCATTCTTGTGGATGCTACATTGTGTCAGATAATTTAAAAAATTAACATAAATCCTCCTATGCTAAAGCCTTTAAGGAGAATATCAAGTTTCCTTTTTAGTTTTCTGGGGGATGGTGGCGGGGAGAAATAGTTAAGCTATTTCTAATTTGCTCAGACTAATCGATTTCCCAACTTTCCAGAAGTTGGGAGAGACAGAATTAAGTCCTGTTACTGTTTTTTGTTGTTGTTGTTTCCTAATGCAAAGTATTTGAAATTTAAATTAGGAAAACTCAAATAGCAGTGTTTGATTTGTCAGTGACTTGATGCTAGATTTTTCATATGACTTTTAGAGTAAGAGCATGCTTTCAGGCAGAAATAGTTTGCATTCCTTTCTTCTTTTTTCTTTGTAACTCATATGACCCTGGAATAAACCCAGTGTTTTGAGATTGAGATCCAGCCTTTGAATAATTAAGCATCTCAGAGTCTAGATAAATAAGCATGTATTTGTTGCAAGAAAGTAATAGAAGCAGCTTTCTTGGTTTCCATTCTCATTTCAGCTACCATATAATAACTATCTATGGACTTGTTAATGGGATGGCATACAAAGATAATGAGATATGCCCCAATTCTCAATGAGCTTAAATCATTAAAAAATGACACATAATATTAATCATTAAAATGGAGGTAAACAACCAAAGAAATGGGAACATAGAACATGAAGTGATTAATTTTGGTTAATGATCTAGAATCTTTATTTTATTCAACAAATTATTGATCATCTATGTGCCAGGTACTGTGAATACAAAGGGAATACATATATGTACAGTGGAAAAGTGGTCCTGGTTTCAAAAGTAGTCCTTGTTTATTCTAGTCAAAGAACCTGTGTAAACACACATACACACACACATACACCTCTAAGTAAAAAATAAATCCCACATCTTGATAATTAAACAAACAAACAAACAAACACAAATTTAAATAAAAAACGTTGCAAGTTATCATATGTGGTGGAATCAGACACAGGGATGGAAAAGAGGCTAACAACGGAGGGTTGGGAAACACTTTATTTTTAATGAGGAGATCAGGAAGGTTTTTGTGAAAATGTGGCATTGAATATAAAAAGTGTTAAAATACTGCTTAAGATGGTATGCACATTTACAGTGAATTTAAAATTATATCATTTGTATATCATCTATAACACAGGTGATCAATTTCATTTTCTCATTTCTACTATAGAGAGAAGAAATACTTAATTTTACTTGACCCACTTGCCTTAGCTCACAGAATATTTATGTGGTTACATGCTGGATTAATCATCAGCTGCTATACACAAGTAGAGTTGTTATTTGTTGCTAAAACATTGAAACGCTTTGTCATCAGTAGAGAAATAGCTTCCCAGAGCCCAGTCCTATCAGAGCTCCTTTCTCAGGATGCTTTGTACATTTTTATGTTCTAATAACTACAAGGCTAAAGCCAGGTGCTGCCAGGGGCTTTCAGGACTCTGTGCTTTATATCTTTCTTATTGCCGTTAAAATTTTTGAATATTACTCTTGGTTTTAATCTAATAGTTATCAAAAATAATTGGCCTACTATGGGATACTGGCCATTTACAGAAGTCTCCTAGGAGGTTCCAAGATGAAGAACATTCAAAGAGCTACAGATACTGGTTATATAATCCTAAAAAAATACATAATCAGAGACTGAAGGCTGAAATTGCAAAATTGCAGTTAATTTCCTGTAAAGCTCATGACCATCAGGATTTTACATTCACTGCCTTACTTATTAATGGTTTTATTTCTTTTGCTCCTGGGTCCTAAAAACAGTATATTCTTTTGACTTCATTAATTTGCCATAGTATGTATCCTTACATATGTTTTACATTTTTCTTAACTAAACGACATCATAAAAATGATTTCATATTAAGAAAATTCAGAAAGCAATATTTGTGATTTGTCAGTGACTTGCTGCCAGAATTTTCATGATTTTTAGAATAAGATCATACTTTCAGACAGAAATATCTTATAAAATATACTATGTTATTGAATAGTTTTTATTCATTCTTTATTTTTCTCTTCCCTCTCATTTGTGTGAACCAGGCTTCGGGAATCTCTACCTGAACAGTAAGAATAACTTGAAAAAGACTGTTTCAAAAGGTTCAAACCAACTGAAGAGATTCCATTTGATTTATTGGCAAGAGAGGAAAAGGGATGGTATCTTTAAGAAGCCGATGGAGAGGCTGTGTTAAGTAAGGAATGCTATAGGGTGGGAATGAGTGGAGATATGTTGGGGGAATTGTCTAGGGAGTAATGGGGACCCAGGAAGTGCTCCCTGGCAGAGAGATAGGAGGTGGCCAGTTCTCACAGTGGGTTGGTAGTATGGTGCACATAGTGAAGTGGGACTTGAATTGCAGGATCCTAACCAAAGTAAGATTCCTATGCCCAATGTGTGGCAAGAAATGGAGAGCCACTGGATGATTGTGAGTGCTCACTCATAACTCGGAAAATAAGGATGCTAAGAGTGACTAGGATATACTGAAATGAGCATTTCTTTCCACAGTTTCTTGGCATCTTTTAAAGCTGTATATTTTTATACTTCTGGATGGCAACAGACTTCCATTACTCATTGAAATTTCTCACATCTCGTTGGGGAAGGGGCTGTGTTAAGGAAAATAATACAGTGTTTCTCTTACACCTGAGTTGTGGACCAGGAGCTTCAACAGACATCCTAGAAAGCAGCAGTTTCTGAGAAGTAAACATGTCTAGTTCAGCCCGCATTGTGTTAGGAAAAAAGAATGCACATGTCTTTAGGCCAGGCTTGCACTTCCAATATTCCCTACTCCTCTTGCCCCAATTGTCTCACACCCTCCTATCTGGCCTGAAATTTACAATTTCAACATATCCTCTCCTGCTGACAAGAGCATAATAGAGCTTTAGAATCTCAGACTTGATAGTTTTTAAAGACCAAAGTTGTGTCTTTGAAATTAATTATTTTCAAAAAATTTTTAAAACAAGTCATAATTCATCTAATTTTTCAATTTATAGGCCACATTTTTAATAGGATTTGAATCAACTTGTGAGAATATATATACACTAAATACTGAGATTTAAATAATCAATTGACTGAAGAGCAAAGAAATTAGAAAATCAAGATGGGAGAAACTAAGAATGCATATGCTCATATATGTATATGATACATTTCTAAAGAGTTGGCAGCATTGTAGAGCAACTGATTATTTTAAAGACAAGAAACAGATCATGCTGTTCCTTGTTCAGGAACTTCGAATGACTTCCCTTCAAACTTGGAGTAAAATGATAATTACTTCTTGATACTACAGTATGAGTGCTATCTATTCCTGCCCATCTCTCTGACCTTCTGACTGCACACTAAGCCCAAACACTTTTGCAGCCTCCTCAACCTCCCCTTATTTTCTATCAACAGTCCAGATTCTTGCCTACCTTTGGGCTTTTGTTCTTGCTGTTCCCTTTGTTTAGAAACTCTGATTCCAGAGTTTTTTGACAGTTGTCCTGAATTAGTCAGGTCCCAACTCTCAATCATGTCAACTTATTTTTCTCCTTAATATGCTCTCTACTGAAATTACTCATGTATTTCTTGTTTCATGTCTTTCTTTCCATCCTCCATGTCCAAAAAAATTGGTGTTTCACAAGAGAAAGTTCCTTTTCTGTCATTTTCACTGTTGCTTTCCTAGTACCTAGAACAGAACTGTTTTTGAAATATAATAGACGTATATAATAAGGAAACATTGAATAAATGGGTGGGTGAGTAAATTCTGAGTTTTCAAGTACTAAAAAGGAAAAAGGGAATATGATCAATTACAGTCTTTTCATTGTCAAAAAATAAAAGTTCTGATGAAGGTTCAAAGTTTTTCTATAAGTAATAATAAAGAAATTTCACTGATGGGCTTTATATTGTTTTTTTTTGTTTGTTTGTTTGTTTTTTTTTGTTTTTTTTGGCTTGTTTTACAGTGTCCTGAAGAGTATCTTGGAGGCATTCTTAAAAAATTAGTTTCCTGTATTGCTATCCAGCCATTGCTAGAGCCCATCAGAAGATAGACAATGAAACAGGGATTTCTTTTCTTATTCTAAGTGCAACCTTTAAATGTCAGCCATATAAATAAATTTAGTCACCCAGTAATTTCTGCTCTATTGTGTCATGTATAACATCACAAAGAATAAGACCAGCTTAAACTGGGCTGATGTTGTGGTTGTCACTTGCCCCAACCTAGTCCCTCTATTCTTTGTTCTCCATGATTATTCCATGATCCCATTTATCTATCTATCCATCTACCTACCTACCTACCTACCCATCATCTATCTATATTTGTCTGTCTGTCTGTCTGTCTGTCTATCTATCTATCTATCTATCTATCTATCTATCTATCTATCTATCTATCTATCTATCTATCATCTATCATCATCTATCTCTATCTGACACTGGTCAATGTAGCATTAAATTGTGGTACCCAGAACTGTAGCCAGGTTTCTTTAAGTGTGTTTTCTCCACCATGGAATAACATGGGACTCCCAGCACCATTTTTCTATATTCTATTCTTTAATTAAAAATAAATCCTAAGATTGTGTTATATTTTTTTGACAGTCTCTTCATCCACTGAAGTTGTAGTAAATTTAAATGTGAATTTACACATGTAGCTGATAGAGCGATAGCTTCCATCAAATTTATTTTACTTTATGATCTGCTTTTGATATTTGATTGTCCTTGTTATATTTCACTTGCCCAATTTTGCCAATTTTTATAGCCTGATAAAATCCCTTATAATTTGCCAATTTTTATAGCCTGATAAAATCCCTTATAATTCTAATTTTTCTGATTTTTATATTCAGTTATGTCACTCATGAATTTGATTTATGTCTCCTATCTCTTCATTTAAAAATTTGACACAATTTTAACAGCTTAATTTCTACCCCTGTATTTTACTGAGATGTTCTTTCATATGGACTTTGCTTTGTTGGTAACAACTCATTGAATAATCATTCAGCCCACTGAAAAGCCACTTAACATTAATTCAGCACTCATGTTTTAGCTTTTGTAAGATGAAATCATAAGACTATAAAAATGGCTTGTTCAAAATCAACCACACAATACCTGTAAATTCTAGTAATATTACATTAAAGATGTAGAGGTTAAAATAAGGAATTATTAAATGTTTCTGAAAATTGTGTACATGAGAAATTTTATGACAGTCGAATAAAATTTAACTGAAAAATGATACAGATTATGATAGCAGCTTCTTTTAAAAATATATTTTATAGAATACAGTGCCCTTCCTGATATTAGTACTTGTTTGAAATCCCACCAATTTGAAGGAAAATTAATCATCATTATAATAATTATAGTTATTGGACACCTACTATATGCTATGTACTGTAAAAGCATTTACAGACATATCTTTTTAAATTTCACCACAATCTTATGAGGTAGGGTTTATTGTTATTATTTTTCATATGAAGATACTCAGAATTAGAGGATTTAAATAAATTAGCTTTGAATAAATGAAAGTAAATTAAAAAATATGAATTCACCTTTAAGTCATTAATGTGATTCGAAATGCTACAAATTACATTATGTTACATGGGTTCAGATCTTGGAAATCATCAAATCCAATGGAATCTATTTAATATGAAGAAACTGAAACAAAAAACACGAAGTAATTTTATTGACCAAGTCAAATTGGAGAAATTCCAAAGTAAGAAAATTAAAACCATTCTACTTTTTTTTAAATAGAAGGAAATGCCTAGGGGATATATACAAAAGGGAATAACTGAATAAGTTCCATAAATGTGGTTCTCCTGGATGTCTTGATAAGTTGATATTGTTCATTGAGCCAAATGACGTCAGTTAGTAGGCACGCATATGTACAAGTATAACCCATGATCTGCAAGACACAGAATGCAATATTGTGTTTCTCTCACAAGCTTGAAAGTCACTAGTTTAAACTTTGAAAATGTTTTAAGTTCAGCAGCACCGTATCTTTCTTTTTCTAATTAAGTTTGTCATGCCACCGTCAGGCACCCAGTGAGAGCCTATTCCATCTGTAGTTACTTGAGATTTAAAGGCATTAAACATAAAACAGCATCTTGAAAATAAGTGCAATAGTTGGAGAAACAAGTTATTTGTTTTAAAGACAATCTGTCAACTACTCAAATGACACCGCCTATATGTTAGTTCATTAATTATACATTAACAGAAATTAACTTCTGAGAATAATTAATACCAAGGAACAGCTATAAGGTGTACAAATCATATTAGTTATTTAAAATGAATATGGTGAGGGAAATTTAACTTTGGATGGTGAATACACAACACAATATACATATGATGTATTATTGAATTGCACACTTGAAACCTATTTGATCTTATTAACCAATATCACCTCGATAATTTTAATTAAAAAATAAAATATTATGAAATTCTTAATTTTTAAATTGAAAAATAAACCTCTTCCATATAACCACGAACTGGAAGTGCTGCACTATTGAGTACAATGATTTAAAAAAAGAAGCATACAAGAAACAAAACCAGTATTATGTTGGTATGGAAAGGCAGGTGTAAAATCTGTGTTGTGTGTTTAACCAAGCCTTATTTGATATCTATTTGGGTCTATATTAGAGAGAAACCTTTTGAATCAATGCAAACAAAAATTTTTATATAAATATATGACTATTTATGGTTGTTGGTTTCCTGAGACTAAAAAAATATTTTACATATTTTTAAATAACAGGAATTCTTGATGTTTTAGGCATAGAGGATTTATTTGGAATCAAAATGTGCTCCTCACTATTTGATGGGAGATTTGGGGACCCTGATAAACTTAACCTTTATGATTATTAGAAACTTATAAGGAAAATTAGGATAATCCTAGTCCCAGTTGTTTTCTGTAATAGAAACAGATTACATAGATTTTCACTAATCTACCAATATTTTTAGTTTCTCACTTTTGATAAAGATTTCCATCTATAAATAGCAAGATGTACTTACGTTCAGAGTGATTTAAGACCAATGAAAAAACATTAGCATTCTAAATTGTACTAGAACATAGAAAAATGTTGAATTCTTTCAGGTTTATTACAGAAACCTCTAAAAACTTTAATCCACAAATCTCATAAAGATAGGACATAAAAACAGAACTACAGATGAATCTCGTGTAGGAATTTACATACAAAAATTAAAAATAAAATACGAGTAAATAAATTTCACTAGCTTGTTAAAATATAATAAATTTTAAATTAAGAATTTATTTAGTATATACAAATGAGAACTTAATTTTAAGAAAATGAATAATATATTCTATCAACAATTAAAAAGAAATATAGAATTCTTCATAAATGTTTAAAATACATATAAGGAAATATAATAACTGTTTTTGATAAAAATAAAATCTTGATTACCTAACAACAAAAATATTTTCTTAACTCATTAAAAATGCATATGTAAATCAGCAGCTAACATTGAAGTTTAAAGGGAAACATTTTAGTAATTATCATTAAAATCGATGAAATCAATGTGGTTACTGTTACCACTATTTTGAATATTGTTTTTGAATTTCTAGTGCAATGAGACATGAAAATAGAAAAAAAAATTGTACCTACTGGAAATAAAGAGAGAAGTTTATGACACTGCTGCTGTGATGATGATATGATAGGGGAGAAAATCGAGTTAGATTTTCATCTCATATATTGTATCAATAAGAAAAAAGGTTAAATGGATTAAAGCAGATAATGTAAAATATAAATTTCTATAAAAAAGAGGTAAATAATTGAAATAAGAAGGTGCTTCAGCACAAAACCATTTTATTATAAGGAAAATATTTATAAAATTTACAGTCTAAACCACACACATTATACTTAAAAATCCATTAAAGATATCAATTGATTAACAGGCACTTGTTTTACACAGGCAGTTTAAATAATAGACATGCATATTGCCAATTAATTTAGGAAAATCTATGCAATTTTATAATCAGTAGAGACAATTTCAAATGTTGTTTTTTCACTATTAAATTGAAGACTTTAAAAAAATCCTTTGTAGCCCTGAGCGTGTAATGCCGTCTATATTCATACACAGCAGGTGGGCGTGTGAATATTTATGAAATTCTTCTTTAAAGAAAATTTCTATGTATCAAAAAATATTA
Source organism: Pteropus vampyrus (assembly GCF_000151845.1). NCBI lineage: Eukaryota > Metazoa > Chordata > Mammalia > Chiroptera > Pteropodidae > Pteropus > Pteropus vampyrus. The sequence continues at coordinate 242,145 of NW_011889247.1, forward strand.
AACTGTACATACTTATGACATTGATTAGTTCAAGAACTCTTATTAATAAGTAATAATCAAGTATACGATGGCATTTATATGAGGCTTTTATTGCACTTCCTTATTCTAGTGATAAATAGTTCAAAAAAGTGAATTAAAGAATGAATTACAGTAAAGTCGCAAAAGCCACTGCAAGATCCCTGACAGCAAGAATCCTATCTGCCTTGTTGCCTGCTGTATTACATGAATCTAGAATGGTGTCATGAGCACCGTATGCTCTGAATAACTATTTGTAGAATGAATAAATTGGAATAATATAACATTACTACTCGTGCTTATGAAGATTTGTGGGGAGGATAATTAAAACATAAAGCTAAATGAAAACAAAAACAAATTTCTCTATATAGTGGGATCTCAGGCTTTAAAATATGTTATTTATACTTAAATATAAAGGTATCCAGGAAAGAATAAAATTAAATATTAAAGTAATGGTTCTACAGTTTTTACTTTTCTATTTTCTAATTTTCCTACAATATGCATACATTATTATTACTATATAAAAATGGAACTATAATCATTTGAAATTTTAAATTTACACTAAGCCAAACAAAATAAACACAACTGTTCAAAGAGAAATACTATGATTGTTGTGAGGACTGCATCTGTCTTGCTCACTTTTATCTGTCAACACCTTAGCATGTTGTCTGGCTCAGAGTACTGGATCAGTATTCATTCACTGAATGAATGAAACAGTTTTGATTATGAAGATTGTATTTCAGAATCAGTTTTTTTAGGCCAGAATGCCTTAAAAATGTCTTATAATGACAGTATTTATTTAACTCATTAAGTTAGAGATAACCTAATTTTGATTTTATTTCTATCATCTGTCAAATATGTCGATTTAATTTCTTCTAATTTTGAATTATTCTTGAAATTTGACTTTGAAATATTTTATGATTAATAAATAGGTTTCTCTGTGATGAGTGGTTTTATTCCTTTCATTGGCAGAAACTCCTCAGTTTTCCCCATTGATTGCTATAACTGTTTTTGCATTGTAGTAATTGTCATGTCTGTCTGTCAATCACTCTGACTTCTGTGTATCCACCTACTTTCTGACTTCCATAGCCTGTGGAAAATCTCCATTATAGAAAGAACTATGTTGTTTGTCTTTTTATTCACTATTTAAACACAATTCTTAACGTACAATAGGCAGTTCAAGTATGTTGTTTTCATTACCACACAACAATCAGTGTTTTACTAATCTATCAATAAATTCTATTAGTAACTATTATATCCTTAATATAATATTAATCATTTTATAAAAAATTTATATAATTCCACTAAGGAGGAAATACTGATGTATATGAAAGATTAGCAAACAATATAGAAGTGAATAAGTGTTAAGCATGTGGAATGGACCACAAGTACCATTGAAGATAGGGGGAAATGGTGATCCAGTGAGGCTGTGGTTCATCAGGGCTGGCATCAGAATGGAGGTAAATAGCAGTGTAAATTGAATTATATTTTCTGGGCTCCAAATGTTATTACAGCATGAAATACTGATCCGTTAAAAATATCAAGTATCTTATTCGCTTCTGAAAATGAAATATTAATTAGAGTTCACAACTTTCCTTTTAGTGGGTAGATATTAAAGTGTTCATTGTATCACTAGTGTTGAATTTTAATCAATATTTCAGAAATTATATGTGAATTATCTGATGACATGTTAATGGAGCATTACTTTCTTGCAGCTTTCTTTAATGTCATAGTTTATATTGAAGGTCTAGTACCAATGACAAAAATTAGGGAATAAAATGTGCTCCCGTAGATCCCTACCACATGTAATAAATTACCTCCTCCAGGGATCCATTAAGTCTTACCTATTATTATATATACTGTGTCTGGTACACTTCCTCAGGTTTTCACAGTGCCTCACATTTTAAACATCTTTTTTTTGTACACCTGAATAATGAGAAACTGATGGAAAACATTTTTTTCCTTTATAACTGTATATTTAATTTTCGATTGATAGTTTATGTTAATATAGGAAATTATTTTAGTTTACAGCATCGTATTCTACAATCAGTAATTGTCAGTCTTTTCAATGAAAACACTCTACGTACCATTAGTGACTTGCATGTAAGCCTACTACAAATGGTGAAAATTTGAAGTCTGGTAATGTTAAATGCATTTTAAATGTTTGAAATATGTAAAACTGTGTATGAAATGTGAATGAACTCTTTTTCTTTAGACTGCCAGTGATAGGACTTATGGTAGATTTTATTTTTTTGTCTCCTGTTATTTTATAATGGGTCAGAGGTTATTTAGGCCTCATATGCATATTTCTGAAAGGGCAGCATGCATTCAAAAAATGTCACTGCATTAATGTGTGCCGTTCTTGGCTTCCTTGGCCATGCCCACTTGTCATAATTATTGCCAAAGCAATGCCATTGTGTGTCCTGTGATTCTCTGCCCATGCAATTTAGACCAACCCATTTCCATGTTCTTAAGGTAATTATGTCCCTCCAAATGTCAGCTAAATGACTTTGACATTCAAGATTCGAAACAGCTTTTGAACACCATGTTATCTGTGCTATTTGTAATTCATATTCATGCAAATCCCCAGCCCCAGACACATTACACCATCCCATCTGCTGAGAAGGTTCCCAGTCCTTCCGCCTTTGAATTGTAGCTGGCTAGAGAGGCTATGTACCTTTTGGAAATGCTTTTAAGGTATTTATGGACTCCATAGATTGTACTACAAGTACGATGTTCTGATTATTGCAGGCGAAGAAACACCAATATATTTATGTCAACATGAAAGTTATTTTCTTTTAATTTAGCAATTAGTTGTTGTCTTGTGGAAATATGTTAATATTTTCTTTCTTTCAGCAGTAGCAATAACTTGCCCAGATTACTTTCTGGCTAAGTTTATCTTTGATTCATTCGTAAAACAAATAAAATATGAACTTATACAAAAATCCCAATTAAAGGAAAATATGTGGAGATATGTCAAAAGAGATGGGTCATTCTGCATTTTTATATGACATAAAGTAAGTGTCTGACTGGAAGACACACACAAACACTCACTCACACAGGACAACTTGCTCAATATAAACGTGAGAGTTAGTAAAATTATATGGATAATTCTGGCAAGTTATTTTGGTTGTCATGAGATCACTCTGCTAGATATTTTTAAGTCTATTTTGAAAATAATTTTTTTAAAGAGCAATTATTGTATAGTATGAAAAAGTGACCCAACAACACAGTATCACGTCCTAGATGGCTAAACCTTCGGGAATAGCTCTTTATCTCATAGCACAATTATAAACCCCTCAACTCTTTTATCAGTCATATGAATTTGTGTGATTAGCTGACCTCTCCAGCCATTCCCAAGGAAAATAATTTCCCATCATAAAATTAATATATTCATGATACTACTCACACAAGAAATATACTTCATAGAGCTGTTCTTGTGAGTACCAGTTTAATCACAAATCAATGCTAGTAATTTTGTATTTGTCCCTGTGAATTACAATTTATGGCTCATATTGGAATCACGCCATATATTTCTGATTAGGAAACACAAGGGCTTATCCTAGCTTCTCCTATTTCTCAGTTTCAGCTACTTTTTATGTTAATTGCTTATTTCTTTTAGATTTATCTTTTCTTTGCGCCAGATCAAAGCAAAGAAGACATTGTTTGTGCTTCATAACCTAGAAGTAATTATAATAGAAACTGAATTTTAGTAATGGCATGAGAACATCAGTCTCTTACAATTCATTTAAGGTGAATGAAATGTCTAACCAAATTAGACTTCCTTCACTCCTGAATTGTTTGAAAATATTTTTTATTACATATTTTATGTTACTGTTGTGTAATCATATTTATTTAAAAACAAAGTGAAAAATCAAGTGTTGTACGTCAGATGTATTGCATTGCAATAATTAAAACAGATCACCCTGGTTTACCTTTAATGAAGCTCAACATTGTTCAAGCTTTTACCACTAACACAATAATTCTGTCATACCCTATGAATCATACTTTATGAGGAATCCATATTATTAAAAGGGAATACACAGAACAGTGCATTTCAGAGAAAATTTTATTATAGAATGAAAGAAGCAGTTTGTTGTAAAGCTTGCATATTAAGCATAAGGTTAGCTGTACATTTTGCTAGGAAGGGAAGGAAAGTAGTAAGAATTTTTTAAAACATGCTATTTCCTGGCATTGTGCTGGGTTATATGTTCATGATAAATTTCATAACCTTTATTCCTCACAATCATCTTTTATTTTTATTGTTGTATATATGTTACATGTCAGGCAATGAGTTAAACACTGAGGGTACAACAATGAATAAGATCTTAAGATCCGGTACTCTATTCTCATGCAGTGAATAATTATTTGGAAATGTGCATATAAACTAATATTAGCAATACAGAGTGAACAAGCAGTCAGAACAGTCTGTGTAAGAGATAGCCATTGTCTAGAAGATGAATTGTTGGCTTTTTAAAATTTAAGTATAATTTAAATATAGTGAAGTGTCTAAATCTTAAGAGTACAACTTGATGAATTCTTTCATATGTACTCTATCTATGTAACAACTACCTAGAGCCATATATAAACCATATCCAGCAGATATTGAAGGCTCCCAGATGCCTTCTTCTGGTTAATACACCTCTTCAGGTAAAGACTATTCTGTACTCTTCTCATATGTCTTTGAGATTCATCCGTGTTGTTTTATGTAGCAGAATTGTATTCTTTGTCATTTCTATATAATAAATAATTGTATACATATACCACAATTTATTTGTATTCAATTTTAAGTGGGCATTTATATTGCTTCCAGTTTGGGGCTATTACAAATGTACTACTATGAATGGATATTTTGTATATTATATTTGATGCACAAAACTATGCATTTCTCTTGAGTATATACATCAAAGTGCAATTGCTTGGTCATAGATTATGTGCATATATAGTGTTAGTAGTTATTGCCAAACTGTTTCCCTAAGAAATTGTACAAATTTGGACTCATACCAGCAATGGAAGGGATTTATTATTTGCTCTACACCTTCTATTTATTTAGGTCTTTAATTTTTTTATATTTAATGATGGACTTTTAAATAGCATTTTAAAATTTCTGTTTCTAGTATATAGAAATGCAATTAATTTCTTTTTCTTTTTCTTTTTCTTTTTTTTTTTTGCATATATTGACCTCGAATTCAGTTACCTTGTTAAATTGTTATGGACTCTTCTGGGTCAGGGACCCAAACCAACGTCCTGCCCAATGCTGTTCATGCCAATAGAACAAGACTGAGTTTGGCAAAGCATAACAGGAACTTTATTCTTTGATCAAGGAATGGAGAAGGGTGAGCTCATGTTCTAATGGCACTACTGGGAAAAAGCCTTATGTATTTGTAGGCTGTGGCATGGAATGATTAAACTATTTTAGGCAAGTGTAGTTATTCTTCTGTCATACTTGGCCCTTTTGCACACGATGTCTCCTCACCATCTTGGTTTTTGCTCTGGGCATTTTGGTCTTTGCACTCACCCTCTTAATTTTGTGGTTGGAGATCCTTTTCAGTTCCTGTAAGCAAGCATAGCTCATGACATAGTTTGGGTATTGAGAGACATTAGGTTTTTTTTTTTTTTTTTATGATATCCTGATGACAAATTCCCTTATTAACTAATGTTTTTTTTTGTGGATTCTCTTTGAATTTTCTATGCAAACAGTAAAGTCAATTTTAGTACTTCCTTTCAATCTCCTTACCTTTTGTTTCTTTTTTTAGCTTTACTGCATTGATAAGGCTCTCCAACACAGTGTTGACTAGAATAAGGAATCTATGTCTTGTTCTTGAATGCAGGAGGAAGCATTCAACATTTCACTAATAATTACAATATTATTTGTAGATTTTTTAGTACATATCTTTAATTAGATTAAGAGAATTCTCTTAATCTAATTTGCTGCTACTTTTTTAAGATCATAAATGGAGATTGAATCTTTTTAATCTCTTAAGATTATATGGTTTTTACCTTCATTCTGTTAATGTGGTGAATTACATTGATTTATTTTCTAATACTAAACCAATTTTACATTTATGGGATAAACTCATTATGTGCTATTATATAATTATTGGATTTCTTCTGCTAATATTTTATTTAGGATTTTTTTTTTTGCATCTATGTTCACAAGAGATGTTTACCTATTATTTCTTTTAATATACTTGTCACGTGTTTGTGTCCTTATTATACTCGCCTCATAAAATAGTCTGTGAAGTAGCTCCTCTCTCTGTTGTCTGGAGGAGTTTCTGAGATATGTTAATTAACATATGTCGATTAAAAGTTTGTTGAAATTCACTGGTGAAACAAACTAGAGCTTGTATTTTTCTTGTGGGAAGATTTTAAATTATAGACTGGAGTGTTTTTTTTTTTTAAGTTATAGTATTATTCAGATTTTCTGTTTCTTCTTTGTCCTTTTCCTAAGTTGTGCTTTTCATTTTCTCCAGTTCACCAATATCCAGATATTCTCTACTATCCTTGTGGTCATAAGACATACTTCGACATATTATTTCAGTCCTATAAAATTTGTTTAAGCCTAATTTATGACTCAGAATATGTTTGATTTCAATAAATTTCCATCTACACTTGAAAATAATTTATATTTTGTACTTTTTTTTTTAGTGGAATGTCAAAAATGTCAATTAAGTAAAAATGGCAAATAATGTTCAAATTTTCTATATCTTTTCTGACTTTTTTTTACAGCTTTTCAAACTATGCAAAAAACTTTAAAATAACATAATTTCTTTTTTCTCCTCTCACATATTTTGCTTTGTGGTCTTATTAATTCCTATGCCTATTATAAACTTCATTTTGAATAGCATTTCATTGCATATAATATAAAATTCTAGCTTATCAGCTTTCTTCCATTATTTTACCTATGTAATTCCATTATGTATATTTATTATTCCACTTTTGAAGGACTTTGTCCTCTCACCACCACACTCCCCTTTCTTTTCTATGGCTGCAATTAAGGCTTTCCTATAGGTCTTTTGTTCTCAACAATTTCATTACAGTGTCCATATGTGGTTTTTTTTCCTGCTTAAGATTTGCTGAGCTTCTTGAATCTATGAGCTAGTCAATGAGAGAAAGAATCTGAATCAAGATTTTTTTAGTCTTTCTCAAGACTTGCTTGATAAAATAAATCATAAAAGGTTGTATAATTTATAAATTGATTTGCAAGTCATAGCTAAGTAGGGGGTAGCATTTTAATTCGATGCCATAGAAATTATTTTGGTACCTTAATTTTTAATATAGTGGAATTTTATTTTATTTTATTATAGAAAACTCCCTATAATTTCCCATAGCAATATTTGGGTATATTATATGTATTCTAGAAACAATATGGGCTCTATATGTAATCATAGCTACTTTATTTCCAGTTCTAATACATTCTTCCTAATCTCAATGCCTATAGCAGCATGTGTCATTTTTAGTAATTTGTGTTCACAATTATTTTACCTAGCTGCATATTCTGTTATAAACACTAAAAGGCATGGAACATGTCTTATTTATATTTTTAAACCCATCACTTAGAAAATAGTAGACATGATGACTGTTTTTGAATAAAGTTAAAATTTGATACATTAAAAATGGATTGTCATTCTTTGAAATCAAACCTAAGTATATACATATTTCAATAATAATCATTAGAATAGACTGATTTTCCGATTAAGTCAAAGTTTTAATTCTGTCATCACCACCACCATTACTACCACTAAGAAAATAGAGTCTACAGCTTCTTTCCTTCTTTCTCAGACTACAGATCAAGTGTTGAAATCTTCCAGCATTGAGTATTGTGTGAAAGTCTTTGTCTCATTTACTCCTTATACCAGCCCTAGAAAATGGGAATTATCATCACGCCTACTTCACAAATATGGAGAATGAAGCTCAAAGAAGTTAAGAGCCTTATTTAAGGTATGTGGTTATAAATGGTAGAAGAGGGAAACAAATGATATGGATATCTGGGACTGAGAAATTTATGAGTACAATATTCTAGTAGATACTTTTGAGCAGAAAAGAAATATGGAACTTTTAAAAGTAGGTTTGTTTTGTAGTAGTATCGGTGAAGCAATCCTGATTGAGGAAGTATGTAAATATGTCAATATTGTGGGGAGACAGAGCTCTCACTGAGGAAGGCGGGAGATAAAGATATAAAATAGGAGAAGAGAAGGGTGAACCATGTGAGGATGGATCGCAACTGAGGGATTGGAATAGACTCTTGATTCTAAAATGTGTATATTTAGATATATCCCTACATATTTAGGTATCTATATATTTGTTTGTGCTAATATATTTATGTATATTGGTGTATAAACATGCATATGTTTCCTAACTCTGTCCACTGAAAAGGCCAAGAAACAAAGATACCAGGGTATTGATGAACACACATAGCACTCAGATATTAGGTTCTAATACCTGACTCTAACAAAATGAATCAGGGCTCCTTGAAGAGATACTGAGTACAGAGCTGAGGCAGAGGAGATAACCCTGGAACATCTTGTTATACTAGAAAATAAGAAAGTCCTGAAAACAATGATGAGACCTGTCACATAGACATGAGTCAGCAAAAGAGGGCTTTCTCCTGTCAAATCAAGGACAATTTGAGCATCAAATAACAAAGGAAAGTAATGAATTATAAATTCATTTTCCAGTTGGAAAAATTAGGAATCCACAAATCCATATCAATAATAAATAGA
>NW_011889247.1:252227-255406 GCF_000151845.1 Pteropus vampyrus
ATTCTTGTTGAAAAATATTTAATATGACTTTAAAATCTAAATCTTTTTAAAAATTAAATTGAGAGTGAAATGCATGCTCTTTAAAATACGAAACATATGACAATCTTTAAAGAATTGGTAGAGATGATGGCAAGACCCAAATCAATTCTCTTGACCCTTCACGACCAGATAGGAAAATTCTTCTGAGGAAAAAAAAAATGTGACTAACAAAACTAAAAACTAGATAGTCTATGGCCATCCCCTCCTGAACAAGCATGAACCCGTCTGATCTTGGAAGCTAAGCAGGGTTGGGCCTGGTTAGTACTTGGATGGGAGACCACCTAGGAAGACCAAGTGCGGTAGGAATAAAAAATAAAAAATAAGGAATTGTAAGATGACAAGGTCTTTATAATCTGTGAGGTCAGCCAAGGGTTGTCTCACCCAAAAACAAACAAACAAACCAACTAGATATATTCCATTATATTAATTAAACAAAAATTAATTTTAGTTATATGTCTTATTATTTTCCCCTTAGAGCTTAAATTTCTCTACGATGTTGGTTACATAATATTGTCCTCCCAAAGGGCTAAAGCCTAGGTCTAAGCATTACTGGAATTTGGAGAGTTAAACATGGGGAAGAGTTGAGCATCAGAGTGGAGTATCTCTGGAGGTACAATCTAAGGCTGCCATTCTCCATGCGCTTCCTCTTCAAACACCCTGGCCCTCTGATAATGCCAATTTTTCAAGAGTTTACTAAGACCTGGGTTTATGTGTTAAAATAGAGGTGGTGGAGGGAGCTCTTGAAGGCCATCACAGATACCTGCATCTCTTATTTACTCACCACCCAGCCAGAGTTAGTTATTACGTAAGGTTACTTTCCTATTTACCACAGAGCTTGGCTACAACAGGTGCTTTCAGCTTTTTCTATAGCAAGGGGCAAGTGAAGATCCTCCCAGGGAAAATGTGTGTAAAAGAAAAAATACAACCAACAATATTTTCCACAGGGGAAGCTTCCTGGTATTAACTGTCCCTAGTCTTCTCTGAGTGGGTACCTCCCACATACATTTTCTCTGGAAGAGTCTTACAGGTTTTCACTAATGTTTCCAATCTGTGAACTTTTATCACATTTTAAAGACATCTTTGGAATAAGGTGGGGGTGAGAAGATTAGAGTGGAAACCGGGAGCTCCTGTTAGTCTGCCATTTTATCCTCAGTAGCATTTCTGTATTTATACTTTTTATTCTTGCTCTAATGAACAGGATAGTTCTGATCAAACATAGAGAAACAATAAAACAATGTTATTTCTTCAGCAGTCATAGTCCTTGAGGGAGTAGGAGCAACATTCAGTGAGAGGTGAGATAAACAACTGTTATCATCAAGGAGCTGCAGAAATAGGGTAGGGAATGTTTATTGCTATCTTTCAAATAGCAATAGAATGGCACTGGTATCTATTAGTTCTCTTATATAGAAATCTTTTAGATTCAGTTCACATGCATTTCTTTCATTTAATTCTCCCAAGAATTCTATGAGGAATTTAATATTATTGTATCTATTTTACATGGAAATAGACTGAGGCTTAGAGTTTTAAATTTCATTAACAATATCTGAATTGAGGAATCAAAATCCAGGGCTCTTTGATTCTGTTTTACTAGTATAACATATCTAATTGCAGATACGATTGTCTTAATTGTCCAGAAATCCTAAAATTTCAGAGCTGAAGTGAATCTCAGTGGTCATTTAATTCTCTCAATTTCCAAAGAAAGAAACTGAGGCTGAGGGAAGTTGAGTGTATTGAACATGTTAACAGTTTATACCTTAGCAGAAATAAAATAATTATTTCTGGTTTCCCAGAGATAATTTTCTGTGCTCTGTTCTGTACCTCAATTTGATATTCCTCCTAGAAGCTGTTATATAGCATGCTTCACGAAGAATAATCCTTCTTTTTATTATTAAAAGAATTTATTAACATCCCTAGTTTTTTTTTTTTTTCCAGTTTTATTACAGTATATTACACTGGGCTAAGTATTGTCTTTTGAAAATAAAGTATGCAGTTATAACTTTGGTTAAAGTTATCTAAAAATCAATAAGATGAAATTAAATTTATCTAATTTACTGAAAGTAGAAAAGCATACTTTAGTATTTTAAAGAAAAAAAGAAATAAGAAAAATGAATTTTCTTCATTCCTTAAAGCACTTTACACTGGTAAATTAGTTTACCAGTGAAGTAAATGAGTTGGAAATGACATGAATTCTAATTATTTTAGAAATTCTATTATGAGATTCAAGGTATTTTAATAGTCATTCCATTTAAAGTAAATACAAAATCATTCTTTTCTATTATTACTTATAGTACCAAGACCACTACATTATTTGTGGTAACATAAAGGTATATCCTACTGTCCAAATTCTATGGCACACTTGTTAATTATCCAGAAGTTTTAAGTATTCTTTAAAAATAATTCTACTCATTGAATATCTTGTGAATAGATTTTCTCATTTATATAGAAATGGAAAAGGAATAATAGCCTAAATAAGTAACTTTTGTTCTTGATAGTTTAATGATTTTGGAATTGGAGATAGAGGACCAGGCTTAAGTTCAAGCTCTGTTGATTTTCTTCTTGTCTTGTTTTCCTCTTTATATTCTCTTCCTACCTTTCTCCACCATACTTTGTCTTAAGACTGCACCAGTGGGCTCCCTTATCTTCCGGCTTCCAGGTGAGTGCAACCAAGGCAAAGTGGGGTCAAGGTCTTCATTTCTCTGCTTCCTTCCTGCTGGTCACAGTAGGTAAGGTAAAGGGCTTCTTTTTACTGAATGTCAGATGACCCTCTCTACATGTCTTTTCTCTCTTGATTCTTGCAATTCTTTGTTCTCGTGGCCCATTAAGCCTAGAGATAGTACTCACTTTCTACTTAGATCTGCACCTTGTTGATTTCCCTACACCCTGAATTCACCTTTATAAGTAGTCTCTTTATTCAACTCTCCTCAGTTACCTAGTCTGAGTGTGTCATCTGTTTTCTGCCAGAACTAAGACCAATTCACCAGATTACTTTGAAAAATCATATTTGATCCTTGAACTTCAAATTTGTCTTCATACAGAGCACATAATAATGCCCATCACTGAGCACTGTTGAAACAGTTCATCTTTTGCTCTCAATATACAGTTCAAACTCGACAACATCAATTCCATTCATGTGTTTACAT
>NW_011889247.1:259251-264946 GCF_000151845.1 Pteropus vampyrus
AAAAGGACTTTTGAAAGGGAACTGGCATCGTGCATTTAAAAGAGGTCACAGTGCTTGTCATAAATATTTAGGATCAGTAAAGGGAAATAGTGTTTATTTTGGGAAGTAAATCATTGAAGAGCTCTGAAGACACAGGACTTGTCCCAAGGAGTATCACACATTAACAATCTCTTTTTTAGTTGAATTCAAACTTTTCAAACTTTTAGAATACAGGACATAAAAATTTGTTGATTATGAAGGTCTGATTTCCTCATCAGGGAGCAAAATTTTCTCTTGGGTATTTAAGTATTTATTAGACTTTAAATTTACATATATTTTTGACCAAATGAAAGTAATTCAGCATTACTATATGGATTGATGTTGTTTCTTTCCATTAGCCAATATATCCTATGGTCATATAGCATAGTTGAGTTCACCCAGCCTCAAAAAATATAAAAAATATCAAGAAAGATGTCTGTTTACTAGCTATATTCCGGCAAACTTTTTTGAATAATTTGGGGCTGAAATTGGAAAATGAATATCATAAGCAAGTATGACCAAAGATGACTTTTTTCTGTTTGGGGTTGCATACTTTGTTGAGCTATGAGAGTCATCAAACCATGTATCAAAATAAACTCTTCTGAGACTCAGATCCTAGATGAGGAAATTGAAGAAGAATATTTAACAAACAAATTAGCTGAAAAATTTATAGCATGCTAAATGGCATTTAGAAAATAAAACAAAAAAAAATAAGGACTAAAACTACCTTTGTTTTAATTGTCTATTTTAAGTAAATTTATTATTCAAATTTATTATTTTTATCAAGTAATTTTTCTAAAATGTCTAAATAGAATTATAAACACACAAAAAAATTTGTTGTCTCTCCTAATGAAACAAATATATCCTTATAAGGACTGGTTTAGAATATCATATAGATTTGTCAGCCTTTTAATTTTTATGTATTTATACAAACTCAAATAATGAAAAGAACTTTTCCTGAAAATAGAATATATGATTATAATGCTAGGAGGGGGAGAGGGACTAGAATCTCTAACAGTCTCTCAACATTCCTTACCAAGAATTATTCAAAGGGTTTCTCATTTGGAGGATATTTACTTTTAAGATCATATCCTCTCACATTTGATGATGGAGTTATTTATATTTCCAAAGCAATATTCTTGCCACTGTATAAGCCTTTAGAAATGTAGTGATCACCAGTGTTTATAACGAGTATCTTTAAATGTACACTACACATAATTTACACTAAGTCAACAGACTGTGTGAGTTAAAAGTTTTGTGAAGTATGTAATCTCTTGTTGGCTGGATTTATCTTTATTAGATATCTGGGAGGAGGGAGAGAGAGAGTGAGAGACAGAGACACAGAGAGAGAGAAGGGAGAAGAGAGGAGATAGGAGGAGAGGGAAGAGGGGGAAGAGAGGGAGGAAGAGAAAAGAAAAAAAGAAAAGAGGGGGGAGGGGAGGGAAGGGAAGGGAAGGGAAGGGAAGATTTGGCCAAGGAGTATTCCAGAGCCTATAGAAAAATGGCTCACAGTGTGGTTTCTGCTATTAATTGGAATTCATGGTGTCTTCAGTATGTGCATGTATTGCATGTTGGTCTAACACTACAAATCTCTGTGTAATCCAACATTTGAGTGGTTTGAGTTTAATGAATGTTTATGGGGAAGAGACAAATAATCCAAAAATCCTAGGTTGAATTCGAACCTACAAGAATCCTAATTTAAACACACAGACATAGACACACACACGCAAATAAATATGCTAAAAACATTTTAGAGGACCTTACAAGAGGTCTCTATTTCTCATAACAAGAAATGGTGTATTAAATACATGAAGTCCTTATCACAGTGTAGTCAGGTGGAGTAGTGTATCCCTATAACTATCTAAATTCAAGACCAAACCATTTATTTTTTCATGTCTCTTTGAAATATCTATGTGGCACTAGCAACAATCAGGAATCTAGAATCAATTTGAGAAAACCATTTTTTTTTTAAATTGAAATCACTGTTTTCTTTCATTAAAGATATTGCAACTTTCAAAGCTCCCTGACCACTAGAAACTCTCTACCTCTACAAGACAAAGCCATGAGGGAAGAAAAGTGAAGCTATACCGTACTTCCTATTTTGACTGCTGTACCATAATAAATGGGGCTCTGTGTAAGATCTTGGCTCTTGATTCTCCAAATTAGGAAGGAAACTAGGAAATAGCTTCAGAACACACATACCAACTCATGGGCACCCTATAATCTAGGAAGACAAAGCCAATTACTGTGGTATAGGAACCAAAAAAGTTGTTATTTTTTTTAACTAAATCTTTTGCCCTAGATTTTACTAAACTCTTTCTGAATAAAAGCAGGAAAAATTCCAATTTTGCTTGTCCTGAAAATGGGCAGCTGTTCAATGAGGAGAAAGCCAAAGTGAGACACCTTACACGTGGTTTGGAGACCATGGGACCCTACATTTTCAAGCCTCATTAATCTTTGCTTATGTTCTATAATTCCAGCAGGCTCTGTAGGTCTGTTTAATTACTCAGCATCACAGAAGAAGTTGCCAGTTTCTTTTCTTGGAGCTGTTTTATTCATTCTAAGTATCTAACCTGATGCCCTTTTCTTGGAGGAGAACATTCCATGAAATATAGGAAGGAGGAAAAAAAATAGTAAAACTCTTAATTTATTCTCTTGGATATTACAAAAAGAAAATGGCCTCAGAAAAACAAGAAAGTGGTCATTCATGGAGCTCACTGAGTTTTCACAGTTGACCTATTTACTCAGGCTGTAGGCTTTGCTTCAGAATGATCTCAAGAGTTTGTTCTAAAAAGAAAAACCTATCATTTGTCATGAATTATCAGTATAATAAATGAGAATTTATTTTATCTTTGATAGAAGAAATAATATACTTAAGATATTTTAACAATAGGAATTTTTATATTTGAATAGTAAGTAGAGATACATTTTGGTTTATATTTCTGTATACTTTCCAGGTTTAAAATTTGCTTCTTTGGTAAGGAACTAATTTAACTTACTTTAAAGCAGATATTGATAAAGTACCAAGTTGTAATTTATTCTGGTAAAGTGAGAGAACACTGAAAAAAGTATAATCAGAACCTCCATTCCATCTAAAGTTTCAGTTTTCTAAGGCTTGTAGGAATGCCCTGGTCTGAAGTACTAGAGCTTATCTGGTTTTAGTCATACTTCTTTGGTTCCTAGAGCTCTACAATCTGTTTCTATTAATAATGTTTTAGTATTACACTCACACACACACACACACACACACACACACACACACACACACACACAAACACACAATGTTGGCATTTTGCCTTTATTGTGCTTAACACACTTCTCTATGAAATTGATGGAGATGCTGTGAAGGTTGTTCTAATTATGTCATGTTACCTCAGCAGAATACTGAATTTAGAGAAATATCACCTAAATGCCAGAAGGTGGCAGCTTCAGACCACTTTGTATTAACAAATCAGCTTTGCTTAGTAGAGAGACTCTTGTTAGTATATGTTCTTAAGACATTCATGCAAGGAACCATCCAAAAGATAGCTTTAAATGATTTATTTTCTAATACAATCTTGATGAAAAATGATCTTTCAGAACAGAAGTAATAAGTTTAGTCCCATTTGGTTTAAATAGAAATACAAGGGCTACTATTCAAAAAGCTGCAGATTCTAAAACTAGCAGATTTATGAGATCCGACGTTTGTGAACAGTAAAAAAATACATCTAAAAGTAAAAAATTCATAGCTATGCCCTTAGAATCTATAAAGATGCTATATCTGCTAGTTTAGAACTTTGAACTTACAACTGAACTTAGATCTGAGCAAAGAAAGTATAAATTTAGGACATATTTGTTCATGTCAGGTACCTGGAATTATTTAATAATAGTTTCTAGTTCCTGAGAATTGTAACTTATTTCCAAGTATTTCTGGTAATGAATGAGAAAAAGAAAGAATGAGAGTGAGCGAACAAGACAGGCAGAGAAATTAATGTAGCAATCAAAGCTTTAGGACTTATCTCTCAGAGCGATAGACTGAGAACTATCTTTTCAAAGTAGTAACTTGGGGGTAAGTGGATTTGATATGTTGAATTTGAAATAGCATCTTTCTTGTTAGATCTTTTAAGAATTTTTTAAAATAAATTTTTCAAATAGTGTCAAGAACTAAAAAATGAAAATACGTAAACTGATAAAAACAAATATCTTACATTGATTTACATGATCCACAGTAACATTATGTGACAACACTGAGAAATGCTGACTTCCATCATTTTATTACTATATCATTATACCATTCAAGGGGCATTTTTCTATTCTGTTTAAATTAGGTTTGAGGGTTTGTTTTTATATGTAGATATGCTGTGCACTAGAATACAAACTGACACAGAAAAGGATGTCTTCTCCTGAACACTGCAGATAGCTTAGAGCTCAGGAAACAAAAAAGACTCTGAATGGCTGAAATAGATTAAAAAATATATATATATATAACTGTGTCTTCTCCTGAACACTGCAGATAGCTTAGAGCTCAGGAAACAAAAAAGACTCTGAATGGCTGAAATAGATTAAAAAATTTATATATATATAACTGTGTATGTGTATTAATATATATATTAAGCAAATATCTTTGGATTCCTCACTGTCATTCCACTATCTTGTGACATAAGATGTATTGAGCTTTTACCATAATATTTAGGTATTGTTAATCTTACATCATAGTATTTAAATCAAGGAGAAGCGTAAATGTCACTCAAGGACTTTTCCTCTTTTTCTGGGTTAGTACATTTTCAATATGCAGGACAGTTGTATCACATCAGGTGAAATGATGACATTATGTTGTCTTTATTTGGAGGTTATAATTTAAGGCCATGTGTATGGATGCCAAGTTGAAAAGTGGTGAACTTGTTATGGTTAATTTTATGTCTCAAGTTGACTGAGCTAGGGATGCCCAGATAGCTGATGAAATATTATTTCTTGTTGTGTCTGTGAGGGTGTATGTGGATGAGATTAAGGTTTAGATTGATAGACTGAGTAAACCAGATTGCCTTTCCCCATGTGGTGGACCCCATCCACTGTGTTGGAAGCACAGAGAACAAAAAGCAGAGTAAGAGAGAATTTGCTCTCTATATGTGAGCTAGGACATCAATCTTTTCCTGCCTTTGGACTATGACTTGCATCATTAGCTGTCATGGTTGTCAGGCCTTTGGACTCAAACTAGATCTACCCCACCAGCTTTCCTGTGTGTGTTTCCAGCTTGCAGACAACACATTATAGAACTTCTCATCTCCCATAATTACACATTCCAATTTCTTATAATAAAGAAATATGTGTGTGTGTGCACGCACACATGTATATGCACATGCTCTGTTTCTCTGGATAAGCCTGACTATTTGGGGCAATTTTCCTCAGAATGTAAATTCAGTCATTTTCAAATTCAAATCCCCATCTAGCTTTTCATCCCTCTCAAGGATTTTCTCCTCTCATTTCTTCCTTCAGTAGTGTCTGGATACAAAGAAAATAAAACCTTGACTCTGTATATAAATTCTAGCCATGTGATATAAATTTTCTGTACTTCATTGCCTCATCTTTAAAATAGAGATAATCACAATACCAATTTCATAGGTTATTAGATTTAAATTAGATAAAGCATATGAATGCTCAGAACAGGTCTAGCAAGCACATAGTATAGGCTCAGTTTATT
>NW_011889247.1:264996-272015 GCF_000151845.1 Pteropus vampyrus
TGTTTGTTTTTGTAGTCTTTAAGTGTGTTCTGTCATGTACAAAATGAAAACACTCTTTCTTGAAGATTTCTTGAATGATTAAAGATAGATAGTAACTAAGGATTCACTAAACTCTGAGGCCAGAAAGCAACATTTTCTGATGGTGTTCACATAGGAAAGTGAAGGTATTAATTACAAATGGAGGGTGTTGGATCTGAAATCATCTACCAGTGCATTGTGTTATCACAACAACACAATAATGCCTATTACCTTGGTTTGAATTGAAATGATTTTGTCCTTTTAAGCATTTGTTGTCATACATTCTAATGACAGAACAGACTGCCATTATATTTATTCTTCCCAAATTTTTATGAAGAATATTTGCATTGTCCAAAGGCATGAGCTAATATTAGAATCTATAATTGTAATAATTTATATTATTAGAAATTTCTGTGAGAGAACAAAAATTACACCCTCTGAATTCTACATACCTGAATGTAAAACTCATACAGCTTTCCAAGGAACAAATTGTTGTTTTCAATAAATACCCAGAACAGCAATTCAAAATGATACAGTGTTGGAGGCATTCACAATTTGAATTTTACTTCATTGCTTTGATAGTCTTTTGACTCAGCTCTTTCTAGGGATTAAGATCATCTCCTATTTCTACTCTTGGAAATAATGGTATAATCTCTTGACAGTTTTCCTGATAGGCTAGCAACTACTTTTCAATCACAAAGTAATTTGCTTCTTTTTTTTTTTTTTTTTTCTATTTAGCAAGAACAATCTATAAACATGTGCTTAAATTCAGGTCTATGTTGAATACAAGTGTATTACAACAGCCCTAGACTAAAAGTGTGCTTTTTAGTGCCCAGTTGTGTAGAGAAGAGAAAAAAATACAGTGCTGTTAATGCCTGTCATTTTCCTTGGCTAGGGAAATACTTACTAGCATGCTGAAAATAAACTGCAGGCATCTACTTTGTCTCAGAGTGACTACCCTATGGATGATAAATTTAAATTAAGTTGATTGTGTCTTCTCAATTTAAAATAGAAATGACAAATGGCTTGTTTATTACACCTTACTTCTTAATAAGATTATTCCTCTCCTTAGGCAAGAATTAGTTAAGTTTCCAGTTGTATTAAATAAGAATATATGTTATTACCATCATGGTTCTCATTTATTTAGTACTAAATACGTACTGGACACTATGATTTACCACTATTTTATTCAATATTTATCAAGCATTTATTATACACTAGATTTCGAGATGGACTCTGGACATACAATGTTGAACAAAACAGAAGTGGTCTTCTGATCCTAAAGAGCTTATAACCTAGTGATGGATACAGAAAAGTAAACAGGTACATCATAAGTGCTAGGAGAAAAAAAGATGTGCTGGTTACAGTGGACACAACATTACTGAGAACACCAAAATGGGTCTCTGTAGGGGATATGAGAGACCAATTCAGAGCACACTATATTCAGTCAACATTTACAAACCACTTACTATGTGCATGGCACTATGATTAGCCCTGGGGTAGTAAACAAGAGACATAATTCTTGCTATCATGGATATTATCCATGAGGGGAGATATATATTAAACAAGAACAGATGTGTTATCTTAGGTAATGATAAAGAAAAGTTGACAGTGTAATAGAAAACAGATGGGGAGGTCAAGGAAGGACTCTTTAAGGAGGTTATTGTGAGTAGTGACCTGGGTGAGAAGAAGAAGCAAACCATGTGGAGATATGAAGAAATAGTCAATGTAAAGGCCCAGAAATCAGGGTGTGCTTGGATTGTTCAGCTTGGAGCAAGAAGGCCAGTGAAGATAGAGGGAGGAAGTGACTGTGAAAAATTAAGTTTGAGAATTTTCCAAGGATCATGCTTATGTAGGGTCTGGTATGCAAGGATAAGTCCTTGGATTATTTTCCCAATTGGAATGGAAAATCTCTGGAAGACTTCAAGCCAATCTGATTTATATTCTAAATGGTAGCTCTAACCGTCACACAAAGAATAAGATGCAGGACGGCAGGAAGCTGGGAGATTAGGCAAAAGGCATTACAGTGTCCAGGCAATGATGGGGATTTTGACTAAAGTGGAAGTGTTGGAGGTTATGTGAAGTGATCAGATTCAGGATTTATTTCAAAGACAGTACTGGCAGGACTTATTGATGGATTGGTTGTGGTGTTTGAACAAAAAAAAGCAGCAAAGTCACACAAGATTTTTGCCTGAAGAACTGGGTAAAAAGTAGGTCATTTTACTAACTAAGAAAGCAAATTTTGAGATGATAGGAAATGGAGGGTGGAGAGAAGTAGGAAGAGTTCCATTTTGGAAATACTAGAGCTTTTAGGGTGGTGACCTTAGTTGGACCTGAAGGATGAGTAAGAGCCGGGGCTATGAGAAGAAAAAAGGGAATGGAGCTTTACTTTGCTGAAAGTTACTCAGTCCAGATCTAGAATTTTAACTCAGGTCTAATTGACTCCAATATCCATATTCTTTCTACACTGTTCTACTTTGTCCTTAGCATCTAATCTAGGAATAATAAGAATTTATCTCTTGCTCTGTGGGCTTCTCTAGAATTTCAGAATTAAAAAAGAAAGAAAGGCAATAACAGTAGTACACTAGTGCACAAAAATATGGATTGTGGCCAACATTGCTTGGTGTTATAGGAATGTTCCCAGACTGAATTGTAGATGTGACAAGCTCTTCTACATCATTACTCTACCAATCTATTTTTATTACACTTAAAACATATACATATATATGTATTTATTTATCGAAATAACTAATTAATTTCCCCTGCACTGGTACACATCTGCCACATGCCAATTCTGTCTTGACAGCATTGATTAATTCTGTCTGAAAAAAATCCTGGTCCATAATGAATTTAATGTTCTTAATACTCTCTGTGTAGGATCTCTTGTTAAACTTATCTGATAATCTATGGTATCCAAGCAAACCTTAAAGATCAAATTTAAAAAACTGTATTTAGTTTAAAAACAATCTTCCTAATTGCTCTTTCTCTCCTCTGGCTCTCCACCTAGTCATTTTATTAATGTTAACTGCAGTCCTTGTGCTGTGCTCCCCATCCCCATGACCATATATCAATAGCTATAGAACATCCAATTGCTTCAAGAAATAAACTACAAGGAAAACAAAACAAAACAAAACAAAAGAACTAGACAGGGACTCTACAGATTAAAAGACACTTAAAAGACCTGTCAACCAATCACAATGTATGGACCTTATTTGAATCCTGATTCCAATAAACAACCTATTGAATAAACTATAAAATGTATGGGACAACAGGGAAAAAAAAATCTATATTTACATAAACACTGCTGCTCCTAGTGCTAGGCCTTGATCTCATGTCACATATGAGAATTTTCAAATAAGTGAGAACTATAATTTCTCATTAGTTCTATTTAAAAAAATATTTGCTGAGTGCTTAATACTCAATCCACTGTGGGAGAAACAATGATTAATCAGATACCCTTCCTGAGCTCTAGAACTTATCATTCAGGGGAGACTCTACATTTAAGTTCACATACACACACTCCTATCTTGGGCTATTTGAACACTTATGTTCTATTCTGTAATTTCACATGCTAGATATATGTCCTGACCTGATCTAGAATACTCTTCTCTTATCTACATGTCTTTCTCCTTCTTATACATTCAGTTTCTGGACTACACCATTTGCCATGTAGACTTCTCTTATAGCAGTTACAATTTTATGCTGTATTTGTTCATTTAATTGTTTCAGTTGTCTACTAGACTCTGAGTACCTTGGGAGCAAAGAATTTTTATTTAATCCCATATTTCCTAGGCCTTTCAATGTGCTTAGCACATATAATCTAAAGAATATTTGTTGGGTGAACAAGTGAATTCAATATTGTATTGGAATATTGTATTGGAATACACAACATGAGGGGATTTAATTTTAGTTTAATTAAATCTTTCATTCAAAGAAATAAGAAGCTTATGTTTAGCAATAGAGTTGAATAATCACACAGTCAGCTAAGTGATTAATTATTGTGTATTTAATACTGACATAATTAAGATTTGAGTTGGTTCAACATATGAGATTGATTTGGAAGATAAATTTGGCATAGAATCAACTGACTTCAGTGATGATTCAAATGAAGAAGGCAGAGGGGCAAATGCAGGAGGAGTCTATAAGTGGCTCTGAAATTTCTGTATTCTCTGAGAGAATACAGACAGAGGAGAAACAATGTGAGGGCAGAGAAAGATTGAGTTTGTGGTGGTTATAGATCAAAATAGTGAGTTCCAATAGAAAGGAAGCTCAGAAGAAATATAATTTTGTCACCTTAGGAGGCATTAGCGTTATTGAGAGTTTAAGCCATAATTGTGGTGGGTGTCATTTCTCAGAGAAATGAGTAGGGTAACCTGAAGAGACATCCTTGGGACACCAGAAACCATCTGTCTGGAGAATCCCTTTCCCACGTCACTCAACTAGTAAACTTCTCTTCATTGCTTGAGACATAGTGTAAACTATCTTTTTTGTGAAATATTCCTTTATACTTCCATTTTTCCTCCTCCTCTTGTTCTTCTTCTTGCTCCTTCTCATCTCCATTATGATCATTGTTACTATTACTTATCCAGTGTTTATCAGTGTTAGTCACACTGCTGAACTCTTTACATGCTTAGTGATGTTCATTCTTCAATGAGATGCAATAAGGCGGGTACTTCTATTATTCCTTATTGTACATGAGAGAAAATTGAAGTACAGATGGAACTACTAATTGCAAAAAAGAAGGGCTCATAGCTAGGAAATGGCAGAGATGAGATTTGAATATTAGTGTCACCTAATCCAAAGACCATACTCTTTCTTTTAGGTCAGTTGTTTCATTTTCTGGGAATCAAGTTGTTTATTCATGTATCAGTCAGCACTTAGCATACGTATAAGTTATCTAGTCTCTATATTTATTTCCTGCACTAAAGTGGGAGTTCCTTATGAGCTGGGACATTCTGATTATTTTTTACATTTTCTGGCACTCAAAGACATTTAATGAAAGAATGAATCTATGAGTGAATATTTAAAGTATGGGTTTGAGAAAATTTGTGAGGAAATGAGATTATCAAGAGGCAATTTGGGATAAGAGAAGAACAGGAAACAGAAATCAAAGGGACCATGAAAGAAGTGTTTCAGGAAAGATCAACAGTATTGAAAGTCCTTCATAGTTGTGACCTAGCATTCTTTATCTCCACTTTTAGTATTTTTTTCTATTATTGGTGCTTTTGTCTGTCTATGCAGATCCTGATTTTTTTTGTTATAAAAAACTTCAACTAAAATTTAATGTGGAAGGTAACATATATGTAAAACACAAAAGTAGAGTTCTCTGGTTGAAGTGCAGGACTCTGAGCTCCCCTCACTTTTCCTCTCTCTATCTCAAAGCATGCTCTGAGAATTTGAAAAAGCATACATCTTGATCTTTCCCTCCATTTACATTTACTGCTCCTGTTTTGAACATACCTCACATGTCAGATAAGCTGAGTGAACTATTGTCATTTTCCATTGCTTCTAAAGTCTCTATTTTTAAATATGCTCTTTCTTCCCTGACCTTGAAATATCTCAACTGCCTTACCTCTCTCCCTTTTTGACTGGATAATTTCCAGTCATCTTTCAAGATTCAGTTTAAAGATTATCTTCTCCATATAGCAGTTACTCATCCTGCCAGCTTCCTCGGGATTATTAAATTACCACATGTGTTTAGAAAAGCCCTCTTAAAATGTTTGTGTGAGTGTATGTGCACACATGCAATGTTTGTGTGTATGTGTGGTGTTGGTGTCTGTTTACTTATCTATACTATGCTTTTTCTCTAAATTATAAAATTATTATAAAAGTTCTCTTTTTTATAACTGTATAATACAGTATTTGTACACACTAAGAACTCAGTGTGTTTCTGAATGAAAGAATGAATGAATGAGCCAATAGTTTTATATTCTGTATAACCTTCACATTTTCTCTATCAAAATCATTAACTTACACCATGTTACTATATTTTTTTATGAAGAAAATCTAAGATCTAAACTAGGCTCCTCAGACCTCTTTTATCCACCTTCCTCTTCCAGTTCAACTACTTGTCTGTCTTAATGTTAGCACTTAACTGTGAGTCACAATAACTAACAGGAAGTGTGAATGCTGATTTCTAGAAAATTCACTTTAGTAGTCACACAGAAGACACAAATGTTTGGAAAGTAAGAAAATGGTGGAACTAGCTTCCATGATTAAACTACTGTTTTCCAACATGAATTTGTATTCCCCGTCAAAAAGTTGCATGTGTGTATGTGTTTTCATGTACACACCACTTAAATATGGTGAAGGAAAATGTTCAAATTTCCTTTGTGTATTTCTAGATACCTCCAGTAGATGAAAAGGCTAATCATTTGCTTTGAAACAGCATTTTCCTGAGCATTGTTGAACTTTTGTTATACTTGAGTATAATTGATTTTTTGTATGGGCTGAACTTGGTAGAGCAAAATCAGAAAACCACCTTGTTTTCTATCACTAGCACCAGGTGCAGTGATTCTTTTTCCATTCCAATTGGTGGCTTTTCAGGCACACAGCACAGCTTGTCTGATTACTTCTATCTCTTAGTCTAGTTCCAGAGCATCTGGGCCAACTTAATCAAACTTCCGTCGCAGATCCAATTCACATCTTTTCCTCCTCCCTTCCCATATCATGCCTGGTGTGAGATAGAGGGCCAGTGGAAAAAAAAAAAAAAAGAGAGAGCTGGGTCTGATTTCATTATTGCTGTTGTTTATCTATGTGATCTTCCTTATCTACCATTCCTCTGTAGGGTCTAGCCTCTAGTCAGGGTCAGGGAAGAAATGATGAGAGGAAGATGAATATGACTACTATTATACCACTTACACCTTTTCTTCCCCTCCTTTTTTTTTGTAGCAGAACCAACATCCTGATCCCTGCATGCCATTTATTAGGTTCATAGGCAAACACTATTCTACTCTCTTTCATGCTGCAACATCTTATTTCCTAATGATAGTGTGGCCTCA
>NW_011889247.1:272065-279613 GCF_000151845.1 Pteropus vampyrus
AAAAAAAAAAAAAAAGAGAGAGCTGGGTCTGATTTCATTATTGCTGTTGTTTATCTATGTGATCTTCCTTATCTACCATTCCTCTGTAGGGTCTAGCCTCTAGTCAGGGTCAGGGAAGAAATGATGAGAGGAAGATGAATATGACTACTATTATACCACTTACACCTTTTCTTCCCCTCCTTTTTTTTTGTAGCAGAACCAACATGCTGATCCCTGCATGCCATTTATTAGGTTCATAGGCAAACACTATTCTACTCTCTTTCATGCTGCAACATCTTATTTCCTAATGATAGTGTGGCCTCACACCACCAGGTAGCATTTTCTGGTGGGATATTTTCAATACCATTAGCATCTGGATACTTGGGTGAAAAGGAAAAGTCAGTTACCTTTTCTTCTTCAAATACTACTCCTACTCTTTCTCTCTCTTCATTCTGCCATTGCAGGCTACTCCAGCTTGCCTTTTGCTTTCACATTCTCTGGGAGAGAGGAGCATATCAGCATTGATCTCAATGTTCCATAAATTCCAGAGGACATAATTTAAAGCTTTCTCCAAAACACTCTTTTACTGTGCTCCTGTGACAGCAAAGGGCAGGCTGACAAATTCCTCTACAAATATTCTGCTGGGGCATAAGGTTCCAAACTGCCACCTTTAAAACTCTGTGTTCTATCTGTGACTCACTTGGGGAGGTAAGGGGAAAAGCAGGCAGTCTTAAATGTCACCAATCCTGTCAAAGAAGATTTTCTCAATGAATCTCTATCCTTGTCCAATAATGAATGGAGAAGGAGCCAGGTTGATGGAGCAGATTGGCTAGCCCTTAAGGAATCTTTCAAGAGTGTCTAGTGCTTTTCTTTAGAAGCTGAAGCTGTCTGTCACTTATTGTACTCAGATTTGATGATTTAGGTGAATTTCCAAGACATTAGGGAAAGTTTTGTTTTAAATCTTGTTGTATAAGGTAATTATTTCCTCCATTTCTCTAAATTCCTCTGATCTACAGCATAGTTCTAAACACTTAGGTAGCAATATAGAGAGGTAGTAGAGGGCTCAGTAAGCCTACCTATTTTTAAATAAATTAGCACATTCCAGTAAAAATATAAATAGAAAAATATTTGATACAAATATTTTCTGTAATATTTCCTCTCACTAATTGAAATTTTCTATTGTAAGACTACAAAGTGTGTTTGTTTAAGCAATTAGTCTACATAAGCCTTTTCTTATCCATAGTAATTTGTATTCTTTGAAAACTGCATGTCCTTGGGGTTATTAAGCACTGAATAATGACAATCCAAGACCTTGACACACTATTTCTTTCTTCTTTATTTGACTGGGGATTTAAAGATGGTTTTCTGCAAATATTCATTTCTATATGACTATGTACAATGTAATAATAGAAGTCTTTTGTGAAATAAGATGAATGAACTTTATGGAGATAAAAGTAAATTAATCAGAATCTGTAATTCATTTATGTGAGTCCACAAATCAGGGTTCTGCAAGATATTAAGTTGGACTTAAATAAATCAAGTTGCAGAAAGGAATTATAATGGTGGTTGAAAACATTCCCTAGCAGTATTACTGTGTACACATGTACGTGCAATCTGAGTTGTATCACTACTATGAAAATGACAAAAGGGTGAGTAGGTTTTATGGGTTCCTAGATTTAAACAAATTATTTGTAAGGCAAACTACATTGATTTTTAAAATCAACTACATTCTTGTTAAGAAATTAAAAACTCTAATTCAGGTCTATCAATCAGTAATACATCTACTATTTACCAAGGTTATTATGACCATTTTAGAAATGAATTTTCATAAAAATACAGCAATTGGGTCATTAACATAACTGAAATATGTACTTTTTCTTATATTTTGGAGTGAATAAATTTTTTTCTTAAACTTCCCTTTCTTTTTCTATCCTGTCATAATATTCAAAATTAAAATCATGATGGTGTTATTATTAAACCGTAATATGATTTGATTACATGAAGTATTAAAAACTGAATGGCTTACATTTAAGTAGGTTGATGCCTTCCTGAATAACTGAAATGGATTGTCTTATTTGGTGAAAAATGGATTTTTTGTATTATATTGTACTGTAATATAGTACACTATATTATAATTTATAGATTAATGGTTTTCAGAACAAGATGTAATAGGAGAGGACATCTACCAATAATACTACCAATAACTGGTTACACAATGTAGAAGTAGAGCTTACAAGAATGATGGAAGAATAGTACCAGTCAGTGAATTTACAGGCACCTGCTAATGACTAAATATTACAAATGAATCTTACCACATTGACTTGCTCCTTTTTTTATAGTGACTTCTAATCGAAGAAGATATACTGTAGGTATTTTAAAAGGCAACTTAAAGCATTCACTAATCATCTTAGATGATAAGTCAGGTCATGAATTAGAAAAAAAAAGTTAAAATTTATCTATTTTCGGTGAAATGCAAAAGTTCCACTGACATTTAAAATTTTGAAGTCATTAAAAAATAATTAAAGATGGATGTAAAATCACTGATGTTTAGGTCTCTTCATATCTGGGTTCTTCTCTGTGATCTCAGTGTAAAGTTTTAACACAAATAAAAGTGTAGCACAAATGAGAAGAAAGGCGACAAAAATAAATGAAGATCAGATGATAAGAGAGTGAAAAGAAAATAATGTTATTTCGGAAAGAGGGTGCTATGAGGAGACCTGGTCACTGGGAATTCTGTACCTTCCAGGGCATAAACAACGTACTGAAGGTAAAGAGTTTTCACAGTCTCTGAAGATTGTAGGACAAGAAGCAGTGACCTGAAGCCTAGGGAAAGAAAAGTAGTGCGGTTAAATATATATGTATGTATGAACATAAAAGGAAATGAGCAGGGGGAGACTTTAAGAAAGATGAAAGATATTATACTGTAAATGTTAAAGGGTAGAATGTATACTTATTAGCCAGGATAATGTAGGGAATATATTTATTAAAAGTAAAAACATTCGATGTTCTCCTCATCTTTCTGACTTCATTTTTAAGAAAACATTCTCTGCAATGGCAACTGATTTTGTTTATGTAGCTGTCAGATTTGATCAAAGAAGCAGAAATTCTGGAAAGATGTAAAGGGTTCGTTATAAGGATTTGCACAACTGTGGGAACTGGCTAAAAAATCTTGGTGAAACTAGTATATTTGTGTCTGTAAAGGAAGAGGGATGTGGAGTGGAACAATGACAAACTAGAACCTGTGAGGGTGAGCAGAAAGCCACGAATATTGACTGGAATCTACTTCAGTTTCTCAATATCTCCATGTCTCCAGTTTCAATGATGCACGTGATCTGTAGGAAAAAAAACTAACACCCTTCTTCATGGCCCAGCTGTTGAAAAGCCAGGAGGAAGATCCAGAAGGAGTGCAATTTCCACAGGCCTGGCTGCTGCTCATGCCAAGAAGCTGAGCCAGCAGATAAGCCACAGAATGTGTGAGCTGCAACAAAGCCCCCTGCTCTACTGCAGACCTCAGAGTCTGCAAAGTAGGATGCTGCTGCTTCACTGCTATCTTCCAAATCTCATGAAAATTGTCTCTGTGGCTCACACTAACCTTGAACTGTGCAGAGAAGGGAATTCTGGAAAACAGTTTGATCTTATTTAAATCAATAATATGCAAACCTACCACAATATAATTTCAAACTTCCTTCATTAAATTGTTAATGAGATATGATAAAGATATTTTTGTACAGTATAACTGAAACTTTAGGGGCATCAGAATTACTTGGAAGTATTGTTATGACAGATTTCTGGTCTTTACGTAAATCCAGTTTCCAATTTAGTAGACATATTAATTGGGTTTCTCCAGAGAAACAGACCAATACAATATGTGTGTACATGTGTGTGTAAGTATTTGCCAATTCCTTAAAATCTCTTTCTCTCGCACTCTCTCTACACACACACACACACACACACACACACACACACACACACACACACATTTACAGTATACTATCTTTCATCTTCCATATATATTAGATGATAGATAGATAGATAGATAGATAGATAGATAAAAAGAGAAATTTATTTTAAGGGATTAGTTCATTAGATTGTGGGAGCTGGCAAGTCTGAAGTCTGTAGAACAGGCTGGCAAGCCTGGGACCCAGGGAATTCATATGGCAGCTCGAGTCTGAAGGTAGTCCGGAGACAATACTTCTCTCTCAGGGGACCTCAGTTTTTTTCTTAAGGTGTTCAATTGATCGAATGAGGCTCAGCCACATTATGAAGGTTTTAGTCAAAGTTTACTGATTTGATTGTTGATCACATCTTTAAAAATAGCTTCACAGTAACGTCTGGACTAATGTTTGACCAAATACCTTGGTACCATGGCCTAGCTAATTTTCAGGTAGATCTGAAAATTTGCATTGCTAACACGTTATTTTCTCTAAGCATGCAATGTAAGTCTTCAGCATATTCAGCTTAACTGGGCCTACTTAAATTTTTGCCCCACGGTAGCTTGATAGCAGTCATCAGGGAAATATCATGCACTGACTGGCTTAAACCAATCAGGGTTATCTTAGCAAAAATGAAGACAATAGAAATCCTTACTGGACAACCAAATGATCTGCTATAAAATACATATCACATAATTGCATTGTATTAATACAGAAAGGTGAGTGTAACTTCTCATAAATTAAACATTAGGTCACCTTACTAGGGCAGCCCTTCCCTAGGGTTCAGGTATTTGAAAAGCCAAATTCATAATCATAGGACTGTCAGCATATTGGATATACTTTAAACTGTAGTGGAAGGTATTTTTTATGCCACATTTGTGATTACTAGGCAGAATTTGTTTGGTCACTAGACTCTACAAAATGGGGATCAAATAGCATGGCTCTTTATTTCAGAATAATTTTGAATTATGACAGTTACTTAGAGATCTGCTTTAAGCGGACCACAGTGGCTCTTGTTGAGGCCACAGTGGCTCTTCTAGGCAGGGTTTTTGAAAATTGTAGGAAGTGGATCACGTGAAGAAGCCATCATTTTTACATTCTAAATCTTTCAAACAGTTAAACCATTCCTTACAAAGGCATACTTTAAATAACAAAGTCAAGCAGCAGTTATTCAGCTGTCTAGAACAAACTACAAATACAAAACCTCAGTTACGCTCTTTATTTAATACGAAAAACAATTCCTGTCAATACTTTCAAAAATGGCTTTACCTAAAGCACCTCCCAACACATTCCCCAGATAAGCATTCCAGTGTCATCTGTTATGGGCTCATGGTCCCTCAAGGGGGTGAGTTTACTAGCATTCTCTTATAAATCCTGTGGTGGGGACACAGAGGAATCAATAACCAGGCTGTGGGACAGGTTTGAGGCATGTTTCATTCTCTCCATGGTGGATACTGTTTGGACATTTCTGCCTCTTTAGACTGGTGTGAAATTTAGCTGTATTGTTGAATGTGAACACTGTCATATCAATATAACAAAAATTTCAGTTTTTGTGATGTAAAAATTACAGTTGTCTGTGATGCATACCAAGTGTATCAGTATCAGTAGGACATTTGTCCAGTGGAGTGTGGCTTCTCAAGCCTCTTATTTGTCTCTTGGGAGATATGCTGGAGGCAGTGCTAATGGTAATTTGGTGGTCTATAAAGGGTGATCTTCTTTCTGGTCTTGGGAAATTCCATGTGAGAGCTTGTCAGTTTTCTCATATTCCTAATTACCTGATGATTTTAAAAATGGCATTTCATAATCTATTTGACAGTCAGCAGGCTCTTTCGTCAAGGTTCTATTATAATTTCTTTCTGTGCCAGATTATTTTACTATGTTATCCATGACATGGCATGTGGAAGTCACTCTGTAAACACTATCAAACTGCAGATGGGAAGGGTGAGTTCTTATTAAGAACAAGGAGGTCTATGCAAGGAGGTCTGAGAGCCTGCCTCTCTAACCATCTGGTAACAGAAGCTGCTATCTTTTGGATGACTTGTAAGTCACAGACACTGTGCTAGATGCTTCACAGGTTTCACTTAATCGTTAATTCATTTTATTTAATTGCTATAACCACATTAGAAGAGAAGTATAACAGGGTCACGTTAATTTTAGACATTACATTTGAAAGTACGAAAATAAAGTAGCTACTTTATTTTCTTATAACTAATTTGCCCTTTTAAAACCTACATATTACTAGAAAATGAGAATGGTTCAAGAGGAAGCTAAATTTATTCCTATTTAGGAATTTTATCTTATTTTAATTCAGATCTTCTCTTTCTTCCCCAGCTTTTCTGATGGCCTCTTTGAGGGGCAGGCTAGGAATATCATGTGGCCAGGAGGCAGTTGGAAAGGAGAGGTCTTGAGCCTCACTCATGAAGTTCTTGCACATTCATTTAAATTCTTGTTGCCCTGCTGGTACCCAGCATTTCAATCTAGAGCTCGTCAACTTATAGCTATCATTTCACAGCAAAGTGATGGTCGTCTTTGTGAATGAGAGCCTGTCTTTATCTTGCTAGTGCTGTATGTACCTCAGACTGAAATTATCTGACCTGAAATCCTCAACCTTCTCTCCCTGCTCCCCTCTATCCTCCCCCACCCCACACACCTCAGCAACTGTCCATGGATATTTTCACTAGAGGGCAATGTCACCTACCTTAAGTACTTGTGTTCTTCTCTAGGGCACATGTAAACCAGTGGGGAGCTTCACTATATAGGAACTAGGATATTGTGGCAAGCTAAATTTGTCCTGCACTGCCAGTTTTTCTTTGCTGCAGCTGCCCTATTTTGGTGGATATGTATGGGTCTTCTGCGAGGTGCTTTCTTTCCCGGAATTCTGACATTATATTCATCCCAAGCTCCATCTCCATTCCTGACTTTCATGTCAACCTGTTTAACTTTTCTCCCTGCTCTGATAATTCTGTTCACATAAAGGAATTCTGTTCATATATGATTATAACATATTTATCTGTTCTTCTCTCCCCTTTCTATCACCTCCTGGTAGAATTTTATTGATAGCACTGGACTCAATCCCCCTCCCTTTGATTCTTTGTGGCTTATGTGGCAGACTGTTATAATAATGGCTACCAATGAATTTATCTGCCTGTGTCCATGACCCTTTGTAAATGACTGCTGCTCATTTCAGTAGGAGAAGTCAAATCATAAATTCCAATATTGCTTTTTAAGTGATGAAGACAAAACAACTAGAGAGGTCAAACATTTACTCAGAGAAATGTAGCTACTAAATAGTGGATTTGGAGCTTCAGCAGGAAAGACTCCAAGGGGAAGGTGGACAGAGAGATTTCTCTGAAAAACTAATAATTTTAGAATGTCTAAATGTTCTAACGTTTCTCCTTTTGATTTATAGCATTTTTCATCCGCATATATTCCATATTCAGTTGATGAAATGATTAATTTTCAAACCTAAGAATCTTGATTAAAGCATTAATCACCATGTAGCAAATTAGCGTAAGCCTTAAGATTAAAAAAAAAAATGCATTAGTTTGTGTTGTCTATTTTCCAACCGATTGCTGCCTCTGCATGAGGAAAACAACACCTTAGGTGTGAAATATTAGCACAAAATATCACAGCATCT
>NW_011889247.1:279663-301784 GCF_000151845.1 Pteropus vampyrus
TGGTCGTCTTTGTGAATGAGAGCCTGTCTTTATCTTGCTAGTGCTGTATGTACCTCAGACTGAAATTATCTGACCTGAAATCCTCAACCTTCTCTCCCTGCTCCCCTCTATCCTCCCCCACCCCACACACCTCAGCAACTGTCCATGGATATTTTCACTAGAGGGCAATGTCACCTACCTTAAGTACTTGTGTTCTTCTCTAGGGCACATGTAAACCAGTGGGGAGCTTCACTATATAGGAACTAGGATATTGTGGCAAGCTAAATTTGTCCTGCACTGCCAGTTTTTCTTTGCTGCAGCTGCCCTATTTTGGTGGATATGTATGGGTCTTCTGCGAGGTGCTTTCTTTCCCGGAATTCTGACATTATATTCATCCCAAGCTCCATCTCCATTCCTGACTTTCATGTCAACCTGTTTAACTTTTCTCCCTGCTCTGATAATTCTGTTCACATAAAGGAATTCTGTTCATATATGATTATAACATATTTATCTGTTCTTCTCTCCCCTTTCTATCACCTCCTGGTAGAATTTTATTGATAGCACTGGACTCAATCCCCCTCCCTTTGATTCTTTGTGGCTTATGTGGCAGACTGTTATAATAATGGCTACCAATGAATTTATCTGCCTGTGTCCATGACCCTTTGTAAATGACTGCTGCTCATTTCAGTAGGAGAAGTCAAATCATAAATTCCAATATTGCTTTTTAAGTGATGAAGACAAAACAACTAGAGAGGTCAAACATTTACTCAGAGAAATGTAGCTACTAAATAGTGGATTTGGAGCTTCAGCAGGAAAGACTCCAAGGGGAAGGTGGACAGAGAGATTTCTCTGAAAAACTAATAATTTTAGAATGTCTAAATGTTCTAACGTTTCTCCTTTTGATTTATAGCATTTTTCATCCGCATATATTCCATATTCAGTTGATGAAATGATTAATTTTCAAACCTAAGAATCTTGATTAAAGCATTAATCACCATGTAGCAAATTAGCGTAAGCCTTAAGATTAAAAAAAAAAATGCATTAGTTTGTGTTGTCTATTTTCCAACCGATTGCTGCCTCTGCATGAGGAAAACAACACCTTAGGTGTGAAATATTAGCACAAAATATCACAGCATCTTGGTAAAATGTTATTTTCTACCCAGACACTTCTACCCAAAGTGTTTTAGTCAACAGTTTTACTATTTAAAAAGCTCTTCTTTTCCTTAGTGGTTAATGTTCTTTGTACTTTTAGTCTTTAAAAAAAAAATCAGGCTCTCTCTGTAGAACTCTGCTGGGTAACATAAATTGGAACATTGTTGATGCTTAGAACTGTCAAACAGAAGCAGCAAATCTTTAGGATAGAAATGCCTCCATGCTAGAGATATTATTTGGTTGTGGAAATTTTGCCTTTAAAATGACAGTTTAGATTTTTGCCTGATTAAAGAAATTTGATATATCCAAAAAGCATAGCAAAGTGGAAGTAAACACTTTTATTAAACTAAATTTAATGTGAGCATTGGTAAACTTTATGCACATATTAAAAGTTACATAAATTTGATCATTTGAATTCTGGTAATTTATAAATTCATATTTATTAGAAAAATGATTTATTTTAGTTTAAAATAAAGGGTAAATGGAGGTCTTCCAAAGAGATAAAGTATTTTATAGAATTAAGTCAACTATCATTTTATCTTATTCTGTACATTTGCTCATATGTTTCATGAAACATACAAAAATGTAAGAGAAACATATGTAATAGCAAAATTTGAAGACAGTGTTTCTTTTTCCTATATGTAACTGTTATAAGTTATACAGACTTCATCAGTCTTTTTTTCAGAAGAATAAAATAAATGTTCAAGACAAGATATAGACTCTGGTGTCTGAAAAGGTGAATTTTGCTTCAATAAAGAATTTATTATAAAGTAATTCTTTGAATTTTAGTTTAAAAGGATTTACAAATTGACCTGACATTTTCTTTATAATAAAGTTGATTCTTTCAACTTACCAAACACTTTGTGTTTGAAGGAACGCACTGTCTTCTTAAAGCACTAAATAAAGACTTTAAGTACTCCAGATAGGAGGATAAATATAATTGCTTTTATTTCATAGATTTGGAACAGATTGAATGAAATATCTCTATAGGTTAATGGAAAAAGTGTACTTCACAGATTTGCTGTCTTACTCTGTTCCTTATAGCTGGTCTTTGCTCAGTCTCCAAAATGGCACCTTATCATATTCTCTTAAAATATTTGTGTACGGCGAGGAGGAATTGAGTTTTAATGTTGGAATGGTGAGAGTGGAGAGTAAGGTGGAATACAAGGGGGACATGTGAGTGAGGAGCTGAATTAACTGTTGGGCTAGCCCCTGGGGAGGGGAGTAGCCATCTAAATTATTAACTGAAGAATTGTGTCAGACCAGCTTTGTTTTCTATGCACTTTTGAATTGGCCAGTGGGATGGACATTAGGTTTCCTAAATCAGCAGTGATACATGATGCCAGCTCTGTAGCATTACAAAGAATGGCTAGATCTAAAGGGGACAACCCTAGGAAGATGTGTTTGGTGTGAGCAATGCAGATATCAGACGTCTGAGAGCTGAGCAAGGATTTAGGCCTAGAAAGAAAGCATAGTTCTAGGCATAAATTGAGGAAGGAAACCTCAAATGAGAGATCAGTTCCTAAGCTCTATACTTGTGAGGATAGAAATACATTTCTTGTCTTGATCAGGATGGATTTAGTACTGAGTTGTTTAGCTCGCACATTGAAAATAACAGTGTTTATCATTAAAGTGGGATTTGGAAAGAAAGGATAGTATCATCTGTGGCTTCTAGGGGTGAGGGTGTCAGAAAGTTGAGGGATATAAGGAGAAATAATTGCTTCTCTTAAGTTCATTCTCCAAAAGTATATTGTTAGATGGAGAGACACATTGACACTCAAATTATGGCTCTTTTTTATGATATTGCTGCCCGGAAGCTAGAAACTCTCTAGATTCTAAAGAGGAGCACATTCTAACATTTAACTCTTCTAATATATATATATATTTTTTCCATAAAACCCGATATGCTAGACTGTGATGTATAATTTGGCAGATAATCTTGGGAAATTATTGTAATTAAATTTTACCTGTGTTAAATAGAGGTTACATCTATGTAAACTTGAGCCTTTTTTAGCTTTTATGAATTGAATTATATTGACATATTACTTGATTAATAATTTCAGAGAAGCTTAAATTTTTAAAAATTGTCCTCAGATGCTGGTGGCCCCTAAATACCTTTGTTAGTATTGACTCTTAAACAATTACACTGGGGAGTTCTCTACTCACCTGGAGACACTTTTATATGTTTTTGAATTATGCAACATTTTGAATTTACAACTGGAAGACTCAGACCATTTTCTTTTCCTGAACTCATATTTTCAATATTGACGTTTTGTAAAACAAAACATCAATATACCATTTAAATAAAGATCTCTTATTATAAAGTGTAATCATATTGGGTATATGACTTCAAATAGTATTTCCTCTAGATAATACACAAACATAGTTGATCCTTATTACTCATAGATTCCATATTTGCAAATTCGCTTATAAGTTAAAATTTATTTGTAACCTCAAAGTCAGTACTGGTGGTGCCTTCTTAGTCATTTATGGATATTCTCAGAACAGTGAAAAATTTGAGTCACCCATCACACTTCTTCCTAGCTGAGGTTGTAAAAGATGATGCTCTGCCTTGTTTCAGCTCTAAAACTATAAACAACAGTCCTTTTTGCCATCTATTTTATGCTGTGTTTTCCATATTTTTGTGCTTTTTTGTTGGTGATTTAGCTTTTTAAAATGGGGCCTAACTGTAGTGCTGTCTAGTGTTCCTAAGTAGAGGAAGGCTGTGATATGTCTAACAGAAAATGTGTGTTAGATAAGCTTTGTTTAGGCATGAATTATAGTGCCGTTGCCTGTAAGTCCAATGTTAATAAAACAACAGTTTATTATATATAAATAATGTCTTTAAAGAGAGAAACACATACACACACACACACACACACACACACACACACACACACAACAGGGATATGTATTTATCTTCTTATAAAAATGTTGTGACCAGAGGTTTGCAAGAACCTAACCCTGCATTTCCCCTAGGAACAGTGGTTCAGCACTTGCCAATTCAGTATTCATGGTGACTTGGTGAGTATTCTTTGGCTGCTTTCCTCTGTTAGCATATATATCAAAACCCTAACTATTCCCAGATTATTTTCTTCATCCAACAAAATGTCATATAGTCTTACAAGTGTTGCTGCAGTCAAGCTATTAGCCTTGGTATCTAACTCCATGATTCCCTAGATGCTTTGACATTGAGTGATGTAGCTCTAACATAGTCACCCATCATCTTTGCTTGATTTTTCTGCCACCATCTGTACTTTTTCTTATTGCACCACAGAAAAAAGATAATTAAAAGCTCCAGGCCCAGTGAATTACCTCATAATTCCTATTTTGAATTGGGATTAATGAAGTAGGTCCATTTGCTTGGATATTTCTGTTTTTGAGGTAGAAATAATTAATATTGAGATGTGTCAATTGCCTCTGGACGGCTCACCAGCAATAAATGCTTCTGAGGGACTTTAGTGCCTTGCTCACTAATCCTTCATTTTCTCTTATCAACCAGCACCAAGTGATTAACTTAATGTCAAAAGTCCTTCCTAGAAGTTTGTCTTTAGTCTTTGGGTTGGCAAAGTTCCAAAGCTACTCAGGCTGCTTATCTTTAACAGATGGCTATCTTCTCTCTGATTCAGCTATAGGGGGTTTGTTCACCCTCTTTAGGCTATTTGAAACCAATGAAAAGGATGGCAGTGTTTTTCTTTTCAAGCACTGTGAGACCCTGCATACATTCTCCAGCTTCCTCAGGAGAGAAAAGAGAGAGAAATTACTATCAAGGACATCTTGCTACAGAGAACATTAAACACCTGAGTTTTTCCACCAATCTGAAAAACTATTTATTTCACACATTTATTTTCACTATCCCAACAAATATTTCAAAATGGAGAAAGGAACTGTCAAAATTTATGTAGAATATTTGTTTCCATCTCTATCTGCCAATGGCTGTGCTTTCAATTTATAAATTGACTCAGAGTTCCAGTCTTATTTTCTTATAGGATTCATGCTTCTTATGTGGGACAATAAATTTTGGACAAAATGAAATAGAAAATTAATTTTAATATGGCACTCTGGAAAAAAATTGGTTCTGTTATGCATTGAAAAAATTCTTGGAATAATAACTATCACGGATGTTGTGATTTTCCATGGTTCTGCAGGAAAATACCTGTCCAGAGCTAGAGAGAATGACAGCAATAATCATAATATCATCATATTAATAGCAGCCATGAATTAAACCCTTATTCTGTGCCAGGTACAGTGTTGTGTGTGACCTCAGTAGTACAGCTTTGTAGCAGGGCTGGATCAGGCTTTGTGGGTCTTAAACTTCGACAGTTTTTTGAGAAACTGCTTTAAAAATAAGAATACAAATTATATATAGACTATTAAAATGAGAAAAATAGCAATAAAATAGATATTTTTTTTAAAGTTCACAAATATAACATCACAAAATCCATGAAAATAGCATTAAAAAATTAAGGCGACACTTATTTTTTCCTGTTTTTGATGAAACACTGATATTCTTTTCATATGAAATGATGTTGTACTATCTCTTACTTGTAGAAAATGGGAATATGGCTAGTATAAGATTTTAAATAGTGCTTATTACTTTGACATAATGTTATGTTTATAAATAGACTGAGAACTTCTTGAAGAAGTATAATTGTGCTATTGATTCCCATCAGCTAAGATAGTGACTGATATATAAAATGCACTGATCACATGTTTATTGAATAAAGGAATAATTAAACTATGAAGAAGGGTTAAATTAAAGGTGATATAGTAGTTCAGCTAGGAAATTAATTACTACTTCATATGTTGTTAAGATAGGTTCCATGTGCCTCCCTTTTGTCTAAGGAGCATGGAATGCATGGATATTTCTAAAGAAATCTCCTTCATGCCCAGCCCATCCCCCCCTGAAACAATAAATATTTTGTGGTTAAGCCAGACTCTGACTCAGATGTGCTATGTGGCTCTATATTACTATTTTATAGATAAAATAAGTAATGAGTACAAGTTTCTGGATTTTAACAAGGTGGTATGGCAAAGTGCTACAAAGTCCTCTATTCTCATGACACCCACTCCAATCCAACAACCCAAATAATACATGACACTAGGTCATGATCTTTGCAAATTATCATTTACATGTTTTCAGTGAACCCTTACAGAATCCATTTCAGCAATGTGCAAAATGAGAAAAAAGAAAACACATTTTGTAAGATAAATGGTTTCTCTTTTTCCTTTTACATAAAATGAGCTAGGAAGAGACAGAGAACTTTTATGACTCAGTAATGGCTAAGATAAGATACTCTAGCTCACAAATCAAAGAGACACAGCTGCAAAAGCTTCAATTTTGTATAGAACAGCTCAGGGCCAGGCAAAATGTCATTCTTTTTATAGGTTCAACAAAATTCTTCTGTTTTTCATTTTGCAACATAGGCATTAGATCAGCTCTTCAAGTCCCTGGAATGTCTGGAATACTGACTTGTGTGCAGTTTCTAAAATATAGGGTCAAGTGTGAATAAATGCTACAGAAAAAAAAAA
The DNA here is from genome assembly GCF_000151845.1 of Pteropus vampyrus. NCBI lineage: Eukaryota > Metazoa > Chordata > Mammalia > Chiroptera > Pteropodidae > Pteropus > Pteropus vampyrus. Next base: position 286,327 of record NW_011889247.1, read on the forward strand.
AAAGAGAGAGAAATAGCAGTAGAGAGAGATCCAAAAAGTCCAAGTAAAATCTTTACTGGAAGAATGTCACGTAGAGTTCTTTGGTGTCATATAAATGCCCCTTAGACCTTGTCACCTTGTACACTCACACTAATGAGAGTGACCAGCTTAGAAGACAGTCGGGTCTGCAGACAACGACATGTTACAGTTTGCTCTTAGTCACATTTAAATTTGGTACTGAAGGAGAAAACTGACTCTGAAGGTTTATTATTGAGAACAAAATGTTTGAAAGAAAGCAGGCTTTAAACTCAAACTACATTTCTTGTCCACCTGTGTTTTCTGACTTCCATGACACTTGAAAGTCCGTAAGTAGGCATTTAAATAGTTACTTTTTATTAGCCAGTGAATTTTAAGATTATAATATTCCCCTGTTGCAATTATTTTTTTCCACTGTAAGGCTTATTTTTTTTTTTCCCAAATGAGGCTTTATTTTCACATTTTTAAAAATAGACCTAAGCAGAATTAGGTTCTACTTTGGAAAGGAATGGCATAATATTTGACCTTTACGTATCCATGAAGCAGATACACTTTAATTTGTAGTAGATTACTTATTTATTCGTTTAACAAACATTGTTTGAATACTCATTTTCTACTTTATATATGTTACTTTACTGGTAAGTAACCAAATTAATCAAGATCTATATTTCACACATAGAGCAGAATAACTCAAGTTTTAAATTTAAAATTTGATTTCTGTGCCTATCTGGAAATTGATAGATTAAAGCTACTAAATAATAAAAAAATAAGACTTTACATGTATATAATTATTTGACAAATATAAATGAACCATCTTGTATGCATCCTACAGTGTGATAGGTACTCTAATGGATATGAGCTTGAAAGAGACATGTTTTGCCCTTACGAATAATAAATTTAAGGAAGTACGATAAGGTCATAGACAGAAATAACCATTATTATAGACTAAAATTACATGACTGCCTAGTGAATTAGGGAATTACATACAGGAAAAGAAGTATTTTCTTCTGTTTGGATGATCAGGAAAGCCTTGTGGAAGAGATGACATTTATGCTGGTCTATAGAGGATCGATTAGCTTTGAAGAGGTAGCAATGGAGAGAGAACATTCTCTGCATCATGAGCAAAGATAACAGGAAAAGCTCAGAGCAGGTATAGGGACAGAGAGAAGACCAGATGGCCTAAAACAGAGGATTAGTGTCAAGGGCTAGTAGGAAATGAGGATGGAAAAGTAGATTGTCATGAGATCATCAAGAACCTTAAATACCAGGCCAAGGAATCTGGAATTTATTCAATGAACACTGAAGACTCATAGAAACCTTTTAGATCAAATGAATTATATAAACAAAGTGACATTTTAGAAAAGCTAATTTTGTTATTACTATATTCCAGAGTGTTCAGTGTCTGAGGTGAGTGATAATGGAGATTAAGCCTAGAAGGGGCAGGAGAAAGAACTTTGAGTAGTTTCAAGAAGACTTGATAATTTCCCAGGTGTCTAAATGTACTACAAGGTATTGAGTTGGGTGATTAGGAGTATGAGTAAAATCTTTTTAGGATTTGAAAGATATTAGCTATCTATTCTCCTGACCAAGAGTATATTAAAATTTTTCTTCATCGTTCTTCTCATTAATACATGTTGGAGATGGGTCAGACCTATACTCTCTTTTAGCTAATGACATTGTTAAGACATTTATTACAACATTGAGACAAGCATTATTAGCAATGTTTTATATTTAATGTTCAAAGCTTCCTAGTGAAGTAATTGTTTTTCTTTTATTCTTTTACAAATTAAGAAATTTAAGCTCAGAAAGAGAAAAAATTCCCAAAGTCCCAGGACTTGTGCTTGAAATGGATTCAGTCAGATCTTTGCCCCTAACCCTTTCCTTCTTTCACCTACAATTTGAGTTGAATATGTTTCATGCTTATGTGACACTGCTTTTGCTTTGATGGATTTTAGGAGTGTGAGTTAGGGTTCACCATCATACTAGGTAGTGCTTATATCACTTGTCAATTAAATCACATAACTGTGTTTCTTCTGAAATTGTTATCTAGATCAGGTATTGCTATTGAAATTGTAAATAGTATCTATCACCCACAAATTCACTGTAACCTAGGGCCTTTTATATATTAGCTCATTAAAAAGATTTGTTGAATGATATACATTCATGAATTAGAGTAGAAACACCATAAAAATAGAGCACAACTTGACTTCCACTTAGTTTATAAAGAGACACTACATGGGGATTGTGACCCTTACCCATGTTGTCTTGGGTTTGTTTTCCTGGATGCGGAGACTGAGGAGAGGATGTGTAAGTGATTTTTTTTTTCATTATATTAGTTTCAGATGTACAACACAATGATTCGATACATGTATGTATTGTAAAATCATCACCACAATAAGTCTAGTTAACATCCATTACCGTACGTAGTTTTTTTTTTTCTTAAGAGAACTTTTAAGACACGTCTTAGCAGCTTTCAAATGAGCAATAGAGTATTATTAACTAGAGTTACCATGCCGTATATTATATCTACAGGACTTATTTATTTTATAACTGGAAGTTCATACCATTTGATGATTTTCATCCATTTTACCAACTCTCAACCTCTCACATCTGGCAAACCACCAACCAACCTGTTCTGTATATCTATGAGGTTTTTTAAATTAAATTTATTGGGGTGACGTTGGTTAATAAAATTATATTGGTTTCAAGGGTACAATTCAATAATACATCATTCATATATTGCATTTTTTCTGTGTATTTTTGTTTTTGGTTCCCACATATCAGTGAGATAATATGGTATTCGTCTTTCTCTGACTGACTTATGTTACTTAGCATAACGCCCTCAAGATTCATTCATATTGTTGCAAATGTTAGGATTTCCTTCTTTTTTTGCCTGAATAATATTTCACTGTATAGCTATATACCACGTTTTCTTTATCCATTCATTAATAGTGGACACTTGGGTGTTTTCCATGTCTTGGCTATTGTAAATATACTGCAGTAATCATGAGATGCAGATACTTTTTCAAGTTAGTGTCTTCATTTCCTTTGTATAAATACCCAGAAGTAGAATTGCAGGATCATATGGTAGTTTTATGTTTAATTTTTTGAAGAACTCTATAGTGGCTACACCAGTTTCCATTCCCACCAACAGTACACAGAGATTTCCTTTCAATACATGCTCTCCAATACTTGTTATTTCTTGACTTTTTGATAATAGTCTAATAGATGTGAGATGATAACTCATTATGATTTTGATTTGCATTTCTCTGATGATTAATGATGATAAGCACCTTTTTTATGCACCTGTTGGCCAACTGTGTGTCTTCTTTGGAAAAATGTCTAGTCTCATCCTTTGCTCATTTTAAAATTAGATTATGGTTTTTTTGCTGTCGAGTTATATAAATTCTTTATATATTCTGGATATTAACCCCTTATTATATATACGATGCAAATATTTTTCCCATTCGATAAGTTGCCTTTTCATTTTGTTGATGTTTTCCTTCTTCGTGTGGAAGATTTTTAGTTTTATGTAGTCTCACTTGTTTATTTTTGCTTTTGTTGCCATTGCTTTTGGTGTAAAATCCAAAACATCATTACCAGGACTGATGTCAAAGAACTTACTGCTTGTGTTTTCTTATAGGAGCTTTATGGTCCAAGCCTTTAATCCATTTTGAATTGATTTCTTTGTATGATATAATATAGTGGTCCAATTTCATTCTTTCGCATGCAGTTTTCCAGTTTTTCCAACACCATTTATTGAAGTTAGGTCTTTATCTTATTGTATATTCTTGGTTCTTTTGTCAAAAATAATAACCAGATATGCATGGATTTATTTCTGAGCTCTTTTTCCTGTTCCATTGATCTATGTGTCTATTTGTACACTAGTAACTTACTGTTTTGATTACTATAGCTTTGTAATATCATTTGAAATCAGGAAGTGTGATGCCTCCAATTTTGTTCTTTTTTCTTAAGATTATTTTCTGTATTTGGGCTTCTTAGTGATTCCATGCAAATTTTAGGATTGTTTATTCTATTTCTGTGAAAAATGTCATTAGAATTTTGAAAGTAATTGTATTGAATCTGTAGATTGCTTAGGCTAGAACAGACATATTAACAATATTATTTCCTCCAATTCATGAGTATGGAATATCTTTCTATTTATTTGTATCTTGTTTAATATTTTTCATCAGTGATATATAGTTTTTATTGTACTGATCTTTCATATCCTTGGTTAAATTCATTTCTAGGTATTTTATTCTTTTCAATGTAACTTTATGGGATTATTTTCTTATTTATTTTTCTGATAGTTTGTTATTAGTGTATAGAAACATACCTGCTTTTTGTATATTGATTTTGCATCCTGAAACTTTACTGAATTTTTTATTCTAATAGTTTTTTGGTGGAGTCTTTAGGGTTTCCTCTAGACAATGTCATGTAACCTATAAATAGAGACAGTTTCACTTCTTCTTTTCTGATTTAGATGCCTTTTCTTAATTTATTTTTCTTGCCTAATTAATTGATCTAGCTAGAACTTCCAATACTAGGTTGCATAAAAATGATGAGAGTGGACATCCTTGTCTTGTTCTTGGTCTTAGAAGAAAAGCTTTTAGCTTTTCAACATTGGGTATGCCCTAGCTGTGAGCTTGTCATATACGGTCTTTATTATTTTGAGATAAATTCCCTCTATACCTGCTTTATTGAGAGTTTGTAATATGAATGGATGTTGAATTTTGTCCGATACTTTTTCTGTATCTATTGAAACAATCATCTGATTTTTTTCCTACATATTGTTTATGTGGTACATCACATTGATTGCTTTCAGAATGTTGAACTGTCCTTGCATCCTCAGAGTAAATCCCAGTTGGTCATGGTGTATTGTCCTTTTAATGTATTGTTGAATTTGGTATGTTTATATTTTGTTGAGGATATTTGTATCTATGTTTATCAGGGAAATTGGCTTGTAATTTTCTTTTCTTGTAATGTTCTTATCTGACTTGGGTATCAGGGTAATGCCATCTTCATAAAATGAGTTTAGAAGTATTTCCTCTTTATAGAAGAGTTTGAGAGAGATTGGTATTAATTCTTCTTTAAATTTTTGGTAGAACCTACCACTGAATCTATCTGGTCTTGGAATTTTGTTTGTTGGGAAGTATAAGTGATTTTTTAAATGAGCGTGCTCGTGTGAAATCTACAGTGGTGTGGAGGGAGCATGAAAGGAAAGGAGAGGAAGTTGACTCTGATGGGAGCTCTTTGATATAGAGATACTTCAAAGTTTATTCTTCCTTAGGCAGAGGTACCCCCACACTATTAGTCATTGGCTACTGGCCATTATGGGGGTTGCGTGGGATCCAGTATAGTTCCCACTTCCTTGGGATGAGAAGGCAGCTCTAGTTTCCCAAAAACAACTTGCCAGAAAAGGTTAATGGTGTAGGTACACCAAATCAGTAAAAGAGATGCCAGGGAATGTGAAGAGGGCACAGCATTGTCCGTTTCATGTAAAACCTGGAAATGAAGACACATTCACGGGTAATTACCTATATGCAAAACAAGTTTTTGTCTCTTATAATGATATCTAGTTGCAGAAAAAGTAAATAGTTTCTTACTTTGGTGCAGAATCCAGTTGATTGTTAAAGATGTTCTGGAGCCTATGTTAAGATATCTATTGAAGGCACATTTGTCCAAGAACACAACATGTGCAATATCAAACATATCCCCCTAACTGATATCTACCATGATCTTACCCATTTTAGTAAAGGCCAGCCTTTAAGTTGAGTAAGTAAAAACCTTAAAATCATCATTGATTTTTCATTTTGTCCCAAATCTCACATTCTATCAGCAAATATGTTCAAATTCTAGTCTCTTTTCACTACCTCCTCTATTACCACTTTAGTCAAAAACATCGTCTCTTACCTTGGTTATTGAATAAGCTCCTAACCAATCTCCCTGTTCTGCCTCTCTCTATTACAGTCTATTCTCATACAGTCTATTCTCATTCTATTTCACTCTCAGGGAGTGAAAATGTAAATAATGTAATCAAATCAAGTAACTTCACTTTAGAACCCTCTGATTGCTCTTCTGATTAACTCAAAGTAAAACCCAAAGTCTTACCAAGATCCACATGGCCCTAGAAGGTGGGGGTCTTACCAGCCCCGCCCCTCCATCATCTAGGTATTATCTCTTCTCTCTTAGTCTACTCCAGCTACACTGCCGCCTTGCTATTCTTGAAACATATGAAGCATTTACCACTTCAGGCTCTTGCATTTTTGTTCTCTCTTCCCAGAAGACACTTTTTTTTTTTTTTTTTTTTGGCTACCTGTTACCTGCTTCCTTCAGGTCTCTGATCAAATGTCGTATCTCAGTGACATAAAATTTAACCATACCCCCAAAACTTCTTATAATCTTTAAATGCTTTAGATTTCTCTGTATCACTTATCATCATTTGACATATTACATAATAATTTGTTTTCTATCTTATCAAAAATGTAACCTATACAAAGCCTTAGATTTTATTTTGCTCACTGCTGAATACACAAAGCCTAGAACAGTTTTGTCACATAAAAAATGCTCAATACATATTGTCTGATTGAAGTAATGAATGATGCAGTTAACACAAGCTTCATAGGAAGATTGTAAATGATTAGTGATTCCTGCCATGGTTTCCTAAGTAGTATTAAAGGCCAAGGTTTTTGTTTTATTTGTCTACTTTTAACATCCCTGTAAAATTGTTTATTTGGGATAGGAGTACCTGATTGAATTTAAAGCCAACATTGGGTGTAGAAATTTATATCTACACCAGTGGATATTTATGCACAAATAAATGACAATTGAAAAATTCACATGTGTTCACAATTAGAGACACACTGAGATATGGTCAAGTAAAATGGAAAAAGCTAAATGAATCATAAACTATTTCATACTGTTCACTGACTTTTATCTCAGCAATGTGAGAAGAAACACTGATGTCCTTAGAGCCAGCATGTATATTTGATTAAATAGCAAGGTTCAATCACTTTATGCGGTAAGGCTGAGAGATTCAAAGCAGGGTCTTTGGACTTAGGGAGATTTTGTCTCTGCCACTTACTAATGATCATGGACAAGTCACTTATTCTCTCTAAGCTTTAATTCTCTCAATATAAATAGCAGGCAATTTGTAGGGTCACTGTAAAAAAAATGACATATTTTACAGAAAGCACTTTACACTGCCCAGAATATAATAATGTTCAATATATGTAAACACATTGTTTTGCCGTATATATTCATGAAGACATTTTCTACCACCAATGAATGAGAAACAAAAGAATAAACAGAAAGATAGAAGGTATAAGAAAAGATTGGCTGAAAAATTTTACAAATGGAACAATTTGGCAAACTGTTTTTGTTACCTTTAGAAATAATGGAAAATTCCTTGGGGCTTACTTGTACTTTAATTTTTGAATCGTAATCAACTACATCTACAGCCAGGTATAGATTAATTTTCTGCACTTGAAAGATGATATATAATTTTATTTCTCTGTCAGCACTATACAGCTTCTTCATGTTTTTTAATGACTTCCAGGTAATATCTAACTTTTAAAAATTATTTATTTATCTATGTCAATTCAACTCACAAAAGGAAAATAAAATGCCTAGCCTTTCGGTCATCTCCAACAAAGCCCTAGGTGTATGAATAAGACCATCCTGGAACCTCTAGACCAGACTATTCACTGGGTGAATACCAGGTGCTCTAGTCAAGGCTAGAATCACTTGGCTGACTTCTAAGAGAATTCCTGACCCCATACAATCATGAGATATGTGTTGGATATTGTTTCAAGCCATTAAGTGTTGAGGTAGTTTGTCTATACAGCAATTGAACACCAGACCAGTAGAATATGAAGCTGAAGAGCTACGCAAGTGCAAAATGATAGAGAGCCTACAATGTTAGTTTAAGGATTTTGGACACTTCATCTTAACATTTCAAAGTCTAAAGTAGTAGTATTACTAGTACCACACTCCCACACGTAATTTATCTTATGTCAAGCAAATCCATTAAAAAAATTACTGCTGTATTATATCAACATAATTTCAGAAAATAAAGAGAAATTTAACTCCAAGAAATTTGGAGGGACAGAATTGTAATGACAATAGCCAGGTTTATAGCACTTATTATGTGCCAGACACTGCTTTAAGTGTTTTACATACATTAATTCACTTAATCTTTATAACAATCCAGTGAAGTAAGTAGTGATATTAACTCAGTTTTACAAATGAGGAAACTGAGCATTAGGGAAGTTATAAAACTTGGCAAGGCTACACAGCTAATAAGTGACAAGAGCAGGAATTCGAACCCAGGCAGTCTGGATCTAGACTCTGGTGTGGGAGCTGAACTCTCTTGCCTTTTGTAGGTAATAGCTATTTTCTCAGGAAAGCTTTCTTTGACCTTCCATTCTAGGTTGGGCCACCATATTAGTTATTCTGTGATCTCTTTTATAGCTCTTAAGTGGGGTGTGTATGTGTGTGTGTATGTGTGTGTGTGTTGTGTAGTATAAATATAGGGTGTGATGAGCAGGGTCCGTCTTCTTCAACTGAATATGAGGTCCCAGAGAAACAGGCAGAGGCCCTTTCTCATTTTCTCATCGTTGTTTCTCTCATGCTTATCCTGGTGACTACCACGTAGGTTTTCAGCAAATACTTGCAGAATTACTAGATGAATGTACTAATGATGGAAGAATTCCTTAAACTGAGCAAGCTGAGTAGTATCAAAAACTGCGTTATCCCTATAATAGTATGTTGTTATGGATATGTGCAAACTTGAGGACCACTGCTTGTTCTCAAAATGGCTTAAAAAGAAAATAAAAAGTACAAGTTGAGAAAGATTTCCTTTGAACAGGGACTATGGACCAGAAACCAAGGAAAGGAATGTTTTGAGGAATGACTGGAGAATAGGAGTGACTGTCAGGGGCAGGTCAATGAAGACTGAGATGTTTTGGTTAAGAACCATGGGAAGAAAGGGGACATGACATCATGCCAATATCTTAAAAGTCTAGTGATAAACAAGGGACAAGGAGAAACAAGTCACAGTTCGGTATATAGGACAGAGTTGAACAGAGAAATCAGAACTCAGACATTTAAAGTCACAAAGTATAAAGTACTCTGAGGAATAAGGCAGGCGTTGGCAACAAACTGACATTTAAGCTGATAAGTAAAGGGTGACTCTGAGCTGGATGGAAGATGGAGAGGTGAGTGTTCTAGCAGACACCAGCATTTCCAAGTCTCCAATATGAGAAAAAGAATTGCCATTGAAGGCAGCAAAGATGGTGGCTATAGAGTTGAGAATAAGTGTTGAGAGTTGAGGCTAGAGAGAGCGGGAGAGGTCAGAGTGTGGCTGACAGTGTAGTTAATGTTAGGATACTGTTTTTTTCCCTAAAGGCAGTGCGAAGCAATTGTTGAGTTTTAAATAATGGAGTGACATAATTTGGTTTGCTCTGTAGCTGCAGATCTGATAGTAGGTATGACTTTATTGAGTGTATATTATCATCAGGGACTTTGCTTGGCAACAGAGATTCAAAGAATAACAAGATAACATCTTTACATTTTCAGATATCACACTCTGACCAGGATATCAAGATCTATAAGGGATAAAAAAGCTTGTAGTTGAAGAAACTTTTAGCTTGGGCTGAGTGTATAATGAAGGATGTGGGAACACAGGGTAGAGAGTATGTTAAGTCTGGAAAGAGGGCTTGATGATGGAAGACAGAAAAGACTGATGGAGAAACTGGATGGAATGGGAAAATCCTTACAGTTGAAGCAAGATTGAATTTAAAAGTTCAGATTGAGAAATTCCTGCAGTCTCAATCCAATCTGTGTTCCTAGTATTATGCAAAGAGAAAACAACTTCTCTGTGATCTTAGAGAGACTCCATGTTCCATGGGAGCAAAATGCTTAAAGAAGGAGCTTTAGGATGTGAAGGGGCAACTACTTTTTTTTTTTTTTAATGAATTCATTATTCTTATACTCCATTAACTTTTCCTTGTACGTAGGAGATGGAAATTGTTTACTTTATGATTAAGTATTCTGCCTTTGGTCCCTTGGTATTGTGCCTTAAACTTTGGAGAACAGAATTTAGGCCAAAAAAATAGGTTTTGTCTTAATGTTTCCATTAGATGAATAACTAAGTGACCTTGGAGAAACTCCTTAACCTCTCTGTGTCTCACTTTACTACTTGGTAGGATGAAGCAGGTGGAATAGATAAGCTTGAGTTTTCTTTCTGTCCCTGACGACATCTCCACATTCTACCTTTTCAATCATGGACCTGAGAAATTAAACTCGATTGTACATCACTATTCATTAAAGACAATCATTATCATAGTAGCCTTCTTTCATTGAGCCCCAAACTACATAGCAGGCTTTGTATTCATTGTTTCATTATTTTTCATTCTCTTATTCCTTCATTTAATTCCCGCAGCATTAGTTATTTTATAGTCAAGAAAACAGGTTCAGTGAGGTTGTCTTTACTCAAGGCCACAGGATTAGTATATGACAGAGTCAAGATTTTAACCTGGTTCTCTTTGACTCTACAGCCATTTATATTTGCAAGTGCTGTATTGAAATCATTGGCTTATACTTTCTTTTTAACACTGCAGTATAACTGAAAATAGTTAGATTTTTAGCAGAGCAGACAGTGAGGAATTTGGTATTGCTCTGATTCAGAAGACTCTTACTCAGCTTCACACATAGTGTGAATAATGTCATCAAAAATGTTCAATGTAAATTTCCTCCAGACCTAAGGTCTGGATTAGTATGCTAATATATAAGCCTTTGCAACATTTCACAGCTAGGAATAAATGACTAAATATAGAAATGTATATTTAATGTGGATGGATTTGCCTGTAGAGGCACCAAAGGCACCAATAATATTATCCACACTTCTTTATCTATGGAGGATGGAAGACCTTTAAATCAGCTCTGAGGTAGAATTATCTTGCTGCTAAACTTCAGGCAATCAGGCTCTGAGTCAAATGAAATAGAACCAGAGAATGCAATAAAAAGCCTAGAAGAGCGGACATCACTATGGGAATGGCAGTAACATTGCTATTACCAGGCATCTGATGGCCTACCACCTCAGTGAACCAACACTCAAAGTCAAAGCCTGTCTGGAGGAAAATCAGAAAAGTAGCATTCAAATGCTTTCAGGTTTAACCCTCATTGAATAGTGGAAAAGTACCAACAAATAACTTTGGAAAAAAGATGCATAAGTGATCTTATCACAAAGGGCTATGGATGGCTTGAGAGTTTCAGATTATCTGTAGAGACAGATAAGGCTGGGTTTGATAGAAGAAGGGTGTATCGGACTACATTGGACTTGTCCCTGCTGCCAACATTTTGGAAGGGGAACAAACAAAAATAATAAAAACAAGGAAAAAAAGATGATCCCAAAGGACCTCTTTGATAGCTTCTTTTATTATTTTTTAAAATTAAATTTAAACTTAATTTTATCTTGTTGGCACATAGAGCCTTTGATAGTCTTGGTTAAGCCTATGTCTTACTTAAAATAATGTTTTAAATGTGTAAAATGATATACATAGGATTTTAAAGGTTACCAAACAGTCATCAGAACATTTAAGAAGTTTATGACATAGTAAAGAACATGATTCTTTATTCGTACAATAACAATATTCTGGCAATGATTCTGATATTTACTGTAATGTCAAAGTCATGATGAAAGTAAATAATATTTATTATATCTGCAATAACTGCAATGTAATAGAAAATATAGGTTATTTCTATTGATGTCAAGTCATAGGTGCTGCTAATACGAGTGTGGTTTGTTGCCTTCGTTTATAATAAAAGATGCTAAATTTCACTTAATGTTTACTAAGATGTCAATTTTTCCCGTTTGAGTTCCTGCACCTCTTCAAATCCAGAGTCCATAAACCCCAATTTAAGAACTTCCATACTATTCACAGATTATAAAACAGATAACCAAGTTACCTTTGGGTAAATAATATTAGAGACTGCTATAACTTTTATGTTGTAGTGACTGTGGATGATAGATAGGTTTATTTATTAGATCAAAGATTAGGGTTCTGAAAATACATTTTATGTTCTTTTTATTCTCAAGCAACAAACTACAGAACCTAGAGTTGGTATTTTCCCAGGTGAGAGTTTGGGTGAATCCTGAAATTTACTTACTGAGACATCTTAATCTAGAGCAGTTGATTGTATGAAAGAATCAATAGTCACTTAACATGAACACTTCACTATTAAGTCAAATTCTTTTTCCAATAAGTGTGCTCAGTACAGATGCACCCCATTCTTTTTTCTCATGCAGTGATTATCTACAATGTCCCAGTCGCCTCAGCACACTCACAATTACACAATGGTAATTTCTGTGCATCCTTTAAGACTCACTCTGTTCTCCTGCTCCTCCCATTCCTTCTCTCCAGTATGAGTTAGATGCAGTTTCATATCGGTTTCCATAATATCTTGCGTATGTCTCTGTTGTGTATTGACTGCATTGCTTTGTAGTTACTGGGTTACATTTTTGTTTCTAGTTTTAGACTGTGAGCTGCTTAAGAGCAAGATCAGTGTCAAAACCAAATTTTTAGCTGAAATCTCAGCACACTACTTAGCACAAGATTTCTGAATAAATGTTTATCAAATAAATGAGCAAAATTATCTTAAGCTCTAGGGGTGCAAGGATGTATAAAGCACAGCACATTCCCTCAGAGGCTTGGATTCTTGCTGAGAATCCAGACTCTGTGTGTATGTGTGCCTATGCATGGGTAAGAGCAATTATAGCAACTGGTATAAAGTACCTGGTGCCAAATACAAATTAAAAAAAAATAATATAAATTAATCTTTATTTGAACAAGGGTTCACAGAAGAAAGATATTAATCGAATTATGGCTATAGTGTAAAGCATCCTGTAGGAAGTGAAAACAGGGCTGATATTAGAAATGTGGACAAAGTTAAAGATTGTGAATGGAATGGGAATGGATCCATTAGAGTTCTTTTTCAGGTTTTTCTTCTATAGGTTAAAGAACTCTAGTTCTTTTAACTTTTTCTTATGTGGCATGATTTTTATAGCCCTTGATTTTCTACTGATTTTTCTCCGTGTACTCTCTTTTCTGTTATTTTTTTGTAGATAGGTGTCTGAAGCAGCATGCAATGATGTGCCCTGACCAGGACAAAATGATTTCTTTATCTTTCAATTTAAACACTGTATTTATTGTATTATCACCTATAATTGTGTTTGATCCTTTGATATCTATGGCGCATTACTGGGAAAATAAGCAGGTTACTTAAAACCAAGGATATTTTCCACATGCCCTGCCATTAAGACTGTATCCCATTTTTCTTAATTCATTTATTAAATCATTTATGTATTTATTAATTACATATAAACTTATTAGACTACTACTATATACCAGGTATTATTCAATAGATATTTGAGCCTAAACATAAAAATCTTTTAACAAACTTTTATTAGGAAACTTTTTGAATGTAATGAAAAATTGAAAGGATCTTACAGTGACTAAACCACAGTCACACAACCTAGATTCTACAATTAACATTTTCCTGTATTTACTTTATTACATATCTATTTTCTATCCATTATTTATTCATCAAACCATCTTATTTATGATGTATTTTAAATAAAATGGCAGATATAAATACCTCATAAACACCCATAAATACCTCAGCATGTGTACCATGAACTAGAGTTCAGTATGTCTGTTTGAACCACTTTACAAGAGATCTATGCCAAAACTTCATAATGCAGTTTCCTATGCTAAATAAAATGGTGTCTAATTTTAGCTATACTAGCCAGGCAAATAAAGTAATGAGAAAATTACCTTAGCAGTTATTTGTTTATATTTTCTGAAAATGAGAGGCACCAGTATATTTTCCCCTTGGATTTTAGTGGAATGTTTGAAATGATAAATGCTACTAATTGATTTTGAGCAATAGCTTTACAATCTGATGTAAATCAGCCCAAATGCCTATCAAGATTTAGAACATATCGTCACCCCAGAAAGTTTCTTCATGCCCCTTTTATATGAATTTAAATTTTTCCCAGATAGGTTTTAATTTGCTTATTATAGGTTTAAATATTTTAGATTGTTTATATAATTTTGAATCTTGGTTTTAGTAGTTACATACTATGTGTGTCACCCAGTTTAATGCCATTCACTTATGTTTTTATGTGTACAACAGAAGTAGTTGCTAAAAGAGTTAGAAATAGTCAAAGTTAATAGTTAAAACAGAAATCCCTGGATTATATGACTAGAAATTTTCCTTCAGTTGGCATTGATTCATTATTACCCAACTGTGTTTGCTATCCTTTGTAATAGCCAAGTAGATAGCATAGAAGATTGCAAGAGATTAAATTTATTTAATAAAATAATTAATTACCAAAGTACTCTGATAATATGCATATCTTAGGCATTTTAGTGTACATCTGAATGCTTGGATTCAAACACTTCTTATGTGTCCTAATTATTGATAACTTTGTATCTTTTGTGAAATCATAAAATAGACTTGGAAAGAAATTAACACATTATCTGGCCCATTGCTCTAGCAGACTATTAAATATTAATTTCAGACAAAGTAAGTGATCTCATTGTTCCTTTCAGTACTTCTCTAGAAATGAGACTTGAGCTCTTTATAAAGTTCATTTCAGTGAATTAGAATTATAGATACTAAGGATTATAAGGTTTTATCCTTACTATGACATGTCCAATAGATCTGAAGTGCATACAGGGTAAAAGGTAAAGCTGTTATTATTATTTATGCCTAAGAAGCAGGGGCTGGAATTTTAATAATGAAATGTTTTTAAAGAGAAGACTCTTTATACTCATTTTATGACCTACTAGCTTCATGTGTGTTGTTGACAGGTTGGTACTATTATTGGTACAAAGTTCGTATATATATTTTTAGCAAACAGTTATGGAAAATGTTTGCAAGACCTTACACCTTGTATCTTTTAAATCTGCTTAGACTTCTTAATTATTAAGAGAGTCTCTAGATTTACTACAATTTTAGTCGAAACTTTTATCATTTTCAACCAAGGCTTAGCAGTTAGTAAAATAAATTGTCTCTGCCATTCTCAAATGAAAATGTTTGCAAAGAAAATTGCTAATTTGCATTAGATTATAAAGCTATTCCTCAAAGTCAATTAGTTCTATTTTATCATTTTAAATAGGTCACTAAAATTCAAGGAAAATATGCTGATACCTCTTATTTTTGAAAAATCTAAATACAAACAAATGCCACAGCAATTTTTTCATTGCTTAATTTGATTGATTTGAATAAGGTCACTAGTATAATTGAAATTAAATATCATTTGTTTAGCATAAGAAACTGCCTTATGAAGGTTTGGCATGGATCTATTATAAAGTGGTTCAAATGAGATTTATCAATTAAACCCGACCCAGTAATTTTAATGCAAATAAATAAAG
>NW_011889247.1:301834-307145 GCF_000151845.1 Pteropus vampyrus
TTAGACTTCTTAATTATTAAGAGAGTCTCTAGATTTACTACAATTTTAGTCGAAACTTTTATCATTTTCAACCAAGGCTTAGCAGTTAGTAAAATAAATTGTCTCTGCCATTCTCAAATGAAAATGTTTGCAAAGAAAATTGCTAATTTGCATTAGATTATAAAGCTATTCCTCAAAGTCAATTAGTTCTATTTTATCATTTTAAATAGGTCACTAAAATTCAAGGAAAATATGCTGATACCTCTTATTTTTGAAAAATCTAAATACAAACAAATGCCACAGCAATTTTTTCATTGCTTAATTTGATTGATTTGAATAAGGTCACTAGTATAATTGAAATTAAATATCATTTGTTTAGCATAAGAAACTGCCTTATGAAGGTTTGGCATGGATCTATTATAAAGTGGTTCAAATGAGATTTATCAATTAAACCCGACCCAGTAATTTTAATGCAAATAAATAAAGACTTATTGCATTTAAACAGTAAATACAATTCTACTTAATACTACTTAAGGTAATAAACCACACTCCCACTCCATTGATCAGTTCATGGGTAAAGTTATGTCACTAGCATGGAAAGGTATCACTTGAACGGACTGAAACACACCTAAGGCTGCATTAGACTACAGCTGAACTTTGATATGTTTAATTTGTTGTAGCCTGCAGCTTAACAACTTGATCTTTTGTCACTATGTGCACTAAAAGAGATCATATATCTCTCATGCACTTATGTCAGGAAAAGCACCACAACCTACTTATCATACTTGGAAAACACTTAAGAAAACAAGGCAAATTCCCTCATAGTTATTCAGCTTTGGTAAGAGTTTTATTATTGCAATCATTTACAGTGTTGCCAGACCTGACAAATTGAAGTTCCTAAGTAACTGGCTCATAACTGGGCCCCTTAAAATAATGTACTCCTGGCCCTTACTTATTTTTATATGTAGCTTTAAGAATCATTTAAAAAGTTGTTAAGTAGGTAAACTGTAACATAAGAAGACCATATATAAGGTAGACTCATTTTAAAGGTTATATAATCTAACAAAGTATAGCAGAAATATTTTAAGATTAAACAACACAGTTATAATATAATAAAACCAATTCAATAGGAATCATTCGATTATTTATTTTAATGAAGGCTGATTAGAATATATAATTCCTTGATATTTTACTGTTACTCAGTTTGTGATAATTGTATTGACTGAATAGAGTCATTGATGATTAAAATTGTTGAAAGGGTGACAGCAACATGGAGGCCTGCATATAGAAATACCAAGGATACCAAGGTATCTTTGCCAGTACATTCAGAGCTTTAAATGTTTCAGACATGTGTGACTTCAGATGTTAATTGTATCATTGGGAGTTATGAGTAGCAAAATATTATTTCTCTTTTGTCTGGGGTAATATAACATTTTGTACATTTTGCTTACTATAGCACATCTTAGAATGATGTAACGTCTCCTTTTGTCATGAAAAACACTAGAACAGAGCTGTCTTATTCATCACTGTATTCTCACACCATGCTAATATAGTAGTAGAACTGCAGTAAGTCCTCAGTGAAATAGAATGGATGAATAAATGAATGAAGGAAAATATAGAGTATGTAGCTTAATGTGTGGTAAATAGCATTGATTCTCCAAATTTGTCTACCCTTCCCTGTACTGATTCCCAGGGGTGTGCTGGTAAATGTTTAACAACTGGCTCTCAGCAACAAACAGCTCTCTGATATTTAGCCCTTGTTGATTTGTATGGTATAAATATACCTACCATGGCCAATTTTAGACTACCAATACGACATCACTGAATTCAGAGAGGAGAAGAAATCAACTCTTATGAGTCAGCACAAGCTGGCTCCAGCATACCAATATCCCTCTTTTCTGCAATGTGTCTATATTTTCTCCCACTAGAAGCAGAGATTACTTTCTTACCACTTTGAGATCTGGGTTTGGACATATGATTTGCTTTAGCAAATGGAATTATGGTGGACAAGCAAGTGCTTGAAATGTGCTTGTGTATTTGTGTTTGCTGTTTTATATTTCTTCCATCACCACCAGAAATACATGGCACTGGGCTGAAGAGGAAGAGAGATACATGGAGCAAAGTTATACCGAATTTATCACTTAAAACCAAGTCCAGCCAAGCCCATTGAAGTCAGTCAAACTTCCACCAGTCTAAAGATGTGAGAACAAGAAATCAATGTGTACAATGTTAATCTCCAGAGATTTTATGGTTATTACACAGCAAAAACTGACTGATATATACTGCAAAGAGTGTGAAGATGAAGTAAGACAATCTGGCATAGTATTATAGTAAAAGTCAAAGACCCATGGCTCCATTTCTCATTTTACTACCACTTGTGTGTTTTTTAAAAAAATGAATTAATAGTATAGATTATTGGTCTACTTTGTTCTTTTCTTCTGAATTAAGAAGCATAATCTCTTCATGCTTAATAGTGATATGAGCTACTCCATAACTATAGAATATTGATGTTATTGTTACCATTGTTATTTAGAAATTTGAGAAGAATAAAGCCAATTTTTAAAACTTTTCATTCATTCATTTTACAATTCATCCACGTGTAGATGAGTGCTTACTATGTCTATGAGCTATGCTGGGTATAAACAATTCATTTCTCCTTGAAGAATACATTTTTGTAACTTCTTAATTTTCTACATACAGATATTTTCATTCTAATAATCTACTGAAACATCTATAAATGGTTATAGTTGTCACCAGGAGTCTTTCTCAGTTGTCAGTCTGCATGGACTTTTTTTGTAATTATAAGTTAACAGTTTTACTCTTCCTTCTTGACATTCTTTATACTTGGCTTCTGTGGAACTTCTTGAGCTTTCCATTTTTGGCTTCCCTTACTGGTTCTAATTTCCCTCATTGTAAGAAGCAACTAAAGTTCGGTCCTCAGCTCTCTATCTGCACTTATCTTTCAGTACTCTCAGACACCTTATCCACTATCATTGCTTAAACTATGTTTTCAGTTCCTATGCTTCTCAAGTCTACATCTCTACCTCTCATATCTTCAGGGCTATCACTCCCAGAGAATACTGAATATTTTCACTTGGCTCCCTCTATAGCTATTGCTTCAAACTGAAAATGACGTAAAGGGAATTTATCCTCTTCCCATTGAAAGTTACTTCTGCTTTTTAAATTTTTATCAGTGGCTCAATCATTTCCCAATTAAGACAAACTCTAAAATAATATTGAGATATTGTTTGAGATAATATCTTGAGATAAATAATTTTTTCCCTGTGTTTCCATTTCTATTACAATTTAGCTATATAGGGCTCATGAATTTTTCTAGTAGCTATTAATGCTTTTCATTGATACTTATAGTTCTTCTTAAGGAAGGTAGGGTTCTACTTCTTTTACCTTTCAAAGCTAGAAATGGCTTCATAATTTACTTTGGCCAATGTAGCATGAGCCATAATGTCATGTGCTTATATATATATAATATCTAGAGGTGTAGCTTTTAATT
This sequence comes from Pteropus vampyrus, assembly GCF_000151845.1. Lineage (NCBI taxonomy): Eukaryota > Metazoa > Chordata > Mammalia > Chiroptera > Pteropodidae > Pteropus > Pteropus vampyrus. The sequence continues at coordinate 305,325 of NW_011889247.1, forward strand.
AAGGACTGAAGCAATAAGTATAGATAAAGGTTACACATTACTAATGGTGGTACAGAAGAAAAATGGGTAGATCAGATAAGAACTAAGATTTCTTTTGGCATTATCAACTCCTCATATACACCCTGGACAGTCTATTCCTGGTAGTTTTGCTGAGTAAGCCACATCCACCCTTTATTTATTTAAGGCTTTATTGAGGTCTTTGTTGAGCATATCCCTAGCAAATACATGTACTGAAATGTGGCCTGAGTGTGGATTCAAAACAGAGGTGGCTTTTTGTCATATCTTAGTTTTTTTAGGTTCAAAAATAGGAAAATTCCTGTTCTATTGTATACTACATGTTAGAGTCTCATTCAAGGCCAAACAACCATTTACATATTTTTCTTCTTTTAATTTCTAGCTGCATTATGGTAGAATTAGAACCCCCTCCTTTTTTTCTAAAAGAGATCAGAGTGAGAAAAGTTCATAGAAATAGTGTTTTAGGGAACAGATGCAAATATATTTTGAATATATTTTCTGTTTCAGATTTATAGATTAATTTTCTTCCTATTGAGGTACTAAATCTTTAAAGATTTTTCATCCCCCACCCCATCTTGAGCATAGCTTACCTTTCATTTGCCAAACAGAATATAAGGTTATATTTTGCTAATGGAGAGCAAGTTGGCTAGAATTGTACACATTTATTCCTTTGAGATAGAAAAACAAAAATAAAGGCAAATGCTGCTCTATCTAGTTAACAATGATATCAGATTAGAAATAATTATTCATAGCATAAAGAAATCACCTGCAAAACAATTTGTCAAAGTAGAATATGACTTTGAGTTAGAGAAAATATTCGACTAATATAAATTACAGAGAAGTGCTTAAGAGAAATATAGAGCAAGCAATTCCCTTATTTGCAGAAGTGTCTTCATCTGTTGAACCTAATGTCTTGTGAATGTGGCTAATAAGGTTTTCAGTAGTTCAAGACTGAAATGTTGACTTCTTCTTAGGTCTATATTACCATTTAGTTATGTATCGTATTTTAGAACTCTTAAGGGAAATGAAATATAGTCATTAAAAATCTCTTTCTATATAATAAGCACATGCTGAAGCGCTATCATCAGATATGAGTGTAATTGGATAGATGTTTCAGAGGCTTCTGCCTCCTCAAAGTTATAAAGAAATGATGCATATGTAACATAGATCTATGGATATTTTCAGAGAGGCATTCTCTACTAAAACAATTAAAACGTCAACAAATACATAGAGCATAAAATTCTTTTTATTAATTCTATTCAGTACTTCAGAGATAAGAAGGGCTTGAGTAAAGAACCGACAACACTATTTTCAAAGTTCGGATGATGTAAAAAGCATACAACTTCCATAGTTTGAGTTATTATAGTAAAATGATTTGTCTCCCATCATTTGAGATGAATCTCAAAACAATTCATCCCATTCTGTTAGAGAGATTACTATTTTTCAGTCTTACTACTCTATCCTAAATAAGGACCCAGAAAACCGTATTTAGATCCCATGCCTTCATTTGTCCTACATTTTCCACAGGGTGAGTGTAGAGGTCTGGCAGATGGTAAACTCATGGATGCTGGCTTGTCTTGGGGAAAATTCACAAGTTAAGTTCCTTAAGGAAAAAGACGGAATGGATGTTTATATAAAGATTTTGAGGAAGGATGAGTTTCCAAACTGTTGGAGGTGATGCCAGCACCTGGCAGATTGAACTGATAGATTAAAGAAAGACAATTATAACACTCTACAGGGATGATAATGAAGGCAAGAACAAGGTTACTAATATTCTTATGAATGTGAGCTCACCTGATATGTAAT
>NW_011889247.1:308605-317817 GCF_000151845.1 Pteropus vampyrus
TAGCACTGCTCTAAATAGAATAGTTGTGGAATTGAAGGAATTAAAGGAAGCATTTACCAGAAAAAGAAAAGGAAAGAATTACATGAATTAAAAAAAAAATGCTGCATTTTTGAGACAAATAGTATTTATTTGATATATATTTGTTATAATTTCCCACATGGCTCAAATTCATACATTCTTCAACATATATGTTCATGAACTAATATGAAACACACTTTAAACTAGGATCTTGTAGTCCTAAGTGAAGTCTATTTTTGCAGCTGCTCATACTCTTGCCCACCTTCCCCAGGGGGCAAGTGAGACTCTGTCAGTCCACAGGCATGGTTGCTTGAAAGCTAGAAACAAAATTTATCCTTACCCCTGAAAAGTCCTTTTGAAAATCAGTTGAAATTTCTTCACCTGAAAGCCTATTTTGCTATGCCACAATTTGCAGGTAAATTCTAGTAAACAAACAAACAAACAAACAAAAAGACTCCCTTTTCATTGATCTCTGAAAACAAATTAGATATTTCAAAGACAAAAATATCTCAAAGCCCAGAGAGATTTAAACTAATCTTATTAGTTCTCTTTTAGACAGAACTCTCTGGTATAGCTAAAAAGTATTTCACAGAAACTAAAGGGAAGAAGATCACCAGATAGCACTGTTAAATGTCTTTACTTTCATTTAGTTTAGTTCTGACTCTCATAAGGCTATAAACTGCACATGACCAATGGTAAATAATGTTTCCACTGTAGTTGCCTAAAGTGCAACAGAGTCCTCAGCTCAGCATCTATATTTACTTGCTTTTCTTGTGGGGCTCTAAAATTTCTTCTAGCGTATACTTTTAAAATAAGTATCTCCTATTCTTGAAAGCACAAATAAGCACATACTTAAATTATTTGGAACATTTTATCCTGAATATTTGAAATAAATTTATTGGATTAACTTTCCATCAATGAACATTTATTAACCATAACATAAGTATTAATCTAGGGATTTCTTTAAAGAAGTTGTTAATTTTAAATGAAAAAAAATGTATCAGTCAAGATAGCATAAATCATGTTCCTCAATTGGCACAATTGACATTTTAAGCCAGATAATTCTTAATTCTGAGTCGGTCTTGTGCAGTGTAGGATATTCTGCAGCAGCCCATGGCCTCTGCTTTCTAGATGCCAGTAACATCCCTGCCCCCAGATGTAACAGCTAAAAAAAGTCTCCAGTTGGTACCATATGACTGCAGGGCAGAAAATTTGCCCCTAGTTGAGAACTAATAGTACTGAGGACTTTATAAAGTACTGTGGGTAGGGGGATAAGCACTCAAAAATTGTGATTAAAACTATATTTGGCTGTATATTTTTATTTTTAAAATTTGTATATACCAAATCAATAACAATAAAATGATTATTGAATGTTTACCAAGCGACAGTTATTTTGAGTGATGGGTTTTCCATGGTTACCTATTTTAAGTCTTTATACCCTATAGCGGCGGTCCCCAACCTTTTTGGCACCAGGAACTGTGCTCCTATGAGAATCTAATGCCTGATGATCTGAGGTGGAGCTGAGGCAGTGATGCTAGTGCTGGGAAACAGCTGCAAATACAGATGAAGCTTTGCTCCCTCACCCTCCACTCACCTCCTGCTGTGTGGCCTGGTTCCTAACAGGCCACAGACAAGTATAGTCCATGGCCTGGGGGTTGGGGACCCCTGCCTTATACCATTAATATTGCTGGTATCCTGTTTTTGTTTGTTTGTTTGTTTGTTTGTTTTTTATGTGAGAAAATTGAAGACAAGACAAGTAATTTGAAACAGCCATACAACTTGTAAGTGAAACATTGGGTCATAAACCCAGGTCTGTCTGATTAAAAAATGTATGCCCTAATCAATTACACTATGTAGCCAAGCCCAATGTAAATTATTTTCAACTTCATATGGTATCTGTTCCAAGAAGCACATTTTTCTTCCTTTGTAACATTTCTCATATCTACAAACATCTTACAATCAATGTTGTATCATAGTTTAATTGGCTGTTTTTTCCCTTGTCCCACTGGTACATGAAATAATGGTATGTTTTAAAATGAATGATATCTTAGATTCAATAACTCTTTTAGGACAGCGTCATTAGGAGGAGACACCTTGCTCATGCAGAAGCTATTATCATCTAATCTGAAACTTCAGAGCAAGTCTTCTAGATTCTTTGTTAACTCAAATAGCTGTTAATAAATGCCTAAGATCAGAAGGTTCTGATCTCTTTAGAGAAGTATTCATTCTCCTGTTTCTCAGATCCATCTTCATTTGTGATATGACCTCTTTTAGGAACAGGGATATTCCTCTTCCCCCCGCCCCCCACCCCGCCCCACGCCAACAACACTAGTATAGACATTAACAAAGGGGAAATATCCACGAGGAGAGATGAAAAAATTTCTTAGATTTAAATAACTATATATTTGAAAGCATATTTTTGCCAAAATGAGATTTGTAGCAGAGATTATTTACTTTTTGTCTGGGCAGTTCAACAACCTTTCTTTTTTTACTAAGTGTATCCAATTTTAGTTTTGGGTCAACTATTTCTCCCCAAAGTAGCTTCAGTGTTTGTTCTTTCAGTAAAGCTGATTCTACTCCTATCTGTGGGGTAAGACATGCCACCTAGACCTGAGAGATTAATGCATCTAACTCCCTGGTCCTAGTAATTAGCTAAAGCCATTCCAATTAGTATATTCAAAATTAACCATAGGGCTTTACATTAAGAATGCTAAATGAACAAATAAGTGAACAAAACACGTTAAATTTAGGGATGCTAAAGCCATCTTGCTACTTTTCTTGGAAGAGAAACTTCAGAAAGGTCATAAAGACAAGACATAGAGAAACCAAGCCCAGGGGAAACTAGTTAGCCTTAGAAGTTAGCCTTTTCTCTGGGCTTTTTAGTTATATGAGTACATTCTCTTTTTTTATGAGCCAGTTTTGGTTGCTTTTTGTCACTGGCAACTGGAGGTGGCCTAAAGGATATAACCACTGTTGGCTTTATTTATGAAAATGGCTTCCAGAGTACAAGAAGAAACTATGTGGAAAAATACACAATTGGTTTGCAAAGAGAGAAAAAAAAAAACAGCTTCAGACCACTAAAACTGTTGTATGATGAACTGCTCGTTGGCTGAGGGTGTTTGTACAATGGTATATTAAAATTCCCTGGCAGAAAATTTACAATACAAAATACCATACTAGCTTCGCCTCTCATTGGTTGAGAGGGTATGTCAGTACCGACACGCCCCCTCCCCGCCCCCGCCCCCGCCAAATAGTGAAATCTGCATTAGATAAACACATATATACAAATATTTTAGGAAACTTCAGAAACAGCACTGCACTGAATCAGTTGGGCAAAACATTATTAACTATAATATGTATATATTTAGAAACAAACAACCTATGTTTAAGTTTTCAAAAATACTGATTAGTTATCCAAGATAGTTGGATCTCTCTAACTTTCCTCAAATGTCAGAAAAGGTAATTTAGTTAGTCAAAATGTTTAGATCCTAGTTCTTTATTTAGGATCTACATTTTCTCATATTCCTGAGTGAAAGCTGGTATGTGTGATTTCAGTATCTATAATTATACTGGTATGGATATACTTCTAAAGAGATTATAGATATCAAGGAGAGATTTTAATTCAGTTCACTAATATTTTTCCATTATTAATTTGATGTGCAAGCCCTGCTTAACAAATTGATATCTGAGACATATATTTTTGGGTATTAAATTGCTACTAAATAAGGCATGTATATTAAATAAAAATTTTATCATTATGTGCTAAAGAAGTTACACAGCAAAAGTATCTGAAATGTGAAGAATTGGATTTTATTAATTGCTTACCACTTCTCTGAAAATGTCTGGTTGATTTACAGAGGTGATCTCCTGTAATCCTCATAACAACTCTGTAAGCTATATGTCATTGTCCACATTATAAAGATGAAACAGTTGAGGTTCCAAGAAGGTGAGTTTATAGTAACTTAAATATCTTCAAGGAAGTCTGTCTTTAAAATCTATTATTCTTCCAAGTCTGCCATGCTGCTGATAAACACTCAGTTTTCAGCTTTCCTCCACAAGGCATTACAAAAATGCGAAAGAGAAAGTTATTTAACCTTGACAAGAAGGAATGAACTTGAAAAAGAAAAAGTGTTTTCTTTTAAAATAAGATTCTAATATCCAATTCCCTGTAGCCCCAAGGACTGATGATCTCTACTAAGTTATTACACACCCTAGCAATTCTAATATGCATGCTTCTGCCTCAGTAGAAACACATGAGTTGATCAATTCTATTTGTAATTACATCTGGGAAAAGGGATTATAGAGACAAATATACTCAGCTGTTTTGTTCCCATGAGTACAACATGAAATTAATCACTGGGCCAATCTTCCCCTTGCTTCAGTATTATTGATCAAGGCAAATCCTTTGCTAAGTCTGGCACATACCCATCCAACCACAGGAGTATTTGGAAGAATAAAATGAAAATGTTTACTTCAAAAACCAATATGATCTCTTAATGTAAAGATTATCAGTAATGATTATAAACTTTTGGTTATAATGATTAGGTATAAAATTATCTGGCCTATATCATTCAGTCATTTCTGCATTTTAACTATAATTGTGCTCAATGGTGAACGCTTTTCAGTAATTCAGAAGCATGACTAAATTTTAGATTTATTATGGTCATGTCACCAACTTACATCCACAATGCTGATTGTTTCTCATGTATTAAAAGGAATCCACATGGGGCTGCTGCTTTGACAAATATGAATGAGAATAACTCGTAAGAAACTGATACAATCAGTTGCTCACTTCACATTAAATTTGACAGGATATTAAGTATAGCTCAAATATTTAATACTTTGATGAAATAGATACTATATGTTCTTTCAGTTAATTTGTGTAGATAGAACATAGACAAAATTAAAAAAAAAATTACTGCTTTTTATAAAATGTCCAAAAAGCTTTATTTGCCTCTTGTAACCATTTTCTAGAGTCAGTGTTTGCACAGTGTATGTCTCAGAAACCAGTCTGAGGTATGTTATTTGTTGTTTACTATGCATGAAATATATTTTTGGAAAATACATGGTACACAAAAGTTAGATTTTCACAGTGTTAGAATTAAGTTAGAATTCTTCAAAATAAGGTTAAAGTTCTTCGAAAAGTTAGAAATAAATTCCAACAAATTTTATTTATTTAGATTTTCTTCTCAGAGAATGTCATAAGATTAGTGTTCTGTGGTGCATAGTTTGGGAAATATTCTGTAGAATATAGAGTCTCTGCAACACATTGTCTTATAATCTCTAACTTCAAAATATCTGCATGATGAGCAAATATAAAATGGTTTAAATAGAAATCAATCTCAGGCAAACATGCTAAAGAGACATATTAGAAGTATGGATTGCTTTTATCTTCATATTATATAACAATGCTAACAGATGATCTAATTTACCATTAACACATGCAACCAATCGTTGAATACCTATGATATTCCAGGCAATGTGCATGGTGCTTTTTTTAATGTTATCTTCTTTATCAGATTACAAAAGCAATACATGTTCATTGGAGAAAATTTGGAAAATTAAGTACAAAGAACAAAAAAAAATGTAATATTCATTCTTATATATTTCTTCAAGTTTATCTTTTTTAATGTAAAGGATTCAAGCAAATCAAGAATCTAAAAAAACATAGTATTTATCTTCAGGGTTAAATATAGATATTTGATTTATGCCATTCAAAGACAGCCATAATGCAAGTATAGTTCATAGTTCAATTGATAGGGCAGTGTCAATAGGTTCAGAAAATGCATATTTGGTTTTAAATTTCAAAGTTTAGATCATATGATACAACTATTTATTTTTCTAAACATTACTATAAATGATATAAATGAGATAATGTTTATCTCATTTATAAAATCCTGCATAAAATTCTTCAAAGATTATATTCTATAGTGAAGAAATCAAAACTGTGGATGCAAGTGGCTTTTTTTTGCTCTATCTTGGTTAATTCTCATTTTCAAATAATGTTCAAGATAATAAGTATTCTTTAGCAAAAGTCTCAATCACTTTATCTCCAGTGGAGTTTTGTTGTCATAATTTTTCTAAACAATATTAACAATTGTCCCAATAACCAAATCCTAAGAGAACCATATTGTATATAGATGACTATCTTTAAGTGTTGTTTTTTTACCCCCTGAATTGTATGTAGTGAAGAACAGTTAATGTATTCTTTTCTTGTTTTTTATTATATTTCATCTTAATAGTCTAAAAATTCCATGATGAGTACTTGTCAAGTTGTTCCCATTTTACAAGCTCTGTTTTTCAGAAGCAGATAGTATATAACTGCTGTGAAACAAATGGTACTCATCTATTTTTTTCTTCCAAAGCCTTTACAATATGTTGTGGTCATAAACCCTTCTTCACTACTCTTCTAAAAGCCATTCTTCCTCAGTAATTAAGACCTAACTGTTGTTTAATGTTGTACAGGATATTCATTTTGCCAGTTTTGGTACAGACTTGAGATCCTTCAAGGTCCAAAAAATTTTGTCATCCATCATGACATCATCGCCAACACTGTGTCTCATTTAACAAAGAAAAAACTGGTCCAAAGTTAGATTAATTCATCTTCTAACACTGTGACAGAATGGCAGACTCCTTTATCTCAGCAATATGTCCATGTAATTATCCAGCATACAGGGCATATCCAGTCATGATTTGGCCTAAATAGTTCAGGATGATAATTTGTTCTGTAACTTCATTAGTAGATTATTTCTAATATAGCCAGGACATTATTTCTAATGTCCACAGGTGGACATATTTAACAAAAATATTCTTGCTATTGAATTTCACCTGATTACCAGTATGGTTGGGAGGACTCATTTAAAACACTTTGATGAATTTCAGCCAACTTTGGTTTTTTATTGGCTAGCTCAAAATAGTCCATTATGTCTCTTAGTATATAAGTCTCTATGAGTTACAGACATACCAGTAAATAGGTAGAGCTGTAGGAAAGACAATTGTAGAGTTTTCTCATATGAGTGAGAAACTAGAAGTAGTGCAAAGTTACAAGTATTGCAACTTATGGCACTTTCGGAGACATGGATGGCTTTCATCCCTTGAACCAAGGCATGTAACTAGTGGGTTTATCAAGTTGGAACCAGTCGAAAAAAGTTACAAACATCATTCTAGTTGAGAATGGCTGCTAATTTCTTTGATAATGTCTTCATGACTTTTCTGTTTGGGGATATTCAGTTGAATTCATCGTGTCAGAAACAACCATCAGTTACTTGCAACCCAGTTGGTGAGTCCAAAGGGAATGTTCGTAGATCTGCTAATTTGCTAAAATATCAACTTCAAATTCACAACAAAAATAGCAGCAATATAGATTGTCTTATCAACTCTAGATGTTTCTCTACTCAATTCATGCATTTTTTATAAAATACAGTAGCTTTATGTTTCCCATTTACATTGAAGTCTGTCAGTGGTGACTGAAATCCTTTTCATAACCAACATTCACTTTTCTCAGGATCCAGGTCTTTGTGAAGGATCTGCTTCTCTGTCTCAGGAGACTCTGTTTTAAAATTTTGAATGATTATTCTTTAATTTCTCCTTTTTTGTAAGTCAAGTGTCTGGTCGTGGTAGACTTTTTGCAGGATATCTGCTCAGTCACTCTAAAACTGAACTGGGTGTTTTGCTTTCACATTTTTGCATTGATTTTAATGCTGGTTTTTGTGAAATCTGTGTCTAGTGCTAAATTTGTTGAAAGAAGTTTATATGCACTATGAGGCTTTTAAAGCAGATAATTAAATCCATTGTATCCTACTTGACAAGCCTGTGTAACTTACCCTCACTAACCATGTGTGTATAAAATTCACCGCAGAAAAGGTAGCTGTGGAATTCAGCTTTGCTTCCCTCTGCATCTTTTTCACTTAAAGGGATAAAATATTTAGATAATTTACCAAATTACATATTGATTTAAGTTATGAGACATTGATCTAATTTTACTTCCACATATCTGTATTTCTAGAGGTGCCATTTTGCTTGCTGGAATCTTATGTTGCCCCTGATTAAGTAGATTGCACTCCCTGAAGCTTATCATCTAATTTCCTACCAATTAACAATTCTTGTAAGATTACATTTTGCCAGATTAGTATAAGGATGTGCTTTTGTGTTTCAATATATCCTTATAAGGTATCTTTTTGTCTGTTTTCCTGTCAATTTCTGTTTGGGATTTTTAAAATACGTTAGCAAGTCAAATGAATTAACAATTAGTCCAGGTTGGTTAGCTTTCACTGTAAATATATGGTTAGTGGATTCTCAGTATCTCCAGAATCATTTGGCCTCTGGAGATAGGTAGGTGAAACCTTAATAAAAAGTGTGATGTCCACAATTTCTGCCTTCCAGCTCTTCACTAACTCTCTTTGTATGAGGGAGAAAAAGGAAGAGAACTTTTAAAGAAAGATCTAGAGAAGTTAAATATCAGCCCAAGGTCTTACAGCTAATAAGTAGATTTAAACATAAGTCTCCAGAGTCCATAGCCCGCATCTTCTCCACTAATCAGATTACTTTTCTTTCATAGTTTACCTTGTGTTTTCATTATTTATATGTATAGTATTTCTCCCTTTTAGGTCAGTATTTCTCATAGCATGACTTTTGAAGTATTACCATCAAATTCACCCAGAATAGGTGTTTGAGTGCTGATTCTTGGTTGCTGTCATAGATCTGCTGAATTATGAAATCTTAGCAGAGGTCAGAATCTACTTTAAAAATATGAGTCCCAGGTAAATCTGATTCACAGTATAATTTGAAACCATCTTTTAAAGAGTCATGTTCGATATACCTATTTTTTACATTTCCCATTTCGGTGTCAGGCAGATGGTTGCTCAATAAATGCTTGTTATATCAAATCCTTGAGAGAGAAGTTTTTCTTTTATATTAAATCAGTCAAGTCCATGATACTGGCTACCAGAATTCTCCTATAACTCCTTTAATGACTGTAGCCCTTTGGTTTCTAGTGGGCAATGCAGAAAACACAAGACTAGATCACAGAATTTTAGATAGTAGGTAGACCTACTCTATAAGTCACTGCACTTGGATATTCTGTTACTTATAGCTAAATATATTATAAGTGATACAGTTAACTCTTACTTGTATGTATGAAATCTATTTGGAATCTTTATAGATTTTCTTTCTAAAATTTTGGAATTTCATAGGCT
>NW_011889247.1:317867-335377 GCF_000151845.1 Pteropus vampyrus
GGTGTCAGGCAGATGGTTGCTCAATAAATGCTTGTTATATCAAATCCTTGAGAGAGAAGTTTTTCTTTTATATTAAATCAGTCAAGTCCATGATACTGGCTACCAGAATTCTCCTATAACTCCTTTAATGACTGTAGCCCTTTGGTTTCTAGTGGGCAATGCAGAAAACACAAGACTAGATCACAGAATTTTAGATAGTAGGTAGACCTACTCTATAAGTCACTGCACTTGGATATTCTGTTACTTATAGCTAAATATATTATAAGTGATACAGTTAACTCTTACTTGTATGTATGAAATCTATTTGGAATCTTTATAGATTTTCTTTCTAAAATTTTGGAATTTCATAGGCTCGTGAGACTTTTTCTTTCATTCAGAATTTACGTAAATTGTAAAGAAACCCATTTATCCAGGATAGAAAAAGGAAATGACTTAGGAAAAGATTAGATATTTTGGGTAATTTTGCATTTTATTTTTTTATAATTTTTCAGAAAATGGAGATACCAGTAACAAAACAGCAGCAGTAATAGTAAATATTTTTTAAAATAATTTATTAATGTTGGATGTAAGTCAGCATTCTTATTATGCTGTTATTTCTTAAAGCAGTACACTATATTTCTTTTAAAAAACTATACATACTAAATTCAATGTTGTAGCCAGGACTGGACTCTGAAATAGTAAAAATATTTTTTTTTGAAAAACTGGTAAGATCCAAATAATCTTCAGTTTAGTTAATGGAAATATAATATTTATTTCTTACTTTGACAAATGTATCCCAGTTGTTTAAGATGTCAGCATTAAGAGAAACTGAGATGAACAACATGGGCTAAATCTTTGTAAACATTTCTGTAAATGTAAATTGTTTCAAAATTTTAAAAAATGTATTAAAATTTTGTATACTTGTAAAAATGTGTACATTTTCTCCCTGTGGGTAATGCAAAGTGCAAGCTACTTAAAAAACCCATTAGAGCTGTTGTATTAAGGGTGATGGCTTTGATCTGTTACAGTGGTGAAAGGACCATTCCCAGCACCAAAGAACCTGTGCATTTCAGGTGCATGGTATACAGCAGTCCACCTTAGCCATGGAGGATACACACCAAGACCCTTAGTAGGAGCCTAAAACTGTGGGCAGTACAGAATCCTATATATGCATACATTTTACAGCTTCTCTTTGGCATATTCGAATTGCCAGTATCACTACTCTTGTGCTTTAATTGCCAATATCACTACTCTTGTGTTTTAATTCTCCTTGCTTCTCACTGACTGCTTTTGATTTAGGTATCATCAAGAGTGGCTTACTAAGGTTTCTTCTTCTAAATAAGGCTCTCTCCCAGGAAGAACACGTTCCATGGTTTACCACAATCACTCCTTTTTCAATATTTGTTAACTTTTAAAAAAAACATTATGAAAGGAATTTTAACAACTCACCCCTAATTTCTTTCCTTAGCCTTCTAAGTATATATTTTTTCATGTTTCTTTTCAATCTTTTATCACATACAGGCAGCTTTCACAGTTTTAATAGTAAAGCAAAAGTATCTCCCTTTACCTCAGAATAAGACTTTATTTGGAAATAAGGTTGTGGCAGATGTAATTAGTCAAGATAATGGCATTAGGGTGGATCCTAATCCAATAGGTAAAGAGGAAGGTAGAAATCAGGGTCATGCATCTACAGGCTAAGAACTGCCAAAGATTGCCAGAAAACCACCCAGAAGCTAGAGAAGCATGGATCAGATTCTTTCTGAAAGCCCTGAGAACGATCCCACCCTGGGAGAAACCTTGATTTCAGGCTTCTTGCCTCCAGAACTGTGAGACAGTAAATTTCTGTTGTTAAAGCCACTTAGTCCAAACTATTACAATGTCTTTGAAATACTAGGTGTGATCAACGTTAACCATTTTTTCTTGTTTTTGGTTCAGTACCTTTATTAACATTTACTTATTCAGAATAATTTTGGTTAATTCTCCAGTTATAAAGGTAAATATGTCTCAAAAATCATACGTATTTACATTATACATGATTACATTATATGTATGTATTTGTATATAAATATGTATATTTATATACTAAAGTGCCTTTAAAAGAGTTTTAAAATATTTATATATCAAAGAACACTTTCCCATTTATTAAAAATTAATGACAGCCTAAGTATATCCTATCATAATCATCATTCTTAGATATTAAATTATTATTTTGAGTAATTTAGGTTAATATTTTGTTTCAGTAGCCTTATGAATTTATGGCCCTTTCATAGATTCAGCTACTTTCAGTAATCTATAATAATAATAATAATAATAACTATTATTATTATTATTATTTCTAATAATTTCTAATAGTCTATAATTATTTCATTTTCAAATAGTTTAATCTTGTTAGAAGTAGATCATTTAAAAGGGCTGCTTTTTATTTTCAGTACTGTCCCTGTCATTCTTTGAAGAATTCTTCATATATAAGAACAACTGCAAATTCTAGATATAATCTAAATTTTCCTGCCTCACAAAATGAATCATCCCCCCTCCTTTCTAGTAAAGACTGTTATTAGAGAGGGAAATCTGAGTGCAAGTTGCATTCATTAGTGTTGTTGGTAAACACTAGTGTTGCTTCAGTCAGTAAAACCATCAGTTTTACTGATAAATATAAATATTTCTTAAACTATAAATATTTATAGTTTCATATCTACTTTTCTATCTTTGTATTTAACATGTTTCTGCTCTTTCCTTTGAAATCTCATAGACTGTTATACTTTTGACTACATTTAAAGTAAGAAGATAAAGTAGAGAGCTGTATACAAAATGGATGGTAGAGAATATCCTGGAGAGGTGTGTCTACTAAGATTCTAACATAGCAAAAAAGGAATTTATTAGGAGTCTCGATTTAGCTCACAAAATTGACAGAAAGTCTGATCAAGCCAGGTACAAGAACTCCTAGGAACTAGAGCAGCACCATAAGGCAGATGGAAATAACTTCCTGACCATCGCTAGCATGTTTCTTTGCTGGGGATGAGGGTGGGGGAGAGTAGAGACTCTTCACATATAATCCTCCTAAAAATGCGCACAGAGTGTGCAATAAAGTGCTGAGTAATAGAAGTATGCTAAAAGGTGGCTGAACCACCAAATGTATATGTACTGCAAGGACAAAGAGCAGTTTGGGGGCTATTAAAATGATCTAGGTGAGAAGGTAGCTTTATCCAAGGTACAGATAGTGGACAAAGAATAAAAGGTGATGAGCAAAAGAAATCAGAGCTATTTGACTATACTGGAAACTCTTAAGAAATTATGAGACACAGAGACTCATGGACGTGGACAATAGACTAGTGGTTAACAGAGGGTTGGGAGAAGCGGGGAGGAGGGAGGTAAATGGGATAAAAGGGGTCAAATATGTGATGACATTAAAGGATTAAAAATAAATAAATAAAATAAATTTTTGTTGTAAAAAAAGAAATTATGAAATGGAATGGCATTTCTAAACATGATATATTGGACCAAACAATTTTCTCCTCTATAAAACCTACCAGGTCACAGATTCAGCAAAGGCATCATTCTACCATTGATAGAAATTATAAAGAAAAAACAAGATGTGTTGTGTATTTTGTTCAATATATATATATATATTGTTGTTGTTTGTTTTGTTTTATGGAAAACTATGGTAATTTGTTGAGAAACTGGCTAGATATTTAACCAATGATGTATTAAGTTTTCCTTAAATTGAACCCAGGATTTATTTTAAAATATGAACAGAGCAAACGATATTGTAGCAGTGCTATCACTGTTATCAGTAAGGGGCAGGAGAGAAGAAATGAAATGACTTGAAGGTTATAAACCCAGTAAACCTGGTTGGTATTCAGGTAGCTGAAAATAGTGGACTAAAGTTCAGGACAGCAGATTTTGGAACTGACTTATTACAGTCACATTTAAAATAATGCATTTGGATAAGATCATTAAGAGGGAAAGTTCAGAGTCAGTGAAAGAATAATGATACTTACATTAAGGAGGAAGAAAGAAAAAATAATAAATGTGGCAGGAAAGATCTTTTCTTTTTTTACCCCTAAGGACAAAAGAAATGTCTTTTTAAAAGAGAAATCAACATGGTCTCCAATTTTATACTCACACATGTATAAGGAGATTAACTTTTTAGAAGAATAACTGCTATACAATTGTCAAAGCACTTTGAAATCTAAGATTAAGAACAAAAGAAATAGGGATCTTCTAGGAAATGTGATGATGTGCTTAGAGTGAGAGGTTTGTAATTAGAAAGTTTTAGGATTGAATCTGATTCCATCATTTATGAACTTGGGCCAGTTGCTTAAATTTTGTAAGCCTCATTTTTCCTCATCTATAAAATGGAAATACTAATATCCATCTCCTAGAGTTATTTTCAGATTTATATAAAATCACACATGGTATACTTCCAATAATAATTTTTTAAAGAACAGAATAACTTCAAAGAGCAGTTTTCAAATGCTTTCTCTTATCTGACACATTTGTTATATTGCCATAACACCCACATTTATCAGGCAATTTATATTTGGGTATAATAGAAATAGATCTGACTGATATTTCACAAATTGCCACTAAAACAGTCCTCCTTCAGTAGCTATTATATAAAATGTGACTGTGTGTTGTTGTCTGTTTTACAGTCATTTTCATTTCCGTTCCTTCCCTGTAAAGCTGCAATATTTCCACAGTCAAGGCCTACTGTTTATTTTATTTTATTTTTTCAGGCAAGGCAACCCATGCTTGACCTCACAGATTGCAAGGACCTTGTTAGCTTACAATCCCTTATTTTTTACTTTTTACACCTACAGCACCTGGTCTTCCTAGGTAGTCTCCCATCCAGGTACTAACCAGGCCCTACCCAGTTTAGCTTCTGAGATTAGACAGGATTAGGCTTGCTCAGGGTGGCATGGCTGTAGACAAGGCCTACAAGTTTAAAACATGAACATGGAAGCAATAATCAAACTCTGGGCAAAGATAAAATTCACAGGCAGGCCTGGAAAAAATGAAATCCACTCTATCTTGTGTACATTCATTTACTCATAGTTTTCAAGGGGTTTTGTGTTCATTGGGGAATTGGGAATATCTTTACTTTCATCAAATGAATATTTAAATTTAGTGCAATGGGAAAAGGAAGAAGGCAATAATGACTTTGAGCACCAGGAAATACAAGACAAAAAACTTAATTGCATGTTTGTGTGTGTGCATGCACACACATACCGGTGGAGAGAAAAAGTTGTGGGAAATAATTTAAAAAGGTATTTTAATTTTTGAAAATAAGTTTTAATGTTTTCAGTTTAAGCTACGTATTGTGTGCAGGGCTTTTCAAATATCAACCAGTGAAGAATTGACTTCTAGAATCAGAATTAGCATGGAAATTAAAGATTGCCAAAAATTTTCAAATTTTTGCTTTATGAGTCATTGATTTCCTCTTGTGAGATCTGTATAAATTGTCACCACCTCACCTCAGTCTACATTTTGTTTGTAGTGGGATGTTAGTTTTTATAAAGCTTCACAACCCCTCTGCCTCAGAGCTGTTCCCATTGCTGAAATAACTCTTTCCTACCCCATTAGGATATATCATTAATTTCTACATATTCTTTATATCCCAGTTTAAATGTATCTTCCTTGGGAAAATCTTTACAACCCACATAGATTGGATCAGTGCTCTTCGTTATTAGTCTTTATAGACTATGTCCTTTTCATTCATATACTTATCACAGGGCTTAGTAAGCTGCTTTGCAAAAAGAAACACTTAATGATTACTTGCTCAATGAACAGATAAAGAAAGATATACATAAATTGGCCTTCAGACCACTCAGATGATTTTTGGTCTTGCCAGACCACCTGGATCCCATGAAATATTTCTTTTTCTTCCTACATGAATATTTGGTTTTAACATTTTACCCTAAATTTATAATGCCATATCTACCCTCCTCTAATCACTTCCTAATTTTATATTTGCAATTATAAGACGTTGACAGTGTATGTCAAATTTACAATTATTGACTGGTCAGCTCCCAGGTAATAGAATATCAATTTTAGAAGCCAATATTCAACTTCCATGAAACTGTGTAAAAGAAAATCTCTGGATTCCAGAATTCAATATATTTTTAAAAAGAAAGAAAAACATTTTGGCTATACTTTTCTTTCTGAAGTACACAATCTTTTTTTTTTTTTCTTTTTAACAGTATCTGACCTATTTTTAAAACTACTTGATGAACAAAAAATATATCACCTTTTCCAATTTACTAAAAATGGCTAAGAATGAAATTATTAACAGTAAAATGATGTCATTTCTTAGTCATTCATTTTGCTTACCTTTTTAAAGAAATGCTACTTTAAGACCTATGCACCTGCTGTGGAAAAAAGTAAAAGAGACACACTTGCTATTTTTTTTTTTTAGTGGAAAGAGAAGAGGTGTTATATGTCTATCTTCTCATAAATACTTTAGGAATTATTTTTAATATAATGTCATAGGAACAAGCTGAAGAGAACAGAAAGCATCAAAACAAGCTAATCTTATAAGCAAGTCATATATGTAATTATTTGAACTTTAAAGAAAAGAGCTACTCAGATTTAATATACCCTCATTCATAGGCAAAAAAAAAAATGTTATAAAGATGGAAAGATAGATAATATTCTACTACTTACTTTTGACTTTGAAATTTATCTTCAGTAAGGCTCGTGCCAGTTTGAGACTTGATAAGTTCTTACCTTTTATTGTATTTTTAAATTTCTACTGATCCCCATTTAAAGATAAATATCCAAAAAGTGCCTGCAGAAAAATAAAATTCACTCAGCATTATACAAAATTTTGGATTCATTTGTGAGCCTCAAATTCAAAGAAAAGTGACAATAAGCTATTGAGATAACAAATTCAAACATCCCGCAAAGAGGAAACAAGCACTACAACAAGAACAACTTCCAGCTTGAGTACAAAACGTTGAAGCAAATTGTGAATGATCTGGCTGAGATCCTATTGAAAACTTCTTACTACTTTCATAAGGCTGTCCATTGAGGTGCTTCTATTTTGTTTGTTTTCTACTGTTTCCATTTTCCTTTCTCTCTTTTGAAAAAAAATTAAACTGGAAGCTTTTTTAAAATTAAATGTTTTCATTTCTGTTAGAAAGACTACATTTACAAATGCAAAATTTCAGAAGCTAGAAAGATTGATGATTGATAAAAATGTACATTGAGGAGACTAGGTATATTGAAAGGAAATTTTTTTCCTGTAAATGTTATTGAATAAAAGTTATATCAAAACAAGGTATGTTACTGGTCAGCAGCAGTTTCAACCCAAAAGCCCTATAAAATAGTCCTACTTCACCAGTTCTGGTCCAGCTAGTTCACCAATATGATTGTTGGAGTGTGGTGTGAAATGATGGAGAACGAAAGTCTTGGAACCAAACAGATAACAGGTTTGAGAATCGCTGTGCCACTCACTGGTTATGTAAAATCAAGTAGGAAACATAAAGATTTACATGGTACAAGCACGTGTAATGCAGGTAGGGGTAAATTGTGTTAACCTTTATTATGGAGAGATATGTGCATGATATACTTGTGCTGATAATTTAACATACTACATTTAATATACAATAACTTCATAGCTTATATTCTATCACTTCTCACATTACTCTGACATTCTCATTTGCACAGATGCAGAGCAAGACATACTTTAAACTTACTACTTCAAAGTTTGATATTTTGCAGTTAAATATTTTATATATTCAAAGCTCAGCCCTCCTTTTTTTCAGCTTTCGTGGTTGACTCTCCCCTCCTTTTGCTTCAGATAATACTCTCACCTAGAGAAAAGCTTATGCATGCTCAGGAGATGAGGGAAAAAAGGTGGCTGCTTGTTAGTCCTTGTGCAAGCCTGTGAAGAGTAGTCCCATTTCCTATGCACTGACCTTACTACTTTCCCAGTCTCTGGCGATGGCAGGTTACAACTGGTCTTTCAGAGTGCCAGAATCTACTATTTTAGACTGCCAATGCTCCCAACCTTCCCATTACCTCAGATGGGAAGGAACTTTAAGAGTAGTTTTAAGTATATAGAGATTACTGGAATCGGATGGATCATATATTTAAAATATTTTTGAGGAACTTTACTGGAAAAACAAGTCTAGAACATTCTTTGTTTGAGCCGTAAAGTAATCCTTGGACTCCAAGCAGTACATGAGCAAGGCACTGTGCTTCATCAAAACTTGTATTATCATTTTATCCTCAATGTTGAACTTTTAAATGGAATTTTAAAAACATTCATAACAATGCCTAATGGATTCACTTTTAAAAGAATGAAATTTTGAAAATCTTTACTTTGTTTCTATATATTAGATGAAAAATATGAAATCATTGTTCAATTAAGAAAACCGATTTTCTATTTGAAGTACCTAATGAAATATAACACTGGGTTCACTTAACTGTTTAATTTTTTTTTTTTTTTTTTTTTTTGCTAATGTAGCCAACACATTAACAGTTTTCTCTTCATCTTTCTAAAATGCACCTGGAACATTGAAATTTAAAATGTGCAAAGTTATTTAATAGGGTAGTCACTTGATCTAAATGAAACATTATGTTTCATGGAGTGATGTATAAATACATCTTCTGCTGCAGCATGTGTTAAATCATGGTCTTCAGGTACAGTTTTCTCTAAATAGCTAAATTCTGGAATAGCTGCTAATACTCCCTCAGTATATTTGTATTTTCTGATTTCCTTGTGATCAGTGATATCATCGAACACCTATGGTGGATGGGAAAGTCAGGATCATTTTTATGCCAGTAACCCAAACTCAGAACTTAATGATTTTTATTAATCATGAAATTTTTAAGTCTAATGCTGCCAAAGAGTTTATGGAGGGGAAAAAAGTGTTACCAAACAACAAAACACCAGGCATGGGATATAAGATTAAAGAATTTAATTTAGATCAGACTGAGGTAACTTTCCCTAGCTGCTTGTGACTGAACACACTTCATTTTATCAGTGAACAAACACCCTATGTAGTATCCTTATAAGGAAGACTTCATTACATTATATCTAATTGGTCTGTTTATTGCTGGTCATGTTTAAAGATAAAATAGGTGTTAAAAGGAGACTTAAATATCTGTTCTTTTTATACACTACTAGACATATTGCAGGAGTGCCAAGTACAAGTTTTTCAAACTATCAGAGCTTATTTTCATGTAAATATTAATAACAATGCCTCATTTAAAAATGAAAACTCTGGGATAAAGTTGAATTGGATGGGATTTTGGGTGGTAAGCTTAAATTTAGATTCTCCCATGCAAACTGGGACATAAAGTCATTTTATTTTATAAGCCCCTCATGGTCTCTCTCTCTCCTTTCTAGTCTTATTTTTGTGTCACCATGCCACTTACATTAGTCATGATAAGCTATTCTGATGTTAAAAAAAAAAAAAAAAAAGGCAGACCAAAAATATATAACGGCTTGATTATATTAGACATTAGTTTTCAATCACTTAACCCACCTAGGTGGGTATTCCTGGTCAGAGGTTGGTTGTCTTCCTTGCAATGGATTCATTCCTCTTTCTTCTTGTGACTTTGCCTCTCCCAAAGGCCTTGTTGATGTCTTCATCCAGCTGTGGAAGGGAGACATTTGCATAGAGAGGACATATCTTTTTAATAAAAGCCTTGATCTTGATCTGTAAAAGGCATATATCATTTCTGATCACCTTCCATTAAAAATTCAGTCACGTGGACACATATAAATGCAACAAAAGTTGGAAAATGCAGTCTAGGATGTGCTCAAGAAAAGGAAGGTATGAGTTTTGGTGAGTGCATAAAATTTGACAGTAGTGACATTTTTCTCCCTTTTGGATACTGTCTGATCAACAAATGTAATTTTTAATCTTCTTGTCAAATAGGAACAAATTTATCACATCCTAAAGAGAAATATCCTAAAGTTGCAATGGGTGTATCTACCTCAAATTCAAGATGTCTTGAAGGTGCATGCATGATTCTCTCCATCTGTTAAGGTCTTATTTCCTCTGGTGACCTGTAGTGAAACAAATACAAGTTATCTGTCTCTACCCTCAAAACCAATTTATAATGATAGAGAAAAGACAGGTTTATTGCAAATACATACATACATATACACACATACACACACAACAATGTGAAACATACAAAAGTCACTTGTGTATACCAGTGATGAAAAGCTCTTGTGCAGGCAGGTGAAAGCTGTCAGCCTTGGCAGGGGAGGCATTTCCTAGACTAGATGTAGGATGTTCTCTGTGGGAGGCTCTAGCTTCTGGAAAGTTCATCTTTGTTTTCAACCATGAATACATAAGTTGAAGACTGGAGAGTGCACCCACTTTGGGGCCTGTGCAGCTTTTCATCCTACTTCTTGCTCGTGCATTGCTTAGGGTCCAAGGATTGTTTTACAGCTAGGTCAAAATATGTTCTAGACTTTATTTTCCCTCTCCAGGGAAGTTTTTCAAAAACATTTTGGACATCTGATTCATTTGACTTGAATTATCTCCAGAACTCTTAAAGTTCTTTTCTACTTAATTCTTAAACCTACTTTATTTCTCTGATGCCTGTGTTTCTCCCTCTCTCTCTCAACTTATTGATGACTACTTTGAGGCTGTCTAAAGGAACAGCCATGGCTATACCCTTTTCCTACATTTGCCACAGAGCTGAGTTCCATTGTAAAACTGAGAGGTTTTAATGGGTCTTCACTGCTTAAACTTCTAGTCTTATTTCCTACTCTTTGAAATTCTCAGAAGCAGTCAAACCTTGAGAATATACAAATTTCTGGCCACATTCTATTCCCTTTTATTTCTGCTTGCAAACTAGAAATTCTTTGCCTCATCTTATCTCTTTCTTTAAATACCTTATTACAAGCAACAAGAAGCCAGGAACAAGCACCAAAATTTAATTCCTTTTGGTACCTGCCCCTAAAATTAGAGGCTCTACAGGCATATAGTCTGCCTTTTTAATTATTAAGGCAACATTTTAAGCATACAATTTGCCCCTGCATAACATAGATCTCTAGCTTTCTGGTGAAATATATTATTGATTTTTACTCAATGCTGTGTATCGAAGTTTTGTCCTCATAGTTGTACACTTTAAGTTGTACATTTCTGTATTAGTTATAGTAGGCTAAATTTCAGTAACAAACACCAACATGTACAACATATCAAGCATAGTAGAAGCATATTTCTCACTTATAATAACTCAAAGTGAGTATTCTGATTGGCTAGTCTTTTCCCCCTATTCATTATTTTGGAGACCCAGGTCGTTTTTCTTTTAGAGATCTACCAGCCCCAATGCCTTGTCATCATCTTCATCCAACCAAGAGAAAGAGAATTTGAAGAGATAGAGCATTTGATAGAGAATCCCTTCAAATAATCTATCTCTTTGACCTGAAAATAGCACAGATTGTCTATACCCATATTCCACTGACTAGTTTTAGCCATATTACCAAAGCAAGCCACAGGAATGACTGAAAAAAATATGATCTAGCTTGTGAGCAGAAAAAAAGGAAAGTGAATCTTGGAGAGCATCTAGCAATCTTGCCACCTTTTCCCACATTCTCTGTGCTGCAGCTACAGCAACCTTCCTGCAGATCCTTGACGATGACATATTCCTCCTGCAGTAAATTTTTTTTATTTTTTCTTACCCTCTACCCAGAATGCTCTTCCTACCACCCCTATGGTTGTATTAACTCTTAGTTCTATGATTTTTTTTTCTCTCAAGGAAGTCTTCTCTATCAGGTAAATTCCTGGTATCTGTGCTTATAGGAGCAAGTACACTCACTTCAGTGATACTTATCACAACTGTCATCAGATAGCTCTGTTCTGTTGTGCATAATTGTAACACCACCACCAAAGCACAATGTCTGGAACATCACTAGTTATTAATTGTTGAATAAATAAATGAATCAATGAATATATGATGTTCTAAGGGCTTATTGCTTAGATCAATTGGCGGAAGTTATATCATCATGCCCCAGTTTCGGCCCCATTAGTGACAGGAGAAACAATGTTGGGTATATGTAGAAATTGGAACAGATGTTTCTGAGATTAATTTCTTTGTGCACAAAGAAAGATGATTTTTAAAAAATCATGTAACTAAATATAGAGTGAGAAATGAACACAGCTGATGCTTTGGTACTTGATAATAAAAGAGGAAAAATAAAACTAGGAATATGTTAGAAGGTATTAATATAATTATTATTTTCAGTACTTTTGTAAACTAAAGCTTTTCTTACACAGGCTAACTGAATGTAAATATTATTGGTTTGAAATTTATATCTTTGATAATTCCTTTTCTAACATAAAGATGGTCAGTGGTATGTAAAAGGCCTGGGAAATACTTTCATTACAACACAGAGTGTATACATAGTGATGAGAGAATAGAAATACCACTTATAATTCAGTGCTAGAGTGACTTGAAGTCTAGAGAAAATTTGTCTAAAGTCAAGGTTTTATTTCAATAGAGTAGACTTTTATAACTTTTAGTACTAATATTGAGCTATAGATTAACCTTATTAGACTAATTGCATATCATTTCTGTCTGACAGCTGGCAGTTAGGAGTATAATTTATTTAACATTTTTGAATTCTATATTCTCACCACTTTCTCACCTATGAACCTGGAGTTTGTATATATTTTTCTCACCAGTGACAGAAGATACTGAGAATTTATAAAATCTTGGTTCCTTAATTTATATGAGCAAGTACCACACCTTTCTCTAATAAATTATATTTCTTTGAAAATTCCAAATGCTAATCTTGATCATAGGGACATTGAAAAAATTCTAAGATCAAAGTGCTGAGAATTTAGAACTTGAATTTAAAATATACAAATAATTAATGCAACTTTATTCACTCATTTAGAAAATATTTTTCCAGGCTCTGTTTTGTGTAAATGACACAAAAGATTCCTTATTGTCATAGAGCTGGTACTAAATGTGTGTTTTTCCAGTCTTGTAGGTGATACCATTTTATATGGATACCGCTAGAGGCCAGGCATTATACTAAGTGTTAAGATGGGAAAAATTAAGAGGACATGCTCCCGGACATCAAGGAGCACACAGACTAGTGTGTAGAGTACTTTAACCGGCATTTTCTGAGGCAATACGTGTTAAAATAAGCTTGGAAAATTATCTAGGTAATTGCCGACATAGCATTTTTTGGCATGAAGACTTTGTCAAAACTTTTCTCTGGCCACCTCTGCCATAGCTTCTGGACTTCCCCACATGCAAATGTGTCAAAGCTAAAGTTTGTATGTGTTACTACCACCTCATGTTCATCTTTTCCCTAGATTAGCCCCCAGATCCCTAGAATCCCTATAAAAACTGTTTGCCATAGAGACAAAAAAAAGCCCATTCAATCAATTTTGTATAGCAGATGCTTGAAATTGTAATTTATGGCAGCAAAAGGTAAGGATAGGAGGAAAACAATGGCAATCAACACGTAATAGCTGAGATGACTTGGTGGCTGGTACATGTGAAACACATCCTGTATTCTACTAGAAATAAATGAGAAAGATTTTTTAGTGAGGCTGAATTCTTGCCAAATAAAATAAAATTAAAGTCAGAAAGTAAACATACATTTCATGTTTCTGTTCCATATAATTAGAACTTCTACTTGTCAGGATTCCCTACTATGGAGAGTGACCCATCAAAACTATATATAATGTCATAAACCCAGCATCCTAGACTATTGAAATTTTCATCATGTGAGCAGAGATTTTTAATATTAGATCTGTGTGACAGATTCTTGAGAAGGACTCAGGGGGATGGCTTCATAACCCATCTGAATTTGAATGCAAAGATTTGTGGGTACATGTGAAGTCAGCTGGTGGTCTCTTAACGTCCACCCTCTCAATCTTCCTTAGATTCCCTAGCTTCTCTTGCAGTTGGTGTGGTCAGACATTCCAGCCAATGAAATATAAGATAAAAATTCTGTGGGATGCCTTTAAATAATAGAGGATGCCTTCTTTATCTTTTCTTTCCACCTGCTGGCTGGAGTATAGACTAAATGGCAGGAGTTGAAGTATTTCCTGGGGCCATGAGTGGTCTGAGAAATGAAAGCCTTGCAAGTAAAGACATAAGATAGAATTGGCTTGGTTTCCTACCTCCATGTGGATGCCAAATTACCCCTGAACTGCTTATCTCCAAATGATTACATGAAAGAAAAATAATCTTCTATCTATTTTAAGTTTGAGATTTTCTATTTCATCCTAACCTATTTCTCAGTGATACAATGCATTTTTATGGGGAGTGTTTCTATGTTTTTCATTCATTTCTCAAAAAGGCCTTTGATGCCAAAATATTTACTAACTTCTTGACTAGAAGAACATGTAAACCCTAATGGAACAGAGTGTGGTAACAAAAATAAAAAAACAACCGAACAAGCCTTTTGGGAATTTGAAGGATACTAATCATTCGATAATATTGAATAAAAGTTGAAGTAATTCATTAGTACTAGTGACTAGTCACTCTGTATTTGGATGTCCAGAATAGGTGTGGTTCACATCTGTTATAAACCAAATACTCAGAATTTCTGTCATTTTCTCTATGAGCCTTAATTTACTGCTATCCAAGGGTACTGGAACAAAGTATATAGTTATTTGCTGCTGGACAAAGATTAATGGAAAGGGGCCATTTAATTGAAATGGCAGGGGAAGCAAGTCGGAAAAAAATATATATGGTTGTAAGTGCATAGGGGTTTTGAGGTTAATGAGATACTTCATCAAATTTGGATATATTCATTTTGGAGGTATTAATTTTAAGGTGAAAACAAATTGTGAGGAAGGGGGAAGTGGATTAGCATTTGATGTTTAGTGTATATAGTGTATGATGTATGTGACTAATATATGATGAATTAGTTTATGATGTCCTATGTTTTCCTTAGCTGGTATTTCTTCTTTGGTCTTACTTTTTCTTTCTTTTTTTTAATTTAGCTCTAATTAATTATTGATAGTACTGTGAGTATGCTCATAGTATTTTGAGAGCTAGTCTGTTTAACTTATTTTCTCTTTAAAAGTTTCTCTACTCTTTTTTTTTAACTGAAGTAAAATAAATTTCCTCTACTCTTAAGTATAACTTTATAACATTTAATAACCCAATATTTTTCCTGAAAGATAAGTTATATTTAAAAATACACGTTACTAGGAAATTGGATTGAATGAATAAAGTTACAATTTATAAACTTGTGAAAATATTTGTAAAATACTTAGATAAGTATATAGTACATTATGTAGTGTATAGATATCAGCTATTATTGTTGTTGTTATTAATTGCTATAAAATGCCAAATTTAGTAGGAAACAGATACTTATATGTACTTCCAGTTATATCTCTAATGATAGATATTTGGATAAAATATTACATTCCAATTTTTAGCAATTTTGATATGTAAAGAAGAATAGATAATTTGTATAGAAAATACTGTTAGCTAAGAGAAAAACATTAAATAAAACTTAAAGGTGTATGCCCAAATTTCTGTCAATGATTTGCTGAAACCAATAGGGCAACTTTTCTTAAAATTTAAAGAGTAATTTATAGAAAATACATATAAATGAAGAGTAGAAAAATAAACCATGCTTTTCATCCAGTAATAACCACTGTTAGCAATTTCATATACATATAATATACAAATGTATATTATCAAATGAGATATGCAGTTATTTCACAAGCAATTAGTGTAGATTTTATGCATTTTCCCTTAAATAATATATCTTGAACATCTTTCATTACTGTTCAACAGCATTATTTTAAGATTGCAACTCTTATATGTATATGATATAATTTACTTAACTACTTGAATTTGTCATTTAGATTAATTGTAACTCCCCCCCTCCATATATACAATGCTGTAATGACATCTTTGCATAAATATCTGCACAATCTTGATTTCTTTATCATGAATGCTTAAAGGGTTGAGGTACATATACATATGTATGAGATACATTGGGCGTCTTGCAAAATTTTGTGTTGGCATCTTGTGTCAATTTCTATGCCCCTTAGCATTGTATGAGATTGCATTTTTAAACATCCTGGCTAATAGTGGGTAGGAATTTTCCTTTTTCTCTTTTTTCTTTCCGTCTTATATTTTTCTTTCTTCTTTCCCCTCTTTTTTTCCTTCCTTTTCCTCCTCTCCCTCTTTCTTTCTTTCCCCCCAATCCTTCTTTACTATTCCTCCTTTATTTTTTCTTCCATTTTGCCAATTCAATAATGAAAAAAGGACGTGGTTCCATAGTGAAGCAGTTAGCACATTTGCTTTACATGCAGAAGATCCTGGGTTCACACCCCAGTGGAGCCATAGTCCATGGTCTGTGGCTGTGCCACCTTGAACAAGCCTGATGTCTGATCTTGGAGGCTGAGCGGAGTCAGGCTTGGTTAGTACTTGGATGGGAGACCACCTAAGAAGACCAGGTGCTGTAGGCATAAAAAATTTTTTTTTAAATAATGGAAAAAAATTACACATAACTATTTTCAATTTTACTTAAATTACTAGAGTTTGAACACTTTTACATTTATTGTTTATTTACATTTCTTTTGTGAAATATTTGATTAATTATTGATACATTCATTTTTATAAAGCTGTTTAAAACTAAAGATATTAACCCTTTGGCAAGAATTTAAAATTTTTAGAGAGTCATTTCTAATAATTTTGAATTTATTAATGTCTACTTACCCATTAAGAGATTTTAGAGGTGTTCATCTGTATTTCCTTTCAGTATGTTTTATGTTTTTGTTACTTTTATTTATCTATATTTTTTCCAATGATTTGAAATGTTACTCTTTCTCACAGTCTTAATTCTTAAATTGCCAAGATATGTTTTCAGGCTCTCCTGCTCTAGCTTTCTCTCTGGCCCTCTTGCTTTTTGGGTTATTTGTCTACCTTTTCCTGTCCTTGTACCACACTTTTAAAAGGTGTAATGTCTTTATACTATGTTTTAATATTTTCAAAGTTAGTTACACATTATCATTTCATTATCTTAGTTATTCATACTCATTTATTTCTTTCATTGACAGATACTGTTCTGGGAGAAATGTTGCATGATTTTAAAATTATAAGTCAATATCAAGAATACAAAGGTCAGAAATTCAGATTCATTCAAATTATCACATAACTGGAACTTTAACACTGTTTATAGACAAATAAGAAAATTGACCTAAAGGTCTTTTATATTTTCAAACAATTAAACTATTAAATATTTTGTATATTATAAAGGGTACTAGAATCTCATGTATGTTCTAAGCATTATGAAAATGAAAGCAGAAAATGTATATTGGACATTGAATTGTCTATTACGAAAATATAGATCAATATGCCAAGGATGATTTGTTACTGAGTTTTAGGTGGGTTTTAATGATAATTTATGATGCAGTTACTAGAGCAGAAAAAATAAATGAATCGTTATACTCAGTATATGTCACAAAATGTTGTCAGCTATAAAGCAACCATTTAAATAAATGAAACTAAATTAAAGTTAGCAGCCAATCTTTCAGTGACTTAAATTTTTTATTGCTCTAATTTTCAAAAAAAAA
>NW_011889247.1:336797-348351 GCF_000151845.1 Pteropus vampyrus
CCCCAATCCTTCTTTACTATTCCTCCTTTATTTTTTCTTCCATTTTGCCAATTCAATAATGAAAAAAGGACGTGGTTCCATAGTGAAGCAGTTAGCACATTTGCTTTACATGCAGAAGATCCTGGGTTCACACCCCAGTGGAGCCATAGTCCATGGTCTGTGGCTGTGCCACCTTGAACAAGCCTGATGTCTGATCTTGGAGGCTGAGCGGAGTCAGGCCTGGTTAGTACTTGGATGGGAGACCACCTAAGAAGACCAGGTGCTGTAGGCATAAAAAATTTTTTTTTAAATAATGGAAAAAAATTACACATAACTATTTTCAATTTTACTTAAATTACTAGAGTTTGAACACTTTTACATTTATTGTTTATTTACATTTCTTTTGTGAAATATTTGATTAATTATTGATACATTCATTTTTATAAAGCTGTTTAAAACTAAAGATATTAACCCTTTGGCAAGAATTTAAAATTTTTAGAGAGTCATTTCTAATAATTTTGAATTTATTAATGTCTACTTACCCATTAAGAGATTTTAGAGGTGTTCATCTGTATTTCCTTTCAGTATGTTTTATGTTTTTGTTACTTTTATTTATCTATATTTTTTCCAATGATTTGAAATGTTACTCTTTCTCACAGTCTTAATTCTTAAATTGCCAAGATATGTTTTCAGGCTCTCCTGCTCTAGCTTTCTCTCTGGCCCTCTTGCTTTTTGGGTTATTTGTCTACCTTTTCCTGTCCTTGTACCACACTTTTAAAAGGTGTAATGTCTTTATACTATGTTTTAATATTTTCAAAGTTAGTTACACATTATCATTTCATTATCTTAGTTATTCATACTCATTTATTTCTTTCATTGACAGATACTGTTCTGGGAGAAATGTTGCATGATTTTAAAATTATAAGTCAATATCAAGAATACAAAGGTCAGAAATTCAGATTCATTCAAATTATCACATAACTGGAACTTTAACACTGTTTATAGACAAATAAGAAAATTGACCTAAAGGTCTTTTATATTTTCAAACAATTAAACTATTAAATATTTTGTATATTATAAAGGGTACTAGAATCTCATGTATGTTCTAAGCATTATGAAAATGAAAGCAGAAAATGTATATTGGACATTGAATTGTCTATTACGAAAATATAGATCAATATGCCAAGGATGATTTGTTACTGAGTTTTAGGTGGGTTTTAATGATAATTTATGATGCAGTTACTAGAGCAGAAAAAATAAATGAATCGTTATACTCAGTATATGTCACAAAATGTTGTCAGCTATAAAGCAACCATTTAAATAAATGAAACTAAATTAAAGTTAGCAGCCAATCTTTCAGTGACTTAAATTTTTTATTGCTCTAATTTTCAAAAAAAAAAAGGCACCATTTCACCCAGCACAGTATCTGTTAGCAAAAAGAAATCTCTATGTTAAATATATAGGAGAAAGCTCTCTAGAAATTTAAAACAAAACGAACAAAAAAACCCCCTTCTTATAATAGCAAACAGATTTTCCCTCTAATATTCATCATATTTAAATCAGAAACATTCCTTATTAGAGCTGTTTATTTTAGTATTTTTCAGTCTTAAAAAGAATCATACTATTTAAATAAATGATTGAAATCCTTTCAAAACTGAAGTTTTAAGAAAAATGTTATGGCTACCACAAAAAGTAAAAGTTTTTTGTGTGAATTTCAAAATAAATGCTAAAGGTATTTTCTTTGCGTTATATTGCTTGATGAATAGAAATAACAATCACTGATGACAATTTATATGTAATAAATTGATGGTTTTGTATAGACCATAATACTTTAGTTTGTGGAAATTACAGTCACAATTATTTATAACAAGAAGGAGAAAACAGGAAATAACAGTGACAGGTAGAAGGGAAAAAAGAAAAAATAAATAACAGTGATGAGGTTTAGTTTCCAAAGATAAGAAAATAAGTGAAAGTAAATCTATAACAAAAATAGTATGCTGTATTGTATATATTTACTACAGCTCCTTGTGCTGACTGATACCATGTTTTTCCCTGCACAAAAAATACATATGTTTTATTCCTTTTGAGTTATATTAGTTAGAAAAAGATGCTGAGTTTCAGTTTCTGGTGTTCATTCTGGCACTGTTCATTTACTATTTGTTTACTCTCAGTTAAATTGATAGCCCTTTAGACATAGCCCCATGCCATTATATAGTTATATTAGTTTTATATTTAGTTTTCTTTTCTTGAAATAGGCTATTGTATGGAAGACTTGAATATATGTTACATATAACGAAACTGAGACCCAATATGGGAATCTCACAATTTTCCAACCGAAGAGTTCATTAGTTAAGAGGGAATGAATGTTTTCTTTTTCTTAATGTTTACTATTAGATGTAACCAGACACTCTGCAGCAAGCAAAATGACCTTTCCTTAGCCCTTCAGAAAACAATTTTCCGTATGTCTGCATTGATGTATTTTGTCTTTTACTAGGTCCTTTCTTCTTACTACAGTCTTTCATTTCTTCTCTTACTTTATTCTAGCCTTTTTATCATCAAACCAGTTCTAGTTGTTTTATTTTTTTAATTTTCAGAAAGTAATTTTTACCTATTAAGTCATAGTTCTCTCAGTTCTGAATAATTTTTATTATCAGAACAATTCATCCCACATCATATTAAACACACTACAATGTTCTCATATTCCACATAAAATGTAATTTCTATATAACTATACAAGAATTTAGTAATTATATCTTATAGACATTTAATCAGTCTTTCATTAAGTTTAATTTTACAGTTTTATTTGCACTCGGAGATAATACATTTCAAATATCAAACATTTTTGTAGGCATTAAAAAAGCTCACAGAACTTAAGCACTGTGTCTAATAGATAAAATAGACTGGAATTTTATAACTGATGGTCCCCATCTCTCTTAAATTATACTCTCCTTCCTGAAATAGTTATCATTTCAATCTATTTTACTCTGTTCTGATGACCTCCGATTCATCTTATTGGCAAAGGAGGAATCCTCTGCTTTAATAGTACAGGAAGTCTGAACATATGATAACTGACACCGGACGGATGACATCAGCAGCAGTTTATTAGTCACATGTATTCTCAGCCCGGGGAAGAAGGAATCTGCAGACCATGCAGGGCATCATGGGGACTGCACTCAGGAGTAGAGTGAATAAGCAGGCACTTGTGGGAAGCCGGCATTATAGTTAGAAGAGGGTGAGGTGACCTTGGATTACCTCTGGAGCTTGTATTTGATTTGTTTAAATAATTTTGTGGTTGTCAGAGAGTTGAAACCCATTAGATTGAAGATGCAGCTGGTCTTGCATATAGGGGAACCAGCTGAGTGGGGAACCTTTCCTACTGGGTGGGGTCATATCTGGTGAGAGCAGGGGAGTTCATTGCTAGGCATTTGGGGATCTGTGAGGGTCAAAGATATCAAAGCAGCACATGCAATTTCAAACCTTACAAAACACATCCACATTCCAGATCTTTCACTTTTCTGTCACCAATTCCTAGTGCCCAGAGAACCCTAGCCATGGGTTAGATCCACATTTTGATGGTCTGTTCTGAAATTACTGTTCATTATAATATGGCATTATTTTCCTTTGCTTCCTAAATGATGAGAAATGTGCTGTCCAAAAGAGAAAACTGTGGTTAAGCAAAGATTATCAAAACAAAGAAATTTGATGTTCTATATTTTTAGCTGGTATATATTGCAAATGTTTAGGATTGTCCTCTTGTTATCTCTGAGTCTTTGTTTCCCTGGCTTATGTCTTTATATACATGCCTCTATAATTTTATATCTCAGGTCGAAGGCTGTGGATAAGAATATAATATTTAGCTTGATTATTGCAGTTTAAAAATAAACTAAGTCATTGGTTGTTACTGATACTTTAAACACTATATCAATTTTTTAAAAATTAGTAATACTTTTTATTTTAGGTAAAAAAAGGTAAAAAATAATCATTAGAGACTACTCAGAGTCATATATTATGATTATTTTTGTTATGATTCCTAATATTTGGAATAATACTGCTTTTTTTCCTAAAAAGGATTAAATATTTAGAGAAAGTGAGCTGGGTAAGATCAAGAAGACTAAACCTGATTTTTAGTGTTTATTATGAACAGTAGAATTTAGCCTCCTCTCAAAATAGATCATAAATTCAAAAAGTCTGCTTTTGATCAAATTGAGGTTATATTCAAAATTTTCAATCTCTAGTATAGCATGGGCACTGACAATGGATACTATCTGATCAGACCGAATGCTATTTGAGGATCAAAACATGATCCTATGGACCCCTGCGGAGCTGAGCATGACACCTATAGTTGCTGGACTGTAAGGAGGTTTGTGAGAAGGCTGCTAAGAGTAGGACCTGGGTAACCTGAGTTGAGTGTGCTCAGTGTTTGCAGCTCATGATGTTGCCTCTTTGTTACTGTTATGGAAGCTCAAAATTTTAATAACCAGTGCATAGTGGTTAACGATCTGTCAGCCCTGCAGCTGGAGAATAATGATGAGAACCTCCTCTGAATCTTAAGATTTGTATAGCAAGATATTTTCCTTCTATCTTATAATCAGCATGGACTGAACAGTAGTTTATATTCTTAAATTTGGGCTCCTAAATTATGTAATTTTAAGTTCTTATAACATCTATTCTTTATCCAACATTTTTAAGTTCTTAAAGAAGCACTTTTTGACTAGTTTAACTATTCATTCTTTAGGAATTTAAGTCTAAAAATAAATAAAACAAGAGAGTGTGCTGGTCTGCTATTTTACAAATCTGTTTTATTTGTTTCAACACTTCAAATTTGGTACTTTTAAAACGACATGGGAGAACATAAACTATCATACATCAAGACTGGAAGACTGTATCTCTGTTTGCAATGTTTTACCTTTTTTTGCCTGTTTTGTTTGTTTGTTTGTTTGTTTTTGCCATATGACTTTAGCATTAGAATATATTTCTATACCCTTTTAAATTTGGACTTGACCATGTGAGCTCCTTTGGCTAATAGTATGTAGATGGGAGTGAAAGTGTGCCAATTCTGTTCATCCTTCTTGTACTTCTACCATTGGCATGAAATAGATATGACCCAGCCTGCCTCATTTATTCCAAGGAAGTTGAGAGACACAGGGAACAGAACTGGATCTGACTTAAAGCTTGCTGCCCAGCCTAACAAACCCACATATAAAAGTGAAAAAAAAAATATTATAGTTTTAAATTATAGAGTTTAGGAGTATTTTTTTAGGGCAGCATTTTTGTGACAGTATTTTTCTGATGCAAAATTTTATTAAAACAAGTAATTGAGATGGCATCATGAATATGTGGAATTATAAACTTTAGCATTTAAAATGCATGAAAATAAACCATAGCTAATTGCTCCAGATATCAAAGAATCAGCTACTAAAAAAAAAATTTGTCCTGTCAGTAATATGCTATCAGAGATATTTACAACTGACTATGTAGAACTCAAAAGTAAACCCTCAGAAAATAAGCAGAACGTTTTGAACCCTTACACAAACTACCGAAGTTTTAATACTCCAGACTGGAATTCTTGTAAGAAGGCATGATCTCCTTGGGTGTTTATACTGTTTAAATTCATCAAAATGAAATCCAGGACCTGTCACAATGATTAATTTTGCCTGAGATTGGGTGGATTTTCACTATTCATATAATCATTACAACCAGTAATTGAGTCTTATCAAGAGGAACCGGGAAAACATTATTCTGCATTTTGCAGTCTTTACATCTTGGTTATTTGCCCCAGATCAGTGTTTACACTGGTAATGAAGTGACTGTTGTTACTAATCACAAACTCACCCTAAAAACGGCTTAGGTAATTGTTAAGAGAAATGTAGGTTTGGAGAAGTGATGATAGCAACATGATTTGTTTTCCCAGATGTCGTTATTTTACAAAGTATATCATATGTGCTACCTTAAAAAAGGATCCAGAGTTTTGGAAAACAGTTTCCAATGCCTTCATTGGAGGCAGGGTATAAGTCAGACAAATGGAGATGAATAAAAGTTATTTTAAATTCTGAAAAAATAAAATTAATCACTCGAAGAAGAATTTTCAAAAAAAAAAAGAGCATATGTTCTTATCAATGAACCTTGAATCTTTTGGTGATCAAAATTCATGATGAAGAAAAGTCTGAATAACTTAAAAATGTTTTTCTACCAAAGTAGATTCTGTTTTATTATATGGTTTTATTTGTATATTATACTCCTCTACTGAAACCACGCTGGTTGCAATTTATGGTCTCCCACTTCCAAAATAAAACATTATTTAAACCATTATATATTAAATTAATTGTAGTGCCTGGCTCTTTTTTGATATAGCAGTGATGAGTATAAAAATGCTGGTTATTTCAATCATCTGGAGACAGGTGGGTGAATCCTCATTCCCTTCTCAAAGATATTTCCTGCTTCACTAAACTTCTCACTGACCCAGAAAAAAAACAGCTTCATAACAACATATGATTTTTTCACAAGTTAAGAAACATGCATTTAAAAATAGTGCTAAGCAAATCATTATGGAGTAAGTCTGAACAAGCTGTATTCCAAGCACTGCAGGTCTGAATTATGGAGGTGTGACATAATAAATCTCATTTTGACAGGAAGCATATGGTTAAGGTTTTACAGGATCTCTGCTTTAAAAGATTTTTTTTTCCTAATTTTTTTAAAGTCTTTCTAGCTAGAGAAATTATTTATTTATTTATTTATTTATTTATTTATTTATTTATTTATTTATTTTGCTTCTTTCTTCCTTTCACTTTATTCTTTTGTTTCACCTTCTATATTTGTGTTGCAAAAGTTCTCTGGAGTTCAGTAGCACACAAAGCTTGTTTTGGTTGTTGTGTTTTTTTGGTGGGGGGTTTTATTGGGCCAGTAAAATAGTTTTTTGTTGTTGTTATTTTCTGTCAAATTTGGATGTAGGTCAAGGCTAAATCTCTATACCCTGCTGTAATATTCAAACTGTAGAATTTATTTTAGAGGTCAGATTACTACTAACACCTTGGACACTATGAATGACAGGCTGTGAACAGTAAAATCAGCCCATTACCTGCCTCGGGGGAACAGGTTTGCAAGAAGAAAGGTTATAGTGCAACTACAGTTTTCCTTGGGGCTGAAAATGAATGCTAAAATTAGCTTTCACTGTAATAATTCAATGTCTAAACAGTTTGGAAAAGAACAGTATTCTAATTGTGATCTCTATAATTTTAAATCTTGTAATTTTATAGCTCTTTGAAAAACACCTAAAATCCTCTAAAAGTAAAGAGAGCGTACTTGTGTGCATGTGAGTGTGCGTGTGTGTGTGTGTGTGTGTGTGTGTGTGTGTGTGTGTGTGTAGTTGTACAAATTAACCTAGGGGGATGTTATAATGTTCTATATTAATATAGAACATTAGCTATATATTAGCTGATGTTCTGTGGATTTATAATATCATATGGGATATTTTAAATGTCAGTTTGTTTCATTGGGTATTAAATCAACTTATGGTATTGTCTTTTGTGACTTATTTGAACTTGGAATTGACATAGAGCAGAAAAGAATGAGCTTTAAAATCTAAGTAAAAAGTGAACAGAAAAGAGTTTTTGCATATAGCACATGAAGTACACAAAATATTACCCTTGACCCAAATAATGCTGTTGATCAAATTAGAATCTAGAGATTTGGGCATCTAATTGGCTTTATAACTAACAGAGTGGTGAGCATTCCTCAGAGAGGAGAATGAGCTGCTGAAAAGTGTATGTGTGGAATGAAGGGGTAGATAGGAGCATGTATGTTAGGCGGAGGCATATGAGTGCTTAGAGCAGTGTGAGGGTTTACAGTACCAAGAGTAACAACACTTTAAGGAAATATCTAGTACTATATTTCAATGTTCAAATGTTGATCCAATAGCTCACTTTAATTTTATTGAACAAAGGCCCAAGCATATTAATCCCATGGTGGCAATGGACACTGTAAACAATTAGAAATTCATGGTTTCACATTCCCTAGAACTAATCATTTTAAAAACCTTTTATTTTAATATAAAAGGATATCAATTCTTAATATCATTAAGGACATGA
This sequence comes from Pteropus vampyrus, assembly GCF_000151845.1. Taxonomy (NCBI): domain Eukaryota; kingdom Metazoa; phylum Chordata; class Mammalia; order Chiroptera; family Pteropodidae; genus Pteropus; species Pteropus vampyrus. Next base: position 344,861 of record NW_011889247.1, read on the forward strand.
ATTTTGAAGTTTTTATCCATATTAATAACACATTTGTAATGATAAACTTGATAAGTTATATAAGGGTCTTTGGAATATGAAAATAAATGTAATAACAAAAGATTGCATGTGGATTATATACACTATCCCAGTTCTTCAGTAGTTAGTGCAATCCTTATTAGCTTGCTTCTAATGTGTTTTCAGTTGTTGGACATAATTAATATGAAATGGAAACAAAAAATTGCATTAATTATACAAACTCACATATTCTGATTAAAAATAGAAAATCTAAATGTTAGATTCATTATAGCAATGGAATTTGGATCATATTAGTGAGATACACACACACACACACCCTCTGTGTCTTGAGGACATTTATATTCAAGAAGTTAAATGATTTGCCCTTTTCACAAAACTAGTAAGTAGTAAAATCAGGATTAAAGTTAGGTTTCTGTCAGTTCAGGCCAGTGCTTTTGCTACTCTCCTAATGGCCTTAAACATTTTTCCCTCTCTCTACCCTCTTCCAACATTTTTCCCAAATACAATCTCATACTAAACCATAATGTAGAAAAGTTAAAAATCAGAGCCCAGGGTTGCTTGAAAGCAGTGGCATAGAGTTGTACTCACTTATCCCTTTTGTCTCTCTCTGCATCAGCCTGAGGCACTTCCATAGAACCCAGCTTGCTGACTACCAGGAACATGTTAAAACTCTCTGCACAATAGCATACCCCTCAAATGAAGGGAATAGAAACTAGCAATGACCATATGCCTATTAATTGCCAGATGTTGTGCATAATTTAAATCATGTACTTCTCAATAAAAAAAAAAAAAATGTATTTTCTGTGATGCTGAGGCCCTGGAATCATTTGTGTCTATCTGCAGCTTTCCTAAAACAGCTGAATGTCCAAGAAATCATAGGCTAATTGAACTACAAAGTATTATAACACTAGGACAGCATTTAGAACCTAATAAGTAGTTGGCAAATGAATTTTATTATTATATATTGTCAATGTCTCATAATCCTCCAAATGCAGGATTTGTTGGTAAAGTAGTTCAAGTCCCGAAACGACTCTCCTACCTGCCTCATCTAGTTCTCAGTCTGCATTTTCGATCATCATGCTCATGTCTACTTAAGAAGACATGACTTCCAGCCAGAAGTATGGAATGGAGGGGAGATGGAAAGGTTAGCCTTTTCTAAGAAGAGAGAGTAGGAAATTTGGAAAATGTGACTCAGTAGATGTTCTATGTTTTGAATCATGAGTTTTGTACTTTTTTTCTCATAGGCCAAGGCTGAGGGGCTTTAAAATAGATGTGGAATCACCTTGTGCTCCTTACTTGTCACTGCATGAATTTGTCTTTATTAATCCTCTGTTGTTTCCCTGTCATCTTTTACTGGTGCATCATGAACAGAAGGGTGCAGATCTGGGTCCTTTTTTTCATTAGAAGACACCCTCCTCCCCTTTTTTAAAGAGACCAAGGAAGATTTGTGCATTATTGATATAGCTAATCTGATTATTCTCAGGCTGCTAAAACAGCCTTCACCAGTGAAGGAATCTAATTAGCCTAGCCTCTTTCCTATTAGAACTGTTAAGGAGAATTGTTGTATCTTCCTCTCAGGCTCATGCTGTGTCTGGAAATGACCTGATAAAAGGACTCTCTGTGCAGTATTTAGGGGTGGTCCCCAAAAGCTGTTTCCAAAATTTCTCACACTTAAAAAAAAAAAACAACTAATTTCCTTAGATAATTCCTAGACAGCTGTGCTCATGTTGGAGCCTTTGCAATGAAACCGCACAGAGAAACACCAGGAAAAAAAAAAAAAAATGGAAAGGTAAGAAAGAAAAATGTGAAACACCTGGTTTTGGCAGATTTTTCTCTCACCAGAGGAGGCAGGTTTAGTGCCATCTGTTCTGCAGCCTTGTTCTGCTCGTCCTTCTTCTGGGTACATTCCCTGGTGGGCTGCAGACGACCAGGCTGGCAGCAGATTGCAGCTGACCCCAGCACTGCTGCCTTCCTGGGATTTGTAGCCCTACAGCCTACAGGGCTTAGGTCATCTCTCCAGTGCATGTCTGTCTGCAGGCTCTCCTTTTGACCTTCCCAAATAGTATTTAAGCAGCAATTAGAATGACTCTGCTGAGCCCAGTGGCCAGCCTATTTAAACTCTTTTAAGTGTTTGAATAAATTATTTTAACAAGCTGACCTTTATTTGTACCTAATGAAACTGGGCCAAACAAACAATTGTGGTTTGTGACTAAAAGAGGAATTGTCATTTTAGCACTTTTCCTAGAGAACCTGCATACCTCTGTCTTAAGTTGTCAACAGTGATCACAAGGAAACAGCCAATCATTCAAATATACCAGCTGTGTATTCACTCAATCTTCACACAACACTTCTGGTTTCCTGTGTGTGCAGTGGCATTTCCCAACATCTATTGAATTACAATGTAAAGTATTCCATTTCAGGCAAATTGTGTTTTCTGCTTAAGCAATTGCTAATATCCATTTTTAAAAAATGAAATCTCATGTTGTGGAAGAAAGGCCCATTCTAGAAAATATTAGAATTTTTGATATGCAATACTGGAAGAAGCTCTCTTTAATACCCCCTACCTCCAATTCAGATTCTCTGTTTATCTTTTGTTCCTGTAACCTCTATGTGGTGTGCTCTTCTGGCAGTCTCTGTTTTTGTTTTTCAGCTTTTTTCTTTCATGTTGATCTTCAGAAAGGAAAAATGCATTGTTGTAAATCCAATCTACAAAGTGTAAGTGATTGTTTCATATTTCACACAAGTTTTGGGAGGAAGATGAAGAAGATAGTTTACATTTCACATCATGCAGCAAAGTACTTTAAAAATATCACTGTACTTTAAAGTACTTTAAAATATCAAAGTACTTTAAAATATTTCTGCTGTTCCCAAAGCCTTGTGTCTCTAGATTTTTACTGAGTCCAGTTTTATATTTCTAAGTCATTCTTTTTTATATAAATCTAAAATGTATATAAATTATCTACATATTGCCTCATCTCTGCTCTTCGAATCTTACATCACTTTACCCATTGCACTCCCAGGAAAGAATGAAACTTCCAATTATTGATATCTATTCTCCTGAGAAGGCAATGGGGATTATAAATGTTTCCTTCTTATTTTTGTTTTTCTTTTTTCTTTTTTCTGTTGTGTTGACATACCTTCTAGCAAATTCAGACAGAAATAAGCCTGTCTAAGGGAGCAAAATGTGTGCAAACTGATAGGATGGTCCCTGAGCTGTGTAAAATTCATACTGTCAACAGATAAATTCTAGCTATATCCTTCACATTGGAGTATTTTCTCCTTACAAAACATTTTTAAAGGATTTGTAGCATATTTACATATTATTTATGAAGCAATTCAAAAAGAATATGAAAAACAATAACCTCACGTTTATTTGTAGCTTTCTTGTATTATTGTCAATTGGCATTTCTTGCTTACACTGATTAGTTGATATTTTCAATCTCATGGTTTCCTATCTCAATATTCATTTATAA
>NW_011889247.1:348487-366683 GCF_000151845.1 Pteropus vampyrus
AAAATCATGCTAAGCAAAAGAAACAAGGAATTCTTGCCGACATTATTTGGATAGAAAGTGCCATGTATAAATAAGACGGTAACGTGTCCTCATCTTTTTATGAATTCATTGCCAGGTGTCTTTGTTTAGCTGCACAGACTAAGCACACAGCACGACTCCCTGTGTGGTCCTTTTCAGTGCTGCTCCCTACAGTTGGCAGTGGTGCAGCCCTACTGCTATGTTATTGCCTAGATGATAATCAGTATGTTCTGTTATGAAAAATGAATGCTGGAAAGTGACCTTTAAAATTCCCAAAGGCACAGACCCTTGTATGTTAAAAATAAATTAACTAAATTTAAGATAATCAAAATATAAATAATTATGTTTCCTTCAATCCAGGCATTTTAATCCTTTAGTCAAGGTGACTGGTAGTAATCTAACTAGATTGAATTTTGTAAGATTGGGGCTGGCAAAGGAATTTTTTTTTTTTTTTTTAATTTAGGTGCTAATAGTTAACACTGAGTGTTTACAGTGGACCAGACACTGATTCAAGTTGGATGTTTTCATTCTTCACAATAAACTTATAAGTTGGGTATAATTATAACTACTTTACAGATAATAAAACCGAGGCACAAATAAATTAAGCATTTTGGTCAAGGTAAAATCACAAAAAAAGTTAGAATCAGGATTTTTACCTATGCTGACTCCAGCAACTGTGCCTTTAACCATATACTATAATCATAAGAACACTCAGGGTCCAGAGTGAGTAGACCCAGAGATAACAAATGACAAAGAAGATCTACAAAATGTGTTACCAGTTGTGTGCTAGAAGTTAGAGTAGAGCTTAATGATTAATCTTTCTACTTTCCCTTTTAGAATATAAATACTTGCCTAAACTGGAAACGTAGGAATCAAGACATTTTCAGTTTCCATCACCACCCACCTCTAATTGTTTACTAATCTTTGTTAATTCTCCCTTAGAAATAGGTCTTAAATCTCTTTAGCCCTATTCCTCTCTTAACTATCTCTCTAGTAACCTTTTTGTCTATTAAGCCCTAGGAACTCGTTCTGAAAAAGGAGTTGAACTTTTTGGGAGAATAATGTTTGAGACTAAAACGCGCATTGTCCATAGCTAGTGCAGGAAGTGAGAGAAATAGCAAATTATAAAAGGACAGGAATGAAGCACAAACCAACTTCCCTATTTCTCTGACTCAATTCCATCATGCATTTATGTTATATATTTCCTCATCTTTGGACAGTACTTTTATTTTCCCATTCTGGACCTCATTCCCAGAATAACTTCTATCAATCTTCTCTACTTATGTACACTCTACCATTTTGTCAGGCCATGCCCAATCCTTTGTAATAAAGGATTCCACAAGTTCCTTTTTTCCTGAATCCTTTTGCAGTACTTACTATATGCTTTTTTACTGTAGACAGTTAATGTTACATATTTTAAATTATTTGTTTCTTTTTTTTATAGTAAATTCTTACCTCCACCACACTTTAGGTTTCTTCAGAGCTATGTATGGGTGAGTGGAAGAATTTCCTTCTTTCCCCCTTTTTTTGCTTTTATTTGAGATGAGGTGGGAAATGCTAATCTAATGGGGTCATATTCTACAACATCCTTTGGGCTATATTTCCTAGAGTATGTAATGACAGTATATTAAAAAGTAATCTGCAGTGGTATTGTCTTCTTTTGTTTACCTGGCCTAGATTCTCTTCAAAGCAGAGATTGAGACAAATATATAGGTATAGGTATTTTATATGAGAATGAGTTTCCAGAGATTAGGAATGAGGTATAGGGAGAAGAAAAACAGGGAAGAAAAAGAAAAAGCAATACAAAGATACATTATCAAGCTGGCCAACTCTGTGGGTGACTTGTTCTTGATCCAGTGGAACTTCTTGAGGAAACTTGTGAAATCTACCTCAGAAATGTTTCTCTGGAGGAAGAGAGAGGAAAACATTTATCCAATGGGCCTCATCCTTGGTTAGTACTTATTATACCCACATGGGTATCAACTTCCACACACTCTGATGTGAGCTCTGAGCAGTTTATACTGATGTTTTAAGCCAGTATGAAGAAATAAATCCTGGGGAAAGATGTAAGAGTTATATGATCTAAACTGGAGGCAAAGGTACAGGCAATTTGCACCTGTGCAAAATTGATCCACTCTTTGAAGCTTTTCCTGCAGCAGTGGCTGGAGCAAGAAGTAGAGCAAAAGAGATTCAAAGTGGTTTATAAGAGAATCTTATAACGCAACATAAGATTATTTCTGAAGAGAACTCAGGTCTTATCTCTGAGGAGGCCCATAGAGTTCTTTTGTTCACTCTTTTGCTTTCTATCTCCAGTATGTCAAATTAAAGAAGGACTGACAGAACCTTTGCAACACTACCATCTAGTCCTCACTTCTGGTGAATGCATCACAGCTCAGTCATATCTTTGGACTCAGTGCTCATCTTGTGGTAAGATTAAGGTTTGGTTGTGGAGAAGGTAAACACCCACTTAGGCTTTAAACATTAATCACAGCTTCTCGAAGGTTCTGCAGTTGGAGTTACCAATATTCAGTTAAAAATAAGATGGCAACTTATTTTTTATTTTCTCTTTGGTGCATATATATCTCTCTTAGGTAGTTAATGGAAAAGGATGCCTGAATCAAGATAAAATATGTTATTTCTGACCCCTTGCATGTAGTACTATTGAATTGTGCCTCAAAACCTACCATGATTTGTTTAATTAATTTGCATAATTAATTTGCATAATTACAATTCCCTCCACACAAACACTCTCTCTCACACATACATGCACACGACATGCACGGGGTTGTGAACAACTTCATACAAATAAAGTTGACAGCTTAGTTGAAATGGAAACAATCCTTGAATGACCAAAACTGTCAAGGCTCACTCAAGAATAAATAAAAATTTTTAATTTTCTAAGTAATTGGATTACTAATCAAAAATGTTCCCACTAAGAGAATTTCATGTCCAAAACGCTTCAGTGGTGAATTTGTCAAACATTTAAGGAATAAATAAATAGTTACACAAACACTTTTAAATAGAAAGAAGGGAATATATCCCAAATTATTTTGAGGCCAGCATTACCCTTATAACAGAACCTGACAAAGACATTACAAGAAAAAATAATTACAGATTAATATAATATCCTTTATGAAAATAGATACAAAAATTTTCACAAAATATTGGAGTATTGAATCCAGCAATGTTAAAAATGGGTAATACAGCATGACCAATAAAGGGCCGAAAATGCAAGGATGGTTTAAAATTTGAATGTCAATAAATGAAGTTTGTCACTTTAAAAGAATAAAGGAGAAATTTAAAACTTAAAATAATTCACTATGTTAATGAACCATAAGTCATCTAAATATAATGTTGCAGAAAATGAAAACATGTTTTCTATTTAGCTACATATTTGCCATTTCCAGTACTCTTCATACTTGTGAAAGTGGATCAACACTTTCCTTAAGCTCAAGGATTGGAGCAAGGCCTGAGGTACTTTTGCAGCCCATGCATGTGGTTGCTTATCTACAGCCTAAAATACTATATTGCCTTTTACGAAAAAAGTTTACTAACCCCTGGTTTAGCTCCATGATGAAGTGTGCCAGCTGCTGCTACAGGACACTCTTATCATTGAAACTGGAAGTCTGGAGTTTTGTGGGACCCTGCTGAGAATTCTTGATGTCTTAGGTGACCAGGGACTTGCCAGAACCCATACTCTGCTATGTTCTCTCCCATTCCTTAAAGACCTCTGATGAAACCCAGAGTATCACAAAGTATTTTATGAAAATAGTTCCATTAATTTCTAGTTCTCAGTTCTCAATCAAAATGGACTCGAAGGTAGTTCAGCGATGCTAGACTTCCTATTTTCTGCAGGGCCCAGAACCCAACAAATATCTTAGCAATTCAAGTGATGTGGAAGCAAAACTCTAACATATATGAGTAGGTATAAATAATTACTAGGTAGGGAAGGTATTGTATATACTTCAAGAGCTTGACCTTTAGCCAAGTTGGTCTCCAATGTTCTGATTAATGTGTGTGTGTGTTGTATGTGTGTGTCAATGTATGTATGTAATCTCCAGTCATATTTCACATGCATTCACCAGTAATTTCATATTGCTTTGGAATGCAGTTTGTTTCCTACCTGGGCCTGTTGGTGTTCATCTAGTCACCAACCATTTGCATCAAAGTCTTCAGCAAGTCAAAGCTTTAATGGTCTGTTGCAAAGTAGGGAAGTAAATATTTCTCCCTTTGTGTTATGGTCTGTTAGATGTGTTCTAAAGCAATAATATTTGTTTTATATAGTTTTAGGTGTCTAGGTTCTTTCAGGGTTATTTTTATTTGCAGGAAACAAATATGACTAATAGACACCATGTTATATGTTCCCCCATTCGACTATTTTTTTTGTTTGTTTGTTTTCTTTATAGCATAGAGTTCACTGTGTAGACTTTTGGTTCTTCTTTAAGGATACTCGAAAATTCTCATGCAAATGTAGGCTTGGGGATAATCTATCCTACCAGTGTAACAGATATGTTCAGATATTTATGAATCTTACTTTGCCAAACTAGAAATAAACTAAAATTCTCTTTTAAACACAGCCAAATACAAAAAAAAAAAGTAACTTAAAAACTTAAATAAAATATTTGATAAACACCTCCATTCCTGCAACTAGTCAACCAAGTAATCCTGCTCTCTGAGGTTAAACACACACACACACACACACACACACGCACACACACACACACATTTTTAAGTCTATTAATTAGCATTTACATAAGATGTCATTATTGGATATTTTACAAAAAAAAAAAAAACTTTTTTAAAGCTCCCCTGTTTTTTCTCACTGGAGCCTTAGTCTTCAATTTTCTTAATCAACAATAGTCTTATCATTATTTCTTATCACTATTCCATAATAAAAAATTATTAATGATGTTTTAAGTAAAAATAAACATTTTACATTACTTTGCTTCCTTAAATTCATTAGTCTTATTTCCTTTGTTTGGAAAATTTTTCTCCAGGAAGATTCTCATGTTTAATAGTCAATATCCCTAGACTCATTTTCTGTCTTCATCACTGAGTCTTCTTAGAACCATTGTTTTCATTTCCCAAGGGAATTGTCAAGTTTGTGGCACAATTTCCTGTCTCCTTTGATGAATTAAGATCTTCAAGCACATTTGTGGGAAAAAAGAAAGCACTGACAATATAAATGCTTGAATGTATTCTTGTTGTTTTCATATCACTTGACTGATTGTCTTAAGGGACTGTTTTCTACAATAATCAAGAGGACACTTCTGGAGATTCGTCACAGCAATGCCTTTAGATCCATGAAAAATAAGCATTAGTTTTTGTTCTTCATGCCTAAAAAACAAGAATGATGATTTTAACACAATGGAGGCTTAAAGGTAGAGAAAATAAATCAATTCTTTAATTTTAACACATTATATACTGTTTTTTCCCATATAGTTAAAAGACAAAAGTGGCATAGAGAAATATAGTGGAGACTTATTCAGGTATGTGACTTACATATTGACATCTGTTTTTCAGTAGAAAACAGGGGAGGCAATAGGGTGAGCTTTGAGTAAGGCACATTCAAATATTTTAGGTAGACTTAATTTAAGTTTTAGACTTGCTCTATTCTAGATCAGTTTGTTAAGCAAAAACAATTCAAAAGAAGAAGAGAGGAAAAGAGAGGGGAGGGGAATGGAGACAATTCCATTTTTTATTCAAATCTCTAGAAGTGCATTAAAAAGAATCTAAATCAGAATCCTAGCAACACTTCCTGGATTTCCTGGCTCTCTACCCCTATTAACTTTATGTAGTTTTTTCTCCAAAACTCTCTGGAACGCTTCTTTGCCAAATCGAATGTAAGCCTCCTTCTGAGATTTCATTTTCTCTATCCCCTATTTGCTTGTTTCTTACTATACTTCTCTCCCACCCCTTTTTTCCCCCAGCTCTTAAGTATATTGACATATTCTTTTCCTTTAGATTTTTTTATTGTCTCTGCTTCACAAAGGAGATACAAGGGTGGTGGTGGGAAGAGTTTATGAATATTCTCCAAGTAATCATTTTTTATCTAGATACATATGACAAATAAGAATTTATATAAATGTTAAAATTATATTGAGAATACAAAGCATGTCTTCAGCCAACTTAAAATAATAGCTAGTATTTACTATCAAATATGTAGTAGGCAAACACTATGTCCCAGACAAAGTATTTTATGTATTTTATTCTAAATACCTCTATCCTCAGTATGTGATATATTTCAATTCATCTTTACAATAACCCTATAAGGAAGATACTATTCATAGTCTCATTTTATAGATGATGGAACTGATATAGAACAGTGGTTGGGTAACTTGTTCAAAGTCAGAATAAGTAAGATTATTATTTCTGAATAATAAACCTATAGAAATGTGTCATTTGAACCTAAGGAGTCTGCTTCCAGAAACCTTGAGTTTAACATTATATGTCCTCATTCATTTGTGTAGTTAAAGGGTACTGCTTCATGTTCTTATTTTATAGAGATAAAATTTTTAATGTGTATTATCATGGATAATGGATGGAAGATTTCCTGCTGAACTGAATATTATAGTTTAGTATAGGGAGAAATATATCTTAGCAAGATAATTTTTACAACTCAAATAAAACTTCCCTGAAGTCTTCTGCTGAAATATACTGTCTATTACTTTGTTACTTTAATGTTTACTGGGTTGTTGGAACCCACAGGTAGAGTAATTAGCAAGTGACAGACAAATGACTAAATATTTGTTGAGAGTTTGCTATTATTTTAATTTGGGGGTTATTATAAAAGGACAACAAAAATAAAAATATATAACAACAACGATTAAAAAAAACTATAGTACCTGTCCTCAAGGTTCTTGCAAAAATATTGAAAGGATAATAAATAATAAAACACAAGGATATATGGAGGTGGGAAGTGAACTAGTAACCTGTACAAAACAATTATTGATGTAGTTGAAAAATAAATTCACTGTTCATCCTCCAGCAAGTTATTCAAGAACAATAAACAACACAAGGGAAATCTAAACATTTGTTATCCGTGAGAAATGTACTTAGTTCTTTTTAGTCGCATCATAACAGTTAAGTACTGTTAAGGTAGAGGGATTGATTGCTAACTGGATTTGATGTTGGAATTTCTCCAACTTTCCATTAGAAGATAATTTGGAAAATTCTACAGGAAGCTAATTTCTTGGACTGTTTAAATAAATTATTGTCAAAATAATGTGTTGGGATAATATTTATTCATCTATTAATTTTAAAAATTCATATTCTACTATTTTCTATAAACTCTTTTAAGCATTGGGAAGAGATTAATAAAGAAAACAAAGCCTATGCTTTCATGTATCTTACATTCTGGTGGGAAGCTATACTATGTGATATATGATATAAACAATATATGCTGTCAGTTGGTGTTTGGGGTCATGATGAAGGATCCAGTGAGAATGGATAACATCCAGTTTATCGATTAGATGGGGTTCTCAAGAAAAGCTTTTTTAAGGGTAATATTTGAACAAGACCTCAGTGAGGTAAGAGACTATGGGGAGATAATATTTGTGGGGAACAGAATCCCAGGCTTAATAAATGGCAATTCAAAAGTATGAGAATATTGCAACAATGTAGATGGACCTAGAGTGTATTATGCTGAGTGAAATAGGTCAGACAAATACTATATGATTTTACTTATATGTGGAATCTAAATAACAACATAAATGAATAAAACAGAAACAAAATGATAGATAACAGAGAACAGCTTGATGGTTGCCAGATGGAAGGGGGGTTGGAGGATTACTGAAAGGGAAAAGGGATTGAGAGGTGCAAATTGATAGTTACAAAATAGTCATGGGGATGTACAGTATAGCATAGGGAATACAGTCAATAATATTGTAATAACTATGTATGGTATCAGATAGATATAGGTATTGTGGTGGTCACTTTTTAAGTTATGTAAATGTCTAATCACTATTTATACACCTGAATCTAATATAATATTGTATGTCAACTGTAACTGAAAAATTAAAAATATTTAAAAAATATATTTGCTATTAAAAAAAGTCTGAGACTAGATTATGCTTGGTATATTGGAGGAATAATAAAGAGGCCAATAAGATTATGGCATATATGATGTTGCAGAAGAATGCTTTGTGAAATGGGGGAATGTTTGTGATAAACAACAAAGTGGAAAAGAAAATTACAACATAGTATGTACAAGGTTATATATAATGAATTGCTAAGCATAAAAGAAAATAAAACTATAACACAGGTGTGTTATATACAGATGTAAAGAGATATATAGCTCTAAGTAAAGACTATAAACACATATAGTAGACACACTATATACCAATATGTTGCAAGTTATCGCTGGTGTATGTGGCATTTTTCTTCTTTGCTTTTCTGTATTTTATTAATTTTGTGCTTTATACATCTATTACTTTAAAAATAGCTTTAAAATAGCTTAAAATTGATCTAGTTAACACACCAGAACCTTAAGAACTTTGTTCTGCTGTCATTCAACCTCTGCTTTGATTTTTACAAGTGACTTTTACATGATATCAAAGACAGAATTAGAAATATAGAGATATAAAGCTAAAGTCATTGATTACTGAAAATTAAGAATAAAGAAAGCAAATGACTGTAATAGGAGGTAAGTACAACAAGTAGGTCTAAAAAGTAGAGAAATTACTTACCAGATAAAGGCCAAACATGGAGTAGAGAATGTTATAATAGATAATGAACCTAGTAAAAAATGATTCTGGGGCTTAGCAGTGTAGAGGTGGTATATAGCGTTTTGACGGATAATCAGGCAGAACCTCAACATGATTGCTGGCATTAGCTTAATAGCAATACAAAGTTAATGAAACATTTAGCAAAGATTTAACATCCATTCATCATTATGCATTATCGTTAATCAAAGGCATTTTTAAAGAGAAATTTTGTAGATTCATATGGAAAGTGTTCTCCAACGGAGAGTTAAAGCCCCAGTATTTTAATGACATCAAATTAATGTATTTCTTTCATTCAGACACATAAGCTTAGATTAGAGAAAAATAAGAAAAACTTTAGCCTTAGTGATACAGTTTTTTATCATTCAGGCTGGAAGAAACAGCAGAATATTCTTAGTGTTTATTTGCTTGATTTGACACCAGTCAGTTTTTGCATAAAAGAAAGACAGCATATACAAGAAATCAGGATGCCTTTGAGTGAAGATGCTACTCTCAAAAATGGAATTTTATTTTATAGTAGAAATGAACAACTGGAAGTTAAATGGTCCAGATTCCTTTCTACTTGTGCCATTAGTTTTGTTGATTACCCAAGGCATAACAATTTTTATTATCTGTTAAATGAAGAGAATAGCACTACCCTCTGCCACACAGAGAGAAAACAATGATGACCATTCAGTCCTGAAACACACATTAGTAAAAATTAGTTTTTCATCTTTATAAATCATGAAATCATGCAGTTTCTACGTGGTTGCTGTACTTTCCCATCTCCAAATATACCTTGTGGCCTTTCTTATAATAAGTATATTCATCCACGTAGCTACTAGAAGAGATGCACACAAGATAATAAATAAACATTCCTGTGGGTCTATATTCCATGTACCATAATAACACCATTCTATTTTCCCTTCGTTGATGTGACTTTTGTTTGCTTTTTTTTGTATTTTATGAATTTTATGCATTATGTATATATCACCAAATGTGTTAATAAAACCACCTTAAAGGCAGCAGAGATGTAACTTACAAACTGAGTGCATAATAGAGGCACAGTTGCTGCCCCTTCTCTGGCTATGCTATTTTCATCTGCTCATGATGTGTCCACTTGTGCATTTTTGCTGCACTTCTTTACAGTAGTGTTGTTACTTCCACATTTAACCCCAGTATGAGAACTATGTAGTTCTTGTGTTTTTCCCAGTAGTGCAACAGAGCCTTTTGAGGATTCTTTTATCATCTCCAGTATGCGAATGGAAATTTAAATGCTTGTTATAAGAACTGAATAAACTAATATATGTAAAGTCAGTTTTCAAAGTATAAAACATTATCTAAATGTCTTGGTAAATAGAATGTCAAAATTGAAAACTTCTTATTTGCTACTTGTGTTCATAGCTCTTTGCTATGTTAAGCAGTATTAAGAAATAGGAGGTAAAGTCCCTGCCAAAACGTAGCTTATGATCTGGCTAATGAAACAATATTTATGATACAGTAAGAAATAATACACACCTGAAAACAGTATTTGAATGAAATCATAATGCAAGAATAGAAGGGAGGTCATTTGGTGATCAGTATTCAATAGACAAATGATGATATGGGCAATAAATGTGGAAAAAGAGAGAAGAGGGGGAAAGTGGGTTTTGAGGTGAGAGGAATCTGTTGGACCTTCTGGAACCGTATAGACAAAGAGTATGTGGCTTCAGGCCTTTCATACGAAGGAAAGCTTTAAGCAATAGCATAGTGACAGTTAATAGAGTATGCTAATTAGACTTCTCCATTTTATCTAGATATGCCTAGGCTTCGAAGTGGATATATATATATAATATACATACTTCATATATAAATACAGATATATATTTAAGAAAATTATATAGTTCTAAATTGGAAACCATCTTCTTAATGATTTAAAAATCTCAGTCTGTGTTTTCAAAAGATTATTAACAGATGAATTTAGATTACCAAAAAAATTATGAGGGAACATATTTCATGATATGTTCCCTCATAATTTTATATTTATTTAATCTTAGGGCTAAATCAAGGAAGCTAAGGGAGAGAAAACTAAGAAAAAGAAAAGTGAAGGAACAACAACAGAAATCCTCTATTACATTTCACTAAGGGTATTGTTATCAAGCTTGTGGCATTTACAAGCAATTTAAAATAGAATGAAGTATCTGTACTGAGTTCCTGAAAAAAGAATAAAGATCTATTGAGTATCTTCAGGGATTTTTCTTTTCCCTCTTATGTAGGTGAATGTAAGGTGTCTAAGGAATAGCAGAATGGAGGTTGGACTGAGACACAAAATGAAATTGTGATTGATGAGGATAAGCAAACACAGGAGATGTTAGTAGAGAAATCATTGATCTTAATTTTGTAATGTTGAAATTTCATTCTCTGAAAGAGGTAGTTTGAAGAGATAGTGACTATATCCCAAGGAGAATAAAATATGGGAGGGAAATGAGCATGGACAAAATATAGAAGAACAATATTTGCCAGATTTTTTAAAAATCGTAAATGTCTGAATCGTTGCTTCGATCAGCTTTTTGCTATGCAATAACATCTAGTCTAGAAATGTTTGCCTTTTTTCGGTTCATTATAAATAGTCAATGTAACCTTTCTGGGCAACTGAGTTTTGTGCTGTCTGGCCTACTTCCAGTTCTAGATGATTCAGCAACACCAGTGTTGATAGAATGGTGTTTCATAGTATCTAGCATAATGAAAAGTACAGATTGACCAAACACAATGAATATTGGTGGTGATGACATGAGACTATGATAGATTTTCCTTTTTATTTCCTCTCTTGTTAGTCTTTTTCTGTCCTTCTCATTTCAAGTTTCCTCTTTTCCAGGCAAGTTGAATATCCATGGTGATTTAGTCATGTTCCTGCCTCACTCCTACACTGCTATTCATTACATTTTCATTTATAGTTTGATTTAGGAGCATACTTTAAAGATTTATTTGCATAGTGCATCAAATTTTAAATAAAACATGTTGTTGAATTCTAAGTTGTATCTCTAATATTCAAGTTATATCATTAATTCATTAGGTTTGTCACTGAGAGATGAATCATACAACTAACTTCTTCAGTCATATAGCTGATTTGAATCCATATTTTAATATTTCAACATAAATATCTCTGTTAATAATGACAGTTTGCTTGTAAGAGCTGAGTTTATATGTTAATCTATAGTCTTCCTATTTCTAACTATATTCTATACTCCAGTGTCACTTTAAAAAATAACAGGACTGCTATAGATTTATATTCTCAGAAGCTATTTTGCATCTGTCATTTGGTCATTTATCCATCCATCCATCCATCTATCCAACATTCATTGGATGGATGTCCACTGTTAAATATGCTGGACACTGGACTCATGATTGTACAAAAAACCATCATAGTCCCTGTTGCTATGTGGGCTGCTAATAGTAAAATACAAAAGACAGTACTGGTAATAGATCTGAACCCCTAGTGCCCCTACTTTAATCCCTGTTTTTAGAGGGCCACACTCAGGATCCCCTTTGGTCTGTCTCTCTTAAAAGGATGAGGAGAATAAAAGGCCAAATGTAAGGAGCTACACATTTAATACATATAAGATCATGCTTTGGGCACCTGGGACTCCAGTATATCCTGCTCAAATGACCTTAAACCTTGCTCTACTGCCTGTTGGAGCCTTTTTCTTGGATCAGTACGCTAAAGGTTCACCAAGCACCCAGTGCTGTTTACACTCCTAGGCCTGAAGATGTTCACAGGCCATGGATTTGCCCTCGAGGTTCCTTATAGTACAAGATGATTGCAGGAATAAAAAGAATGAGGCAGATCATTGGCTTGAAGCCTTTATTTGTTTTCTGGTCCCAGGCCCTACGAATAATGGATAATAAGTAAGACAATTTATATAGAAATATGAAAGTAATAACATAAAATTATTAAAACTGATATTATGTACAGACAAGGCTATTTGTAACTGGTCTATGGTAGATTTATTCTTATTTCCGGAATAACAAGAAGTCTGGCACTGACCCTTGGCCAAGATAGGGATGCAGGGTACACATAGTGATTTATGATGTGCTATAAAGTTCAAAACTCCCCTGAAGGCATGCTGTAACATTTTGTTTACATCGTTTATTAAAATGTTATAGGTTAATAGTTGGCACCTGATTTAACCAGTTCCACAACCTAGCTTTAGCTATGTGACCAGTCAAGAATAGTGAATTTGTGCCTTAAGACAGAAGTACATGGATGGATCATGGTAATTTGTAATCTGAAGATGAAGAGCTCAGGGATTAAGGTAGGGTCCCCAAGTGTGCAGAGGAGCTGCTTCGGGATTTCTCAAACCACCGATGTTCGTTTGCCTGTATTTTCTTTATCCTGCTGTACTATATACTTTACTTATCTTAAAGCCTTATATTAATATATTTTATACAATCTTTTGAATCCTTTCAGTTATTTGACTCTCTGTAATTCATCAACTGTAAATGCTATAAAAATATAATGAGTTGGGATAGAGGATAATGGGAGGAATAGACACTGTTTTAGTTTGAGATCAATGTAAGGTCTCTTTGAGGACATAGTTTTTAGCCTGATAATTGAGGATAAAATTGAGCTCCATATTTTCTCAAACATGGAGAAAATAGAGAAGAACAATAAATTGTTGTTTGAGAAAATAGGGAAGAACAATAGGATATTTTGAAGCCATTTCCAATTTAGAATTTGTTTTGCTCGTTTTGAGATGGAAGATAGACTGATCCAACAAGTTGACTTTCCAAAAAACAAGTTCTAACCTGTCCCTTTGTACTTCAATTGTTAGTATCTATAGTTCATAAAAGGGACACTTGATGGCTATCTAGGCCATCTGAAGCGAGGACAGTTAGCAGCACATGTCTATTCCACATAGAATCAAAGGGAATAAAACATGAAGCAAGAAACCATTTAAGAATTTAAGAACTGTCTAATAGAGAGCACAGGAATATCTTTTACATGGGTTCAGTTTTTAAAGTGTTATTTGGAATTCTTATATGAGACAGTGCCCATATCTCACATTGAAGATAGTTTACTAGGTCCTATCTTATCCTTTCCTGAGAAGATTTATTGAAGTCTGATGTAAATAATTTCTAGTCTTATAAAACTTTAGATGTGATTTATGATTTAATGATATTACAGAACAGTCTAGAAGTATACTAAATGTTACAGTTATAGACTTCATATTTACTTTTTAGTATTAACACTTTCTTGAGTACTATAATAATAAAAAAGTTTTAAAATAGCTCCATTTAGATACATATCAGAATATACACTAGATTTTTTCATAAACCTTTTTTCCTGATTAGAAATAACTCAGGTAACAATAAAAATAAGTAACATTTTATTGCATATAAAGATGCATAGCAAGAGATTGACCATCAAGGCTGTGCATAGAGTGAACAAGGTATATTAGTCCAAGTTTTCCAGAGAAACAGAACCAATAGAAGATACATATGTCTAGAATGAGAGGAATTGGTTCACACAGTTATTGAGGCTGAGAAGTCCCGTGATCTGTTGTCTGTAAGCTGAAAACTCAAGAAGGCTGTTGTTGGTGTAGTTCCAAAGTCTGAGAGCCAGAGAGCTGATGTTGTAGACTGCATGCTGAATCTGAAGACCTGATAACCTGGAGTACCTAGTGCAGAAGATTGATATCTCAGCTCTAGTCAGGCATAGCATGATATCAACATTCCTTCACATTTTGTTCTAGTCAAGCCCTCAATGGATTAGACAATGCCCACCAACATTGGAGAAGGCCATCTGCTTTACTCATCCCATGAGCCAGTCAAGCTGACACATAGAATTAACTATCACAAGTCCATCTACTGCCAACTTGACACACATATACATCTCTTTAAACCATACCTAATCTCAAAATAATGACAATAACAAGTTCAAAATGTTGCCTAACATGCTACAACTATCCCGTGTACAACCAAAAAATGCAGTAAATCTTTCCCTAGTAGAGGAAATAAAGTCCTTGAGTAATCTTTACTCTTTTCCTTAATATCATATAACTTAAATAACAAAGTTATTTAGCAACACTTAAATACTATAAAGTCAATACGTTTTTTATAATTTATTTTAAATTACAGTTGACATACAATATTATATTAGTTCCAGGTATACAGAATAGTGGTTAAGCATTTATATACCTTAAACAGTCATCACCCCAATAAATCTAGTACCCATCTGGCACCATACACAATTATTAAAATATTATTGGCTGTATTCCCTATGATATACTTTACATATCCATGACTATTTTTATAACTGGCTATTTGTACTTCTTAATCCTTCTCACCTTTTCACCCATCACCTCAAGCTTCCTTCCATCTGGCGATCATCAATTTGTTCTTTCAATGAGTTTGTTTCTGTTTTATTTATTTTGTTTTTTAGATTCCTCATTTAAATCAAATCATATGACATTTATTTTTGTCTGACCTATTTCACTTAGCATAATACCCTCTAGGTCCATCCATGTTGTTACAAA
The DNA here is from genome assembly GCF_000151845.1 of Pteropus vampyrus. Taxonomy (NCBI): domain Eukaryota; kingdom Metazoa; phylum Chordata; class Mammalia; order Chiroptera; family Pteropodidae; genus Pteropus; species Pteropus vampyrus. The sequence goes on from NW_011889247.1 coordinate 363,723, forward strand.
TGGCAAGATTTCATCCTTTTTTATGGCTTAGCAATATTCCATTATATATATATGTAACACTTCTTCATCCATTCATCTATCAGTAGACACTGAGGTTGCTTCCATAGCTTGGCCATTGTAAATAATGCTGCAGTGAACATAAGGGTGCGTATATCTTTTTCAAATTAGTATTTTGGATTTCTTCAGGTAAATACCTAGAATTGGAATTGCTTGATCATATGGTAATTCTATTTTTAATTTTTTGAGGAAACTCCATCTTATATTACATGTTAAGGGAATAAGAGAAGGAAGATAATAAAAATATCTGATATAAATATTTATATATTTTATTTGTGTTTATACTTGTGTGTATGTATGTATATGTGTGTATATATATACACATGTATATTTGTATTTATTTATATATACAGGCATACCTCAGAGATATTGTGGTTCTGTTCCAGGCACCACGATAAAGCCTGTATGACAATAAAGAGTTGTAATCTTTTTGCTAGTGAAGGATCATGCCTTCAATTTGTAAAAAATGCAGCATCTGTGAAGCACAATAAAGTGAAGTACAATAAAACAATGTATGCCTGTGTATTTGTGAGCATGTGTGACAGCCACACACACAGACATGTTCACAACAAAATAAGGAGGAATACTTATTACAATTTCAGTTCTTGTTTCTGTAACTGGTTGTGTGGTTATTACTGGTGTTTGTAACTTTCTTCCACCATCTATTCTGTCTACCCTTTGCCTTCTGCAAATACCTCAGCTGGACGTAATGATTCTTAACCTTGTTGAAGGATTCAAACCTTCATTTCCGACTGCTCAGTTTCCCCCTGGTAGTCAGGATCAGTCACACCAGCCCGCCCAGTAACTCTCTTCTTCGATTGTTGATTCGGAGACATGAAGAAACCAAAGTGACTGAGTGGTAATCTTAACTTTCAGTTTAATGAAATCATTGCTGTGTCTCCTGGTTGAAGCATTCCTCCTTCTAGACCTAAGACCTTTAGGCCAGCAGAACACAAACTATTGATTCCCAGACCTGGGAATCTGGCTATGGGAGAAATAGCTCCATATAATAAGTATTGATTCAGAGCATATACAGCCTTATGGAGAACCTGACCGCAGTCTTCTAAGATATTGCCACCTAGCTGGTGCTGTAACTTAGTCTTCAAAAGGCCATTTCACCATTCTCTCAAAATAGCTTCTTCAGGATTGCAGCGGGGGCACATAGTAAGACCAGTAAATTTCATGAGTATGACCCATTGCTGCCCTTCTTTTGCTGAGAAGTGAGTTTCTTAATCACAAGAAATGTTGTATGCAGTACCGTGATGGTGGATGAGGCATTTTGTAAGTCCTCAGGTGGCAGTTTTGTTAGAAAAATTACGTGCAGGTAAGGCAAATTCGTATGCAGAATAGGTATCTATTTCAATAAAAATAAAATACTGCATCTTCCATGATGGAAGCAGTTTAATGTAATCAACTTGCCACCAGTTATCTAGCTGATCATCCTGGAGAATGGTGCCATATCAAGGACTTGGAGTTGGAAGATTGGTCACTCAGCAGTGGCTGTGGCCAGGGCAGCCTTGGGTAGTGGAAGTCCATATTGCTGAGCCCATACATAACCACCATGCCTGCCACTATAGCCACTCTCTTCATGAACCCACTTGGCAATGGCAGGGATGGCTAGGGAAGGAGGCTGACTGGTATCTATAAAACAGGTTACACTATCCACTTGATTATTAAAATCTTCCTCTGCTGAGGTCATCCTTTGGTGAGCCTTCACATAGGACATGAATTTCTTCAAGGTTTTTGCCCATTAAGAGAGGTCTATCTATATACTTCTCTCCCAGATTTCTTTGTCACTCATTTTCCAATTATGTTCCCTCTATACCTCTGTTGATCCAGTCAAACCATTAGCCACAGCTCATGAATTAGTATATAATCACACTATCTGGCCATTTTTCTTTCAGGCAAATTGAATGACCAAATGCTCTGTTTAAAGTCCTGCCCACTTTCCTTTAAGGATGTCTCAGAGAGGAACTGCAATGCTGCAGTTGTTCACTTTTGGGTAGTGCCTGCATATCATGCAGAATTATCAGAAAACCAGACTCAACTTTTTTTTTTTTTTTTGATCTTTTAACTGTTGCTGGGAAACTCCACGTAAGGATCAGATAACACCCAGTTTATAATGGGCAGCTCAGTTCTCATGGTAGCTTAGTAAGCATGGTCAAGTATGTAGTCTCTACAAAGGTTCAGTAGCAGGCAAAGAGCTTTTTCTCAAAATGAGAATAGTTATCTGCAAAGGATGGTAGGACCTTGCTCCAAAGTCATAAGGATCTTAGCTGCAGGTCACTTATAAGAGCCTGCCAAAGGCCCCCCAAAGAGTACCCACATCTGCCACTGGTATTTCAGGCACCATTGGGTCTATTGGATCATATGACTCAAGTGGCAGAGCAGCTTGTACAGCAGCCTTGACTTGTTGCAGAGCCTTCTATTCTGGGTGCCACTCAAAACTAGTAATTTGGGGAGTCACTTTGCAAATGGGCCACAGTAACACACCCAAATGAGGAATAAGTTGCTTACAAAAATTCAAAGAGGCTCACTAGGCATGTGCCTCTGCTTTGGTTGGAGGGGGCAAATACAACAACTTACCCTCCACCTTAGAAGAGATATCTCAACATGCCCACTGAGCCCTAGAAGTTTCACCGAAGTAGAAGGCCCTCTAATTTTTCTTAGATTTATTTCCCAATGTTAAGCAAGTATCTTACCAATAAGTGTAGAGTAGTTGTACTTTTTTGCTCACTAGGTCCAGTCACCATGATATCATCAGTGCAATGGACCGGTTTGATACATTGTGGAAGAGAAAGGCAAACCAAAATCCCTGCAAACTAAATTATGAAATGGAGCTTAAGAGCTGATATGCCCCTGAGATAAGACAGTGAAGGTATATTACCAGCTGAATACACATTG
>NW_011889247.1:368308-468368 GCF_000151845.1 Pteropus vampyrus
TTTTTTCTTTAGTTATCTCCATTCTCTGACTCTGAACCAGTGTCCCTGCTGAGAAGAATCCTATGCTCATGGAGTTTTGAAGCTCCATGAGTTTTGTTTCTGAGAATTCGGAGGCTCCTTATATGTTTTCTCCATCCCCAGATCTGTAGTTAAAGGGTTCAGGCTGCTTTGCTTACATCTAGTGCCTCATTAAAGAGGATCTGCCGCATTTACAACAAAAGGACATTTATCATTTCTCCACCTCTCAAGCTTTCTCTTTAGGCTTCAGAAATTGAAGAAGGGGAATATATTTTATTAACTAGACTCTCAATTTTTTTTATGGGAGGAGGTTCTCACATATTACATAATATGACTATATTTCATGCTATTTTTAAATTTCTTCCACTATTAGCTTTATTAACTATATAAAGGGACTATTAATTATACTTAATGTAAAATTAATAATAATTCAGTTTTGTTGATTTGATTTCACTGTATTTTGACTGGTGCTGATTTCCGAATGCAACACTCAAAGGGTCATTGATAGAATGAACAAAGATAATTTGTATTTGTTGCTGCCTAGAATTTTAATATGTTCAGTGGGCATTGTGTAACTCCATGATAACCACCATTTTTTGAATTTCATTTTTTCTTCCTTTAGTTCACAAAATATTAAAATGCAAGATTCCCAGCTGATTTCTTAAGTAACCAATGCCTGTTCCAGCTCATGGATATGGCTACAGGATATTGTTCAACTTGTCCTAGCTGAGCCACACAAATACCAATGATGGGATAGTTTCTTTTTCTTGGAATAATTCTGAAATTCTCAGGGATCTATTTTTTACAACTTAAAAAAGTAACATTTTTACAAAATGTGAATCTAAGAATGTGGGGAAAGAAGAGAATGGGCGGTAGAGAAATGGAAAATAAAGGAAAGTGGTCTAGAACATCTAGGAAATGTTAGTTTCTGTAACTCTAATAAATGAAATGCATGTTAAAGGAAATATAACTAGTTATGTATAGGCTTTTCTGCACAGGCTTTTCTGAAGGATGATGCTGTTAAATTCTATATATCAGAGTGAAAAGAACATGGACTCCGAAACCAGAGTGTTAGACTTTAAGTCCCTGCTCTATGAAGTATCAACTGCAATTTTTGTGTCTCAGCTTTGTCAACTCTAAAATGAGGATATTATTAATGCTTGACTCAAAGAACTGTTGTGAACATTAGATGAATTAGATGCTTGGAAATATGTAAAGTGTATAGAAAGTATCTGGCATATGATAAATACTATATTGGCTATTAATGCAGGAGGTTTGGTGGAATTCTTGGGCTGCTATTCTTTATTGCACATGAGTTATCACTCTCCTGCTACATTTCTCTCCTCTATATTTTAGGGCCACCTCTTATGCTCACCAAAATGTACCTTGTAGCTTGCATCATAATTCTTAAAGGTGTACTCTGTGATGTGAGTTGAAAGAAGGGAAATCAATTCATCTTTGTGATCTGCTTCTCTTTTTGTACATTTCTAAATATGAAGAAACATAGTCTTTAGATAATTTGCTTCCATTGCTGTGAACTGAAATTCATTCTATGTTTTTTTTCTTTGTACTGGTTCAGCTTTTAGGAGTTTTTGTTTTAGTTTTGTTTTTATTTTTTGGTTTGTATCAAGGAGACCATATTATAAAGGCTGGTCATCTTTGGATTCCCCATATTGTATTATTTTGTTTTTTTATTAACCACTTATTGGTAATTAATAATCTTAATCACCTCCTACTTAGTGCAAAATGAGTTTTCATGTTAGGAAGAAAAGCTATTTTATACTGCTAACCTATGAGATAAACATTAACTTATGATAATGTTTACATATATGATATATATAAGACTTAAGATAACTTTTGCTAATTTATTAATTTTTCAACATGGTTCATTTCATCATATTAATGAAAATAGATGTTTGAAATTATTTTGGGATATTAAGTAGTGCTTTTTTATAGTCATCTTTAAAAATACCATATTATTCTTTAAGAGAAGCAACAAAATTATTTGTACTTTTGTAATCATATCTGGATATATTGAGGTTTGAGTTATAGAACAATAATTCATGCCTTGTTCATCTAATGACACTCAGCTTGAGGCCTCCCTCCTAACAATGCATAAAGTATTTGGCCCATAACTTATATTCTGCTGAGTCTTATTGCTTTTTTTCTCAATATTTTTTGGATCACCCTCCAGTCACCAGAAACATTAGAGACTCCATGGAAACTTTTTTGTCTGATGTTATTTCTATTTGAATCTGCTTTGGCATGTTTAAATATTGTCCACAAGGAAATTTAGATAGTTTGGACAGTGAAAAAAAGAATGGCTTTAGCAAACAATATTTTGTCACAAATATCTTTCTTCCTCTCTCTGAAAGTAGACAGTGGTAGCAGTAGTTAATGAGAAGTGAATTTAGTGAAAAAAAGGGAGATGAAAGTAGCTGTTCTAATCAAATTCTGTCGTAATTTCTCAGGTGTTTGGAATTTATGACACACCATTCAGCAAATCTCCAGTGATACGTTTCTGTAACAGGAGTTGTAAATCCATTGGCAGTTTCATTAATCAGACAAAGAGCTGTGCAGTTATTGAAATAACTCTTCAAATAACTTGCCATGCAATGACATCACTCCTAAGAGAAGTGCTTTAACAATTGATGAGTTAGCCCTGATAAATTAGCATTTCGGGCATTGAAAAATCATTGTCGGGCATTCCATGATTCTGAGGAAGCAATTCCTGGAGTTGTTTCTCCTTATAAGATTTAAAAAGTGGTGATGATCAATACTTTGCTCATTTTACATGTGAGGAGAAATGTGCTGGCATTGCATCTATCCCTGTTTACACTGTGGTTCCTATTTTAACTTTTAAGCTGTTTGAAAAAATTAAAACTGATAATTTAATTGCTTTAATATTTTTTGAGTGCCTTTTAGAACACGTGAATTCAAGGCTGCTAGGCAGTTGGAGAATATATGTAAAATAAATAAGAAGTAAGACATGCCACCTTATCCCAAGTAGTTCATATCCTACCCTTCAGAGGATGATATGGTCCAATTGAGTAAATGCTATTATAGAGTTTGTTAAAAGTGCTAGGAGATAATAGAGGAAGGAGAAACCAAGATTGAGGATGACAACGGCAGAGTCAGTGAAGTCTTCCAAAAGAAGTGGATTTATATTAAATCTTAAAAGAGAGATGAGGAAGAGTTCAAAAAATAAAGACAATATATTAGGTAGTTAAGTGAAAAGAGAATTGCAATGGGAGTTGCGGGAGTTAGGACATCTCTGTTCTACCTCAACATTTCTGATACTTTGAATACATCAGTTTGCCTCTGAATCTTGATTTTCTCACTTGAAAATTTAATAATAATACCTTTCTATTTTATGGTGAAGTCCCAGATTAAATTTAAAAGTTGAAACAGAAGATTGTTGCCTGGGAGGAAAAGCTAAACTAAAAATGTTTACAATGAATTTTTATTTTTTTATTAATAATTGTGTCTTGGAAGACTACAAAGACAGAATTATGATATACTTCTAATATATAGAGCAAAATTGTGTGTCAGTGATATTTATCTGAAGTAAAATACTTTTCTGTAGTTATTTGTGTCAATATATTCCTTTTGAATACCCAATATATTCTATCTTAGGCTCATGATTTAGATTGCAAAGGACCACAGTTATATTCAATAAACTAAAGACATAATAGTAAAATAAAACAAATTCCAAAATACTTAATAAAACTTAATACTTTATCTCCTCTTTTCAATTCATCCCTTAAGATCCATATTATTTTTAATACTTTGAGTCTAATAGTGGAAATATAGATTAAAGGAAAACTATATTTTATTATAATTTATGGATTTGGTGATTCAGGATGTTGCACATTTTGAATATATAAGATCTATAGTGTATGTCTCTTTGCATCACAAAAATTAACATAGTCTTTTGATTATCTCTTGGTTCTGAGGTATCAAATTGTTTTTCATAAAATACTTATGCTATTCTTTATTGCACATGAGTTATCACTCTCCTGCTACATTTCTCTCTTCTATATTTTAGGGCCACCTCTTATGCTCACCCAAATGTACCTTGTAGCTTGCATCATAATTCTTAAAGGTGTACTCTGTGATGTGAGTTGAAAGAAGGGAAATCAATTCATCTTTGTGATCTGCTTCTCTTTTTGTACATTTCTAAATATGAAGAAACATAGTCTTTAGATAATTTGCTTCCATTGCTGTGAACTGAAATTCATTCTATGTTTTTTTTCTTTGTACTGGTTCAGCTTTTAGGAGTTTTTGTTTTAGTTTTGTTTTTATTTTTTGGTTTGTATCAAGGAGACCATATTATAAAGGCTGGTCATCTTTGGATTCCCCATATTGTATTATTTTGTTTTTTTATTAACCACTTATTGGTAATTAATAATCTTAATCACCTCCTACTTAGTGCAAAATGAGTTTTCATGTTAGGAAGAAAAGCTATTTTATACTGCTAACCTATGAGATAAACATTAACTTATGATAATGTTTACATATATGATATATATAAGACTTAAGATAACTTTTGCTAATTTATTAATTTTTCAACATGGTTCATTTCATCATATTAATGAAAATAGATGTTTGAAATTATTTTGGGATATTAAGTAGTGCTTTTTTATAGTCATCTTTAAAAATACCATATTATTCTTTAAGAGAAGCAACAAAATTATTTGTACTTTTGTAATCATATCTGGATATATTGAGGTTTGAGTTATAGAACAATAATTCATGCCTTGTTCATCTAATGACACTCAGCTTGAGGCCTCCCTCCTAACAATGCATAAAGTATTTGGCCCATAACTTATATTCTGCTGAGTCTTATTGCTTTTTTTCTCAATATTTTTTGGATCACCCTCCAGTCACCAGAAACATTAGAGACTCCATGGAAACTTTTTTGTCTGATGTTATTTCTATTTGAATCTGCTTTGGCATGTTTAAATATTGTCCACAAGGAAATTTAGATAGTTTGGACAGTGAAAAAAAGAATGGCTTTAGCAAACAATATTTTGTCACAAATATCTTTCTTCCTCTCTCTGAAAGTAGACAGTGGTAGCAGTAGTTAATGAGAAGTGAATTTAGTGAAAAAAAGGGAGATGAAAGTAGCTGTTCTAATCAAATTCTGTCGTAATTTCTCAGGTGTTTGGAATTTATGACACACCATTCAGCAAATCTCCAGTGATACGTTTCTGTAACAGGAGTTGTAAATCCATTGGCAGTTTCATTAATCAGACAAAGAGCTGTGCAGTTATTGAAATAACTCTTCAAATAACTTGCCATGCAATGACATCACTCCTAAGAGAAGTGCTTTAACAATTGATGAGTTAGCCCTGATAAATTAGCATTTCGGGCATTGAAAAATCATTGTCGGGCATTCCATGATTCTGAGGAAGCAATTCCTGGAGTTGTTTCTCCTTATAAGATTTAAAAAGTGGTGATGATCAATACTTTGCTCATTTTACATGTGAGGAGAAATGTGCTGGCATTGCATCTATCCCTGTTTACACTGTGGTTCCTATTTTAACTTTTAAGCTGTTTGAAAAAATTAAAACTGATAATTTAATTGCTTTAATATTTTTTGAGTGCCTTTTAGAACACGTGAATTCAAGGCTGCTAGGCAGTTGGAGAATATATGTAAAATAAATAAGAAGTAAGACATGCCACCTTATCCCAAGTAGTTCATATCCTACCCTTCAGAGGATGATATGGTCCAATTGAGTAAATGCTATTATAGAGTTTGTTAAAAGTGCTAGGAGATAATAGAGGAAGGAGAAACCAAGATTGAGGATGACAACGGCAGAGTCAGTGAAGTCTTCCAAAAGAAGTGGATTTATATTAAATCTTAAAAGAGAGATGAGGAAGAGTTCAAAAAATAAAGACAATATATTAGGTAGTTAAGTGAAAAGAGAATTGCAATGGGAGTTGCGGGAGTTAGGACATCTCTGTTCTACCTCAACATTTCTGATACTTTGAATACATCAGTTTGCCTCTGAATCTTGATTTTCTCACTTGAAAAATTAATAATACCTTTCTATTTTATGGTGAAGTCCCAGATTAAATTTAAAAGTTGAAACAGAAGATTGTTGCCTGGGAGGAAAAGCTAAACTAAAAATGTTTACAATGAAATTTTATTTTTTTATTAATAATTGTGTCTTGGAAGACTACAAAGACAGAATTATGATATACTTCTAATATATAGAGCAAAATTGTGTGTCAGTGATATTTATCTGAAGTAAAATACTTTTCTGTAGTTATTTGTGTCAACATATTCCTTTTGAATACCCAATGTATTCTATCTTAGGCTCATGATTTAGATTGCAAAGGACCACAGTTATATTCAATAAACTAAAGACATAATAGTAAAATAAAACAAATTCCAAAATACTTAATAAAACTTAATACTTCATCTCCTCTTTTCAATTCATCCCTTAAGATCCATATTATTTTTAATACTTTGAGTCTAATAGTGGAAATATAGATTAAAGGAAAACTATATTTTATTATAATTTATGGATTTGGTGATTCAGGATGTTGCACATTTTGAATATATAAGATCTATAGTGTATGTCTCTTTGCATCACAAAAATTAACATAGTCTTTTGATTATCTCTTGGTTCTGAGGTATCAAATTGTTTTTCATAAAATACTTATAAAGTTTATATCTGTTTTTATATATACAAAATAGATGAAACATCAATGATATGATTACTCCTCCAATTTGTTTCATTTTAGAGCATAACTTGTTAGTATAAGCTGAGGCAGTTGGTCTGTATATGAAAATTCTAAATTTAAGAGCTAATTAGTTAAAAATGAGAGGTTATACCAAAATATGGTGGAATGTTATTATAGAATATATTCTTTTCAAGAACACTGCTCAAGTTGTCAGCGTTGACATCTACTTGTTATTGAACTATTAATAGTACATTTACAATTTTATATTTATTTTTATGATTAATATGTTTAACAAAATGTGTGTGTGTCTGGATAGTGTTTGTTCATCTCACCATTACATTAAGTGATTATAGCTATGTCTAGCATATAGTAGTTGCTTAAATATATTACTGTATTAATTGAGGGAGTATGTTAAAGTTAGATGAAGTATGAGTAGCTTTGCAACTTAATCAGATTATTGCGTTGAGTGGAAAGATAGTTATACCCTCTCTTATTTCTGTTTTGTACACTTAAAAATCTGAAATATTTGTTTTGCTAAATCCCTTAATGTTCTATTTGTTCTCGTTGGCAATAGAGAAATATAATCTTAGTTAATAAATTGACTGATACAATTTTTTTTAAGTTCGATAAAGAGGTAAATTAAGAACAGGGTGGAAATTATTACTTGGTAAATCCCTTCACTAAAATGTTGATAATGACTACTTTCCCTGTCTGTCACTGTTGAACTTCTGACCAAGGTGAACTTAAAAAACATGTTTCTTAGAATTATCTTTGGAGTTGACTGAGAACTGGAAGTTGAGAGAATTCGGGGTTCTTATTTTCTGTAAAGCCTGCTTAAAAATTACTGTTCCCCATGTTTGAAATCTGTACTTTTTTCTTACATTAACTAATCTAGTTTTTTGACATATTTTAAGTAAAAAAGCAGCATTGTGGATTTAACATTTTTTTCCTTCCCTAAAAGTGCTTAGACACATTCCATCTTTATCAACATTACCTTTGCTCCTGAAAGGCTGAAAATGGGGAAAATATGAGAAAAAAGAATTACAAAATGCTATCATCATCAAAAAAATAATATCTATATTGAAACCTAATTCACCATGGCAGTCTAAAGAAGTAGGTCATCTACCACTTATTTTAAGCAGTTCCTTAGACAGGCAAATATAAGTTGTCCAAAAATTTTTTTTTTTCAGGAAGATATTCCCTTTATCACTTTAGGAAGTAGAATCAATCATTTTGCTTATTCCTTACCTGAACTGAAATCCTATGACTTGTGGATTAAAGAATATACATTTTATTTTCTTTTGTTAAAATTCGATCTTAGAGGAAATGTAAAAGAGCCTAATTACAATGCCTAGGAAAAGGAACAGCTTGCTGTGGATAGTGTTGAATTCACTTTATTTTGTGGAATTACTTCAGCAGCAACACATCATACTAAATATTTTGTTCTTTTTTGTTTAAGTGAACAAAGCAAGACAAATGTATGCAATCTTTGTTGCAAATGCAGGCCTAGGCAAGCTCTCCATTGTTCCATCTGTGCTGACACCGAGGTTCCTACCATCTAATGATTGTTCTAGGCTTGGGGCATTAAAAACATAAAGTTTTCTACTGAAAAATTGACATTTTGGATAACTTCACTGATTAATCATTTAAGCTTAGCTCATCTCAAGGGCTTATGTCCTGAAACAATTATAAACCTGTAATTCTTTCTAAAAGGACAGTAATCCTTTTTAGGATAACATGATCATGAACATGCCATTTTTAACAGCCCGTGCTTAAAAATAGAATGTTAAAACTGACATTGTTTGGATTTGTTGATGACTAAATGAAAATAAAATTTTCTTGATGTTTTAAATTAATATCATTGTATCTTTATTTAAATTTTGTATGATTTGTTTCAGCACCAAAAGTATATATTTTATTTCACAGAACAAGAGAAAAGAATCTTTTTAATTCAGTGTCCCTTTTATGCCATTCTGTTGTAGTGTTCTCATTTACAATGTGAGCCCCCTTGACTTGTGTGCAAAAGATAACAAGTGAATGCTTTGAATGTTCAGAGCACACCTGGTTTTTATGCAAAGAAAATGTGTAATTTGGACTATCAAGTGAATAATTAATGTCAAATTAATTCAAGACACATTCTAAAAAAAGCACATGTGAAATTCCTTGCTTTCTCTAGGAAATGCTGAAACAGGCATCTTTCAGTTTTCCCCCATCCCCACCCCATCCTCACTAGAAAATTCTACTCCAAGATAAAGCACCGTGTGTTTTTTCTTAGGGAAAAAAATCATATTTACTCTTTTGTTTTTTAAAGAATTTATCCACTCTCTAAAATGTAGATTTTGTGATGTATCCACTCTCTAAAATGTAGATTTTGTGATGTATGCTATTTAGCTGATGTGTTTTCCAAGGAGAGGACTGTTCTCTATGATAGAACCCCAGGGATTATTTAGAATACCAAATCCTGGAGTAATGTCTGGGTTTAACCCCTAGCTTTCAGGGAATGGGTTGGGCTGATTGACCAAGCAAGCTTCTGAGTAATTCTGCTTTGCTTATGTCTGCAGACAAATGCCTTGTTTCTCAGATAAAACTCATTTATCTTAAATGCTCCTGCATCCCAGGCTGTTATTTTTCCCTTCACCTAGGAAGACATGAAAATAGTTAAGGTTTGTTTTAAAGTATTTAAGGAGGAAAATGTGAACAAATAAGACTTATAATGAAATTCTTTGTGTTTAAATGCCAGCATTCAAAAATAAATATTAAAAGCTACCCCAAAGTAAAATGGGAATGGGAGAACTTAAGTGTATTTAAAACTTATAAATAGGCATTGTGAGGATCAATATATTATCTCAGCTCCTAGCAAAGTAATGTTAATTGTCGATGCTTAGTGATGTCAAAATAACCATTTTTGGAATATCATACATACATACATACATACAATGTGTATAAAAACATATAACAAACCCTGATATTGGTAAGTCCATCACATAGTACTTCTCAATGTCTTTTATAACCACTGAGGGAATCAAAAATTTGTCCTTAACGTCTTTAATGCTGATTTTCTACATATGTAATAAATCAGAAAATCTGTATTATGACCCACCCCAAAAGCTAATGATTTTTTTTCTTTTCACTTGAGGCTACATTATTCCATCAAATAAACACAAAGCAAGCTAATCTCTATTGATAGTACTTCAAGGTGTCCTATAACATATAGAGTATAGAGTATAATACTTTATTTATATCTATAGTTTAAATTCTGGTTGACTTAGAATGTCTGTTTTGCTATATAAGGAAAGACACTTCAAAGATTGCATCTTTTCAAATACAACACTTTTGGCGGGCTCTTTACACTTCTCTCCTCATGTTCCCCATCAACATTGAATTAACTACCACCTCCACCATCATCTTAAACCTTTTTCAAGTGTTTCATTTTTAAATACCTAATTATTGTAGAAAAAATGTCTACCCTATTTTAATAGGAATGGGTTTGACTAAATATTTCACTCTGTTTCTCCCTCATTCGTAAAATCCAATTTCTGTTCAGGCTTTCGGCAGATGAGTTCCAGTACCAATCTGGGTCCTGTCTCACAGATTCTGAGAAAAGATGGGCCTCTGTCCATGTAGTAAGGTGAAGATGGGACCTTCAAGTCCAGGTCAGTTCTCCTCAGTGGAAACTACAGGATTGCTGGTTCCTACAGTTAAGTTACCCTCTTAGATCAGCACACCTTCAAAGCTATTTTTATTTTCCATAAACACCCATACCAATCTCAGATTTTAAAAGGGTATTGCTACAATACTAAGGCTGTGGCCTTGTCTTTGTTTAAAAAAATTAGATAGTCAGATATTTGAGCAGCATTTTGAGAATCCAAAAGTCGAGATCTATATTTTTTAAAAAACCTTTTGGTTTCATTTATTTTTACTATTATTTTTGTTTTCCATTTCATTGATTACTTTTATCTGTACTGCTTACTTTGGGTTTAATTTGCTTTTTACCTCAGTTTCTTTAAAAAATTTTTTATTAAAGTATAATTGGCATACAATATTATATTAGTTTCAGATGTGTAACATAGTGATTCAACATTTATATACCTTGCAATGTAATCTCCACAATAAGTCTGGTAACCATCTGTCATGGTGTAAAGTTATTATGATATTGTGGCTTATTATGATATTGTGGATATTGTGTGCAAGTTAAAACCACAATACGTGCACCGTGCACTCAATGGCATAGTTAAAATTAAAAAGGCTTACCATGCAAAATGCTTGCGAACACATGAAACGGGCTAAATTGTCATATACTGTTGATTGGTGTGGGAAAAAGTGAGTGGTACAATTGCTATGAAAAATAGTTTGTCAGTTTCTTAAAAAGTTAAACATATATCTACTCTATGACATAGATATTCTAGTAGGTATTTGCCCAAGATAAAAAAATATATATATAGGCATAAAAATGTATATGCATTATTCACTTGTACATGAATATTCATTGCAGTTTTACATATAATACCCATAAGCTGGAAACGATTCAAGTATTCATCATCATCCAGTGAATGGATAAATAAACTACAGTATATCTATAGTACCTATACAATGGAATATTACTTGGAAATTAGAAGTAATTGATAATTGATATAATGTGACATGGATGAATCTCAAAAGATTTATTGAATTAAATGATCTAGGCAAAAAAGTACATATTATTTATATAAAACTCTAGAAAATGCAAACTAAAGTATAGCGGTTAAAGAAAGTTGATCAGTAGTTGCCTGGGAATGAAGGGATAGACTGAGAGTAGGGAAAGGAATACAAAAAGGCATGAAGAAACTCTTGTGGGTATTGAATAAGTTCATTATTTTTATTTTCATAATGGTTTTTGTATGTGTATGTATATGGCAAAAACTTATTAAACTGTACATTTAAAATATATGTGATTTTAATTTTGTGCCAATTGTAACTCGATGAAACTCTTAAAGAAAAAAAATTAGGCTTATTACAAAAAAATGAATTTGTCAGCATAAGTTTGTCTTGATTACACATTGGTGTTTCTTTCGCCATCTTTAAAATGAGAGAAAAAATAGTGGTTCTATGTAGGTGGTGAAAATCAGATGCATAACATATAAAAATTCTTTGAAAATATAAAGTGCTATTCAACTGTAAGTTATTATTGTAAAGGATCTGGTTAGATTTGAGCAGTACAATTCATGATGGGCTGTACTTAACATTTTATGTGTATGTGTTGGGAGTAGGGTTTGGGATTCCTTTAACTCTTTTTTTATTTTCCAATTCCAGGGCTTTTCATTTCTTGTAAACTTAATGGTGTTTCACACTCCCTCTTTTGCTCTTTTCAGCCCCCTGGAAGCAACTCCTGGCTATATTTCACAAAATGTTCTGATTCATTTTTTGCAGGTGCTTTGCTTTAGTGGAATATGAAGAAAAAAGGTAATTAAAGTTGGGGAAAAACAGAAATTTTAGTTTCTTTTGTACATGGGATAAGGAGATGAGAGAAGTATGATTGAATTGGCAGACAGGTAATAAATATTTGAAAGAATGACAGACTGAATGAGGTGGCATGGAGGTGGCATGACCATCTGGTAGATGTCGTACAGCATCAGAGTATCCAAAAACTTGATTTTTTTTTTTTTTTTGACCAACTCTGTTATTTTTCTGGCCTCAGCATTTCTTTCAGCTTCCATGTAAGGGGATGAGCAGCTCCAAATTCCTAAATTGGTATTGCGTGAGGACTCAAATATCAGTATTTACTTTATTGGAGCTGGGAAGAATGGCTGCAAGGAAAATGAACTAACATTTTACTACAGTCTGCATACAATAAGTATTTTTCTCTCTAATTGGAACTGAGTTCCAATACTGGTTTGAAAAAAAATGTTAGTTTTCTTCTCTCAGGAGCTTTTCTCGTTAGATTCCTTAAAGTAAAAATACTTACTTTGAGTCTTACAAACATACACACACACACACACTCACACACTCACACACTCACACATTCACACAAACATACATTAATGCCAGTACTGTCAGTGGGTCTAAATATCATCAGAATAATATTAGAAATAAGGTAATTAAAACAACTAGACAGGGATGGGGCAATAGTCATTATCAGATGCACGTCTCTTCAAAAGCAGTTGAGTAAAGTTTTTGCTGGAGTTGAAGTGGATATAAATTTTATTTACATATCTATAGCAGTTTGCTTATCCTTGGAATTCAAAATAAGAACTGATATTCTTTTCTAATCTCCAGATTTACTGACCAGTGTAAGGTTTATCTTGGATACAGTTCATAGCTGCAAATAAAAGTGTCTATAATTCATATTCTAAGGTTAAAGAAATATCTTCCTTGCTGCTAGATAAAGCACCTTCAGGTTTGAGAAGAGGTGGCATTCCTCAAGATTCTATTTAACAAATTCCTTTCCACTAATAGAATGAGGGCTGAAGAATGGAGGTAGATATATTAGAGGAAAGATGAGTTCTTAAAGGCAGAAACCATTTCTTTTTTATCCTCTCATCCTTCAACTTGCAGGTCTAGAAAGAGAATACATTTAATCTGTTCACTTCAGATTTGAGAGCTCTTCAAGACAAGACCTCATGAAGCTGGACATGTCTGCATCTTATTTCCTGTCTGGCTGGCTCTTTCCAGTTTTCCAAAGAGCCAAATCTATTTGTTCTGTGGGCTCAGGTAAGGTTAAAAAAAAAAAAAAAAAAAAAAAAAAAAAAAAAAAAAAAAAGAGAGGCCTGCTTGGCTTTTCACTTCCCTATCCCCACAAGAGACTGTCCAGTGCAGCAAAGACAGATAAACACCATGAGTCATCCTGGCATTGGTTAAAGAAAGCAGTCACATTTCTCCTGTGTTATCTCTGATATGAAGTCTGTGATAAGGGTCTGTTGAGTCCTCAATAACCAGAAAATGGGCCCTAAAATAGAGCAGTGAGATAGCCACCCTAAGAGTAGGAGGTAAGACTTACTTATTTCCCCAGCATTTGGAGTGAGCAGGTCCATAATCGCAAGTGGTAATATAGCTTTACACAGCCTCCCATGGACCTTTATGCATTTAAACAGATCTCCCTTTACCTGCAGCTTCTATGGAAATAACAAAGAGGGTAGAAATAAAGGAATAACTTTCTTTTTTGCTAATAACGTTATAGGTATAGTTTTTGCTGAGGCAAGGAAGCTTTGATTATTCAGAGAGGACTAAGATTTAAACCAGGAAATAAGTGTAAAAAATATTGAAGATGTCCAGAAAAAAATTCAGGCATAACTGAGAAATCAATTGGGAACTTTATATTGCCTGTTATTCTTGCTCACTTCTCATTAGTGTAAAGAAAATGAAAGGGATGAGTAGTGGGTTGGGTGCTTGAAAAATGAAGGTGTTATTCATATTTACAAAATCTATATTTCGGTGAACTACACTAACTTAAAATTATTAAATCCAATAAAATGAATTTTACACAAATAGCATAGATTCAACATTTCCTCAGTTAAATGTATTCACTGCCTTTCACTAATCTTCCTTCTATGTTCCTTGTTTTAGTAAATTGTATCACTATTCATATAGTTTATCAAGGAAGAAATCTTTTCCTCTTTGACTGCTGTCTTAGCTTGGGCTGCTGTACCAAGGTATAAACTGAATAGCTTTTAAACAATAGAAATTTTTCACAGTTGAAAGTTCGAGACAGGGTGCCAGTGTTGTCAGGTTCTCCTGAGGACCTGCTTTCTGATTTGTGAGTGGCTGTCTTATTGTATTTTCACACAGCAGAGAACAGAGGAGCTTTCTGAGGTCCTTTTATAAGAGCACTACTCCCATTCATGAGGGCTCCACCCTTATGACTTAATCACCTCCCAAAGGCCTTACCTCCTAATCCAATCGCTTTGGGGATTAGGATTTCAACACATTAATTTGGCCTGGGATGGGGAGAATGGGAGGGGGCACTAACATTCAGTTTATAACAACCACTTTCTTCTGACTATCACTACATCAGACAATTTTCCTCCTAAACATTTCTCAAGTCTATACTTCTTTTCACTAATCACGATTGTCTTTACCTTAACTCAGGTCTGTCATTTCTCACCTAGTTGTCTCAAGGGCCTCATAATTGTCTTCCTGCAACTAGGGTTTAAAGCTTAATGTGATCACTCACCCACGCCCTCCAAAGCCATTACTACCTCTTTATTACCTTCAATATGAGTTTTATTTTTTATTTATTTATTTTTTTAAATTAAGTTTATTGGGGTAACATTAGTTAATACAATTATATAATTTTCAGGTGTACATTATAATTTGACATCTATATATTCTATTGTGTGATTACCATCCAAAGTCCAGTTTCCTTCAGCTACCATATATTTGATCCCCTTTACCCACTTCACCCGCCCCCTATATTTGACCCCCGTTACCCCATCTACCTCTCTCCTCCCCCACCTCCTACCCTCTGGTAACTACTAGTCCATTGTCCATGACCCTGAGTCTCTGTTTGTCCTGTTCACTTGTTGCATTTAGGTTTATATCCCATATATAAGTGATATCATGTGATTTTCAACTTTTCAGTCTGGCTTATTTCACTTAGCATGATTATTTCAAGGTCCATCCAGGTTGTCACAAATGGCAGTATTTCATCTCTTCTTATGACTGAGTAATATTCCATTGTATATATGTACCACAGCTTCTTTAGCCAATCATCTATTGTAGGATACTTTGGTTGCTTCTATGTCCAGGCCACTGTGAATAGTGCTACTATGAACATCGATGTGCAAATATCTTTTTGGATGTGGGTTTTCAAGTCTTTAGGATAAATACCCAGTAGAGGGATTGCTGGATCATATGGTAGATCAATTCTTAGTTTTTTGAGGAACCTCCATACTGTTTTCCATAGTGGCTGTACCAATTTGCAGTCCCACCAGCAGTGTATGAGGGTTCCTTTTTCTCCGCATCCTTTCCAACATTTGTTATTACTTGTCCTGTTGATTATAGCTATTCTAACAGGTGTGAGATGGTATCTCATTGTGGTTTTGATTTGTATTTCCCTAATAACTAACGATGTTGAGCATCTTCTCATATAGTTTTTGGCCATTTGTATGTCCTCTAGGGAGAAGTGTCTGTTCAGGTCCTCTGCTCATTTTTTGATTGAATCGTTTTTTTGTTGTTGTTATTGAGTTGTATGAGCTCTTTGTATATTTTGGATATTAGGCTCTTATCGGAGATGTTGCTTGCAAATATATTTTACCATTGAGATGGTTGTCTCTTTACCTTGTTGATGATTTCTGTTGCTGAGCAGAAGCTTTTTAGCTTGATGTAGTCCCATTCATATATTTTTGATTTTACTTCCCTTGCCTTTGAGGCCAAATTCATAAAATCCTCTTTAAGTCCAAGGTCCTTGAGTTTTGTTCCTATGTTTTCTTCTATGCATTTTATTGTTTAAGGTCTTATATTCAGGTCCTTAATCCATTTTGAGTTAATTTTGCGTGTGGTAATAAACAGCAGTCTGGTTTCATTCTTTTGCAGGTGTCCTTCCATTTTTCCCAGCACCATTTATTGAAGAGGCTTTCTGTTCTCCACTGTATGTTTTTGGCTTTTTTGTCAAAAATTATTTGCCTGGACTCTCGATTTTTTTTTTTTTTTCTAGACTCTCAATTCTGTTCCACTGGTTCATGTGTCTGTTTTGCTGCCAATACCGTGCCGTTTTGATTACTGTCACTTTACAGTATAATTTGAAGTCAGGTAGAGTGATGCCTCCAGCCTCATTCTTTTTTCTCAGGATGGCTTTAGCAATTTGAGATCTTTGTGCTTCCATACAAATCTGATGATTTTTTGTTCTAATTCTTTAAAAATTGCCGATGAGATTTTGATGGGGATTGCATTAAATCTGTATAATGCTTTAGGTAATATGGTCATTTTAACTATGTTGATTCTTTCAATCTAAGAACACAGAATATCTTTCCATTTCTTTGTATCTTCTTTGATTTCTTTTGATAGGGTCTTGTAGTTTTCATTATATAGGTCCTTCACGTGTTTTGTTAAATTTATTCCTAGATATTTTATTCTTTTTGTTGCAATTGCAAAAGGAATTATTTTTTCCACTTCTTTTTCTGATGCTTAATTATTAGAGTATAGGAACGCTATGGATTTTTGAACGTTGATTTTGTATCTAGAGATTTTACTGTATTTGCTTATTGTTTCTAGTAGTGAACTTGTGGAGTCTTTATAGAGACTCTATATAGAGAACCATGTCATCCCCAAATAGTGACAGTTTGACTTCTTTGTTTCCTATTTGGATGCCTTTTATATCTTTCTCTTGTCTGATTGCACTCGCTAGGACCTCCAATGTTATATTGAATAACAGTGGCGATAGTGGATAGCCTTGCCTTGTCCCTGATCTTAGAGGGAAGGTTTTTAGTTTTCCACCATTAAGAATAATGTCGCCTGAGGGTTTTTTCATATATGTCCTTTATTATGTTAAGGTACTTTCCTTCTATACCAAGTTTGTTAAATGTTTCGAACATAAATGGATGCTGTATCTTGTTGAAGGTTTTTTTTTTTCCATCTATTGATATGATCATATGATTCTTATTTTTTAATTTGTTTATGTGGTGTATCACATTAATCTATTTACATATGTTGAACAAACCTTGTGCCCTGGGATGAAGCCCACTTGACTGTGGTATGTAATCTTTTTAATATGTTGCTTTATTCAGTTCGCTAGTGTCTTATTTAGGATTTTTGAATCTGCGTTCATGAGAGATATTGGTCTGTAGTTTTCTTTTTTTGTGTTATCTTTACCAGGTTTTGGTATCAGAGTAATACTGGCCTCATAAAATGAGTTAGGAAGTATAGCCTCCTCTTCGATTTTTTGGAAGAGTTTGAGGAGAATAGGTGTTAAATCTTCTTTGAATGTTTGATAGAATTCCCTGGTGAAGCCATCTGGTCGTGGACTTTTACTTTTTGGTAGGTTTTTGATGATGATTGTTTCAATTTCCATACTGCTGATCGGTCTATTTAGATTTTCCTTGATTCAGTCTAGGAAGATTGTATTTTTCTAAGTACTTGTCCATTTCTTCTAGGTTATTACATTTGGTGTTATATACTTTTTCATAGTATCCTTGTATGATGCTTTGTATTTCTGTGAGGTGGGTCGTAATTTCCCCTCCTTCATCCCTGATTTTGTTTGTTTGTGTCTATTCTCTTTTTTCTTTAGTGAGTCTAGCCAGAGGTTTCTCCATTTTATTAACCTTCTCAAAGAACCAACTCTTTGTTGCATTTATTTTTACTATTTTTTTTTGTTTGTTTTCAATTTCATTTATTTCTGCTTTTTACCATTCTGATTTTGACCATTTCTTTCCTTCTGCTGAATTTAGGCCTCATTTATTCTTCCTTTTCTAGTTTTTTAAAATGAAGCATTAGGTGGTTTGAGCTCATTCTTGTTTTTTACAGTCTAGCCTCTAATTCAGAAGCATGACAACCATGTCCCAAAGAATGCTAGGCTTCTACAAAGCAGTTTCAGAGATAATTGAATATGTGTGCATGTGCTGCTTCTGTGCGTGCGTGTGTGTGTGTGTGTGTGTGTGTGTGTGTGTGTGTCTTTAGGTGTTGTTTTGAAGGGTGCAGGAGCAATTGGGCAGAACCTTACTTTAGGACTGCTTTACAACCTCATGTTCAACCTGAGTAGCTATATGTGTAGGGAAGGGGAAGAGAATATGCAATGGTTTCTATATGAGAGTTCTTTTTATTATTATTTTATTAGTTTCAAGTATACATACATTGGTTAGACATTTGTATAGTTTATAAAACAATCCCCCTAATTGTTCTTTCTCTCCTCTGACTCTCCACCTAGCCATTATATTAATGCTGACTGCATTCCCTAGGCCATGCTCCCCATCCCCGTGACCATCTATCAACTACTAATTTGTACTTCTTTAACCCTTCACCTCATTCTCCTAGCCCCCAACGCCCCTTCCCTCTGGCTGTGACCAGATTGTTTTCTATATTTGTGAGTCTGTTTTTGATTAATTTGTTCTTTTTTTCCTTAGATTCTGCATATAAGTGAAATAATATGGTATTTATCTTTCTCTGTCTGACTTATTTCACTTGGCATAATAACTTCTAGGTCCATCCATGTCATTGCAAATGGTGGAATTTCACTTTATTTAATGACTGAGTAATATTCCATTGTATATATGAACCATAACTTCTTTATCCAATCATCTGTTGATGGACATTTAGATTGCTTTCACATCTTGGCTATTATAAATTGTGCTGCCATGAACATAGGGGTGCATAGATCTTTATGAATTACTGTTTTGGTTTTCTTTGGATAAATACCCAGAAGTGTAATTGCTGGGTCAAAAGGTATATACATTTTTAATTTTTTGAGAAACCTCCAGAAAGTTTCCCATGGTGACTGTACCAATTTGCAATCCCACTAACAGTGTTTGAGAGTTCCCTTTTCATCACATCCTTTCCAACCCCTCTTTGGTTCTTCGATTAATTGATGATAGTCATTCTAATAGGCGTGTGAGATCTCCTTGTGGTTTAATCTTGTATTTCTCTGCTGATTAGTGACCTTGAGCATCTTTTCATATGTCTATTGGCTATCTGTATTTCCTCTGTGAAGAAATATCTGTTCAAGTCTTCTGCCTATTTTTAATTGGATTGTTTGTTTTGTTGTTGTTGAGTTTTATGAGTTCTTTATATATTTTGGATATTAACTTCTCATCAGGTGTATCATAAGCGAATATCTTCTGCCCTTCAGTCAGTTGTCTTTTTGTTTTGTTAATGGTTTCCCTTGCTGTACGAAAACTTTTTAGTTTGATGTAGTCCCATTTGTTTATTTTTATTTTTGTTTCCCTTGCCTGAGGAGATATTTCCAAAAAGAAATTACTGTTAGCAATATCAGAGAGTTTACTACTATATTTTCTTCTAGAAGTTTTATGGTTTCGAGTCTTACATTTAAATCTTTAATCCATTTTGAATCTATTCTTGTTTGTGTGTAAGAAGGTGTTCCAGGTTTCTTTGCATGTATCTGTCCAATTTTCCCAGCATCATTTATTGAAGAGACTATTTTACCCTATTATATATTCTTGCCTCCTTTGTCATATATTAAACGAGTGTATAGGTGTCGATATATTTCTGGGTTCTCTATTCTGTTCCATTGATCAATTCATCTGCTTTTATGCCACTACCATGCTGTTTTGATTACTGTAACCTTGTAGTATAGTTTGATATCAGGTAATGTGGAATCTCCAACTTTGTTCTTTCTCAAGATTGCTATGATCATTCATGGTCTTTTATGTTTCCATATAAATTTTAGGATTATTTGCTCTAGCTCTCTGAAAAAATGCCATTAGTATTTTGATAGGGATTGCATTGAATCTATAGATTGCTTCGGGTAGTATAGCCAATTTAATGATATTGATTCTTCCTACTCATGAGCATGGTTTATGCTTCCATTTATTTGTATCTTCTTCACTTTTTTTTCAGTGACATAATTTTCTGAGAACAGATCTTTTAGCTCCTTAGATAATTCGATTCCCAGATATTTTAGTGTTTTCAATGCAATTGTAAATGGGATTGTTTTCTTAATTTCTCTTTCTGAAAGTTCATCATTGGTGTATAAAAATGCCACTGACTTCTGAATATTTATTTTGTAACCTGTTACTTTACTGAATTCATTTATCAGTCCTAACAGCTTTTTGGTGGAATCTTTAGGGTTCTTTATATATGGTATCAGGTCATTGGCAAATAATGAGTTTTACTTCTTCCTTTCCAATTTGAGTACATATTATTTCTCTTTCTTGTCTTATTGCTGTGGCTAAGACTTCCAATACAATGTTGAACAGGAGTGATGAAAGTGAGCATCCTTGTCTTGTTCTTAATCTTAAGGAAAACACTTTTAGCCTTTTCCCATTAAGTATGATGTTAGCTGTAGGTCTGTCATACATAGCCTTTATTACGTTGAGGTATGTTCCCTCTATTCGCACTCTGCCGAGAGCTTTTATCATAAATGGATGCTGGATTTTGTCTAACACTTTTTCTGCATCTATTGACATTATCATATGGTTTTTATCTTTCAATTTGTTAATATGGTGTATCACATTAATTGATTTGCAGATATTGTACCAACCTTGTATCCCAGGAATAAATCCAACTTGATCATGGTATATATTTTTAATGTATTGCTGAATTTGGTTTGCTAATATTTTGTTGAGTGTTCTTTTAAAGAAAGAGTCCCATAGCTTAAAAACAAATTAAAAACTGCCTTTAGGATAACCAATGTGCCAAAGCAGCGTATTGGGCATATACATTTTCTTTCTGCAGGGCCTTTTACATTCCAATAGTCTCATTATGGAAGATTCCTATACTTTTCCTCACTTTCTCATCACCTAGTCACCTAAGTCATTGTCATTGATTTTTCAGTTATCTGTCCAGAAGCTATATTTTTTCAGAACGGCTTTACTGAGTTTCCAAGATTAAGTTAACTTTGTTTTTGTTGCTTTTTAAAAAGCACTCATCATGGTTTATTAAAAGTGTTTAATTGTGTACCTCACTGGATGTCAAGCCTCATGAAGCCAGGCACTATGTGGTTTCATCATAGCATTCAAAAGTCCTAAAGGGAGGTCCCATCGTGTATCTTAAGGTGGATAAACTCCATGTAGAAAAGTTCTGTTAGTCAAAGTGAGTCTCTGAAGAGGGGAGAGTTTCTTTTACTGCATTCTTTCCCTAAATGCCAAACTCCAACTTGACAGTGCTTCTAAAAAATGAACAAATACTCTGTTTGCTACTAAATGAGCCCTCATCTGCTTTTTCTTTTCCAGAAAATAATTTTTTCTTTATGAATTACTGCACCTTCCTATAGACTTTTCTCTAATTCCATGTTTGAGTCTTTAGAGTCACTGGGTGCTACTTGTAAGTATACTTTTCTAAAGAAAGTTTTTAATGATTAAATTATGATATTCAGTTGTGTGATAGAAAATACCTCAAAGCCCTATAAATAAAGAATGCTTATTTGTTCATTTAATTTATTTTATTTATATCTCTTTGGCAAAAATATACTTTTTGATATGTTTAATAAAGTATCATATGTTTTACCTTCATTTGAAAACCTATTTAAATTTTTTCTTATGGATTTATGACAATATGTAAGCAAGACCAGTGAGCAGACTAGGTTAATGTGATTTCAGTGGCAACAGAGTAAAAAGGATCACTGCAGAAAGTTTTTTATTTTTAAATAAAACTCCATTTACTCTGAGACATAAAATTATAAGCAATTAAAATGCATGCACACTTGAATTGAAATGAACATTTATAAGGCAGACAGAGTAAAGGAATGCCAGATGACCTTTTATATATTCTTGGAAAGAAAAGAAAGAAAAAAGGTGAAATCATTGTAGAAAGCTCTATTTGTGAAAATTGTTTTGAATTCTTTTCAAGTATTGAAAATTTACATATCCAGATATCTTATTAGAATGACCCAAATAATTAAAATAATCCATTTGCATTTTTAAAAGACAGAGTTAATCAGAGGTCCTGTTATATTGTTTTCATGCCTTGTAATTGGGCTTTTCAATTTGCAGAGCCTGATAAATCATGACAACTTCAAGTATGCAACAATCACCAACCATAACCTCACTCACATTCCAGGTTCACTCCTAGACATACATAACCTTGCACAGTTTGTATTGCCTCTCTGACCCCTATTTCTATTCACTGACAAATGGAGGTGAAAGTCTTACCTCAGATGTTCTTGTGAGTTTTAAGCAATAATGCAGGCAATATACCAAACAGTGCTTGACACATAACATATGCTCAATGGATATTGACATTTCTCAAATTGATGTAGCAATTCAAGGCAGTAGATTCCTTGGGTGCTGTTTACATGTTGAGACAGTTTATGAGCTGTGGCTGTGAAGGAGCAGCCTTGGGTGAGTGAGAAGAGGAGCAAAAATTGTGCAAGTGGTTATTTATATATATAGGATACTCACGTTTCATAACTTGGAGAGTGACTGAGCACTGCAAATGAGCAAGAGTACCCATAAATAGAGATTTCTAGTTGACAAGCTGCTGATAAAACAGCTTTTACTCTAATATGAGAAGCAAGCTTAAGCAAACATATGATTGAAGCTGCAGTGTGAAAAAGAATGTGAAGAGTATGCTTGTGAAGGGGAGAGTGATATGTTTGATTTCAGTAGCCTTAATTGATGTATCTATCTACCTATATATATGTGTGTGTGTATACATATATATGCGTGTGTGTGTATATATATATATATAAAAATATATATATATATGTGTGTGTGTGTGTATATATATATTTATATATAGTGTATATATACAATGACCCTTGAACAACATGGGGGTTAGGGGTGCCAACCCCCCACACAGTTGAAAATCTGCATATAACTTTTGACATCTCCAAAACTTAACTACTAATAGCCTACTGTTGACTGGAAGCCGTACCAATAACATAAACAGTCAATTAATACATATTTTTGTGTATATATTTATGTAATATACTGCATTTTTATAATAAAGTAAGCTAGAGAAAAGAAAATTATTAAGACATGTTATTAAGAAAAGCAGAAAGAAGAAAAAATAAATATTTAGTACTTTACGTACTTCTTTAAAAATCCCTATGTGAGTGGACATGTGAAGTTGAAACCCATGTTGTTCAAGCATCAGTTGTATGTGTGTGTATATACTATATATACTACATGTGTGTATTTATGTACAGCCACACAGATATATATACATACATATATACACATCTATCTATTTATCTATCTATGTATCTCTCTATCTATCTATCATCTATCTATCTATATCTAAAATTTCTAGCATAGTACAAGGCCTATAGTAGAGAGTTAAATGAGAAAATTGATTAAATAATTATGTGGCATAACAAAGAGTGGAACTTAAAGAATGATTATCTCTACAGAAAACTGTAGGAATTGTTAGGGGAAAGACCTTGGGACCTAAGACTTGAAAATTTAAGCATGCGCATGCACGCGCACGCACACACACACACACACACACACACACACACACACACACCAAAAATGTTTAAAACAAACAAATACTAGGTAGACAAGTATCATGAAGGAAGTGATTAGGAGAAATACTTGGATGTCATATTATTATTTTTTTATTTCTGTCATATGATATAGCTGTTTACATCCTCCTTTTTGAAATTCCTCCCTCATTTTTAAGCTTCCAAGGACCCAAAAAGGAAGTACTTTTCATTCACAAAATTTCAACATTCTCTTCTAAATCATGTCATATTTTCTTTGCATTCTTAATATCTCTTCTTGGATTTAGCCTTGAATTCTTGATAAATCTGAACATCTCTCTACTAATAAATTCCATCTCTCATTATTCCTCCTCAAAAGGTACCTGGGTTTTTCTCTCCCCAACTTTTTTCTCTTAGTTGTTTCTCTCTCTCTCTATTTCTAATTCTGTATGTGTGCCTACATATTTAAATTCACTTCCATATCTCTCCATCCTTCAACCTGGTTTCTAGTTCATTCCCCCTGAAACAAATTTTCCAGACCAACTCAGATGGAGGTAAGCTCTTGTTTATGAAGTCGCACAATACTATGTCTTTAGTTAAGTACACATGGACTTTGTGGCATTTCAGAGAGAATGTTAGAGTGAGACAGACCTGAATCCAAATATCCACATAGCTCTACCAGTTATTTTTTTAGAAAAGTTATCCAAAGCATCTGGTACCTCAATTTTTTTCATTGGTAAATTTATGCAAATAAGTATCATTTTAGGATGTTTTAGGATTTTGTAGTATAGTACATGTAGATATGTGGTTTAAGGTACTTTAGGTAAAATATGTAGGTAAAGCACTTTGAATATATACATGTATATACACTATTTAATATAATTATCATATTATCCATAAATATATAAAGCTCCCAATCTAGTTCCTAGCATAAGAAACACGTTATGTGTAGGTACTTTTCATAATTATTATCATTACATGAAGTAATACATGTGAAAGTGCCTAGCATAGTATCCATGTGTTATATTAAAACCTTCTACCCATGTTGGCTGTCACCTCCCTTTTAAAAATTATGAATTTCTTCTCTGTCTTCCTGTCACCTAATTTCAACCTTTTCATTACTCATTAGAAATCATGTCAAAAGGTGAGATGACAAAGAATAGGCAAGCTGAGGCATCCAGTGTTGGTAATTATTAACAGCTTCCAAAAATATTTAGTGAGAAAGGGTATCCACTCAAACAAGAAAAAGAGGTTAGATCTAGAAAAGGTAGGTGAGTTTATTTTCTCTATTATACTCTTTTTCACAGAGAATAAAAATGAGAATCGGCTTAGAATATTTGTAGTTCTATTTTTTGTGTAGCGTAATCATGATATTGAATACCAATTTCTATCAAGATGTCGGGAAGTTCCTTTTTACATTATATTCATCTTATTTCAGATGTAGATGCAAGCTGAGTGTTTCAATCTCAAGAAATAAAACAAAACAAAACAAAAAACAGCTGAAGGCAAGGCTGACCTTAAATGTGTGTGGCAATTAAACCACATATACTAGAAAAAACATCTACAAGTTAATTACGTGTTTGGAGTTTGCATTTTGAGAAGAGTCACAGTGTGGTGGCTTTTTGGGGAGAAACAATTATAATTTTCTTTGCTTTACTCATTCAGTCTCTTAAGGGAGGGCAAAAATTAGATTTTCTTCTGCCTTATAACTTTTAGATGGTAGAGATTCTGCCAACCTGCCTTTATTCTGCTCTGATAAGTCCCCCAGTACTCCCTTGCCCCTGACAATATTAAGTATTAAGGACTTTTTGAGTCCGTTATTAACACGGTTCTCGGCATCCACGAAGCTTCCAGAAAGCTCTTCAATATTGTTTGTAGTCTCTGTTATAAGAGCCACTAAGTACAGAGAAATGATAAATATTATAATTTAGGTGGTAGAAAAGTGATACACACAGACATAATGACTTACATGATATTATCATACCTTTACTTCATTACTTGGGCAATGCATATTAATTTTCAAATGAGTGCAAAACTGTTGTGATTTATTTTATCTTCATTGGTTAAAATCCAGGACAGGTGGGGATTTCTGATTGCTGTGTTTCATCATTCCGAAGCTATAAAAGTAAAGTGAAACTAGGACAAACAGAAATGCTGAATATATGTAAATGCAAACAGATAGGAGAGTCAAGGGATCCTCATCACCACCAGGTGACACTGAGATTATAGAGGACACTTTTGCCTTCTGGCTTTGCCTAAAGTACTGGATTTGAATTAAGTTAAAGGGTCACAGTACAAGTGAAATAAATAATATGCCCTGGGTTTTGTGAGCATATTTATTTTTTCTCTATGTGCAAGAAGCTGTTTCAATGTGCTTACCAAATTATTGAAAGCAGATTCCTTTACTGCATCATTTCTACCTTCTGGATAGTGTTAATTTTTTTTTTTTATGACCACAGGGAAAAGCTTCTTTATGATAGGAAATTCAGAAAATATGAAAAATCAGGAATGAAATTAAAATTATCTGTAACCAAAGAGTCAGAAATAACCACTATTGAAATTTAGCATGTGTAGTCATATTTTTGTCTTTTTATATAATCAGGATTATATTTTTATGATGTATATATTTTTAATTTTATTAAATTATTTGTATATATGTATGCATTCTTCTACATATTTTAAAAGAACTATATATTTTTCAATATAGGTATATATTTATATTTGCTCAATCCTTATAGTATTTCTTTAATCAGTCCTTATGTGTGCATATATATTTGGTTTCTCATTTGGGGCAATTACAAATAATGCTGTACTATTTTCCACATACACAAATAATTTGGGATACATATAGTTTGTTGCATTATTACATAAATCTCCATGTATATAAATGATCTGGGGCACCAAAAGTGGAATGAATGAATGAATGACAGGGATTTGGATGATTTAAAGACCTCAATATATATTTCAAATTTCCATCCATAAAATTTGTGCAGTCATCTTTCTCACCTGGTTGTGTGAGTGTCCATATTAACACATTGAAAGCACACTGCAGAAAAATCAGTGAATAAAAAAATAGTGAATAACAAATATAAGACAATAATTGGTTTTAAAAGATTTTTAAAATCTCAAAACTCCTAAAAATTTGGAAATATAAGCTTACAAGCTTGAAATTGAAGGAAATGTAAAAATTATTAGAGAGTATTCTTTTTATTTTTTCCCTAGAGGAAAGGAACTTTGGGGATAACACAGAGCTCTTTCTCTGATTAGGGACAGTCCCAGTACTCTTAAGAAGAGAAACCAATCAGTCTCATTCTCCCTTTCCATGAGGAGAGCAGTTAACACTCATTTTATGAGACTATAAAGAGTTTAAGCACAGTACATATGTATCTGAAAATTACAATGAGAGCCCAGCAAAGCCTTGAGGGGAATTATACTAAAGATGGAGATTTTTAACGAGCTTGGAAAATGAAAGAGCACATAATTCTATCAAAGGTTTTTCCTATAAGTTCTACTTATAAATGGGAATTGGTGTAAGAAAGAGAACTATACACTCAATTTCTCATCACATACTTTTATGTACAGGTGTTTATAGGTGACATGCAAACCTGTCATATATAAATTTTGAAGTCCAAGATCATTACTGTCTGAATTGGTCATAAATGTATATAATTAAATTTTCACACAGGAGCAACTTATTCTTTGTAAGGGATGGAAAAGTTAATTTTGATAATAGTTCTAATGTAAAGATAGGCCAATTATTACAAATGTTTCTGTTTTCTTTTAGGTGATAAGTCATGCGGATTACATCTGCGTATGTAAATTCAGTTCACCAAACATTTCTTTATTGATTGTGTCAAAGTTGATAGCACAACTAAGTTGTTAGTTGAATTGCAGAGTGAGTGAATGTTGTAGGGTAGAATTTTATGTAGCATAACAAAGAGAAAGGACTTCAAGGGTTATAATTACCCTCAGCAATATGGCACTGTTGTACTGAAAGGATAAAATGTGTTCAAATTTTTGCATTCCACTTTAGAGCCCCCATTAGGTACTACTCATTGAGATTTTTCTTTATGTGCTCATTTACAAAGGAATAATGGCTGCAACATCAGCAAAATTGATGAACAGAGATGGCAATCCAGACCTCTTATAAAAAGATTAATTTACCTCTGTTAATTAAAGAGACTTCTTTTATATGTTCTACCCTGGCAATGCTTTTCTCAGTATTTATTAAAATGTAGTGAACGCAGCCTTGATTAAGACTTTTAAAAATATATACATATATAAAATAACAAATATTAAGTAAGGCTTATATGCCAGATGTTTTGCTGAGTGCTGCACATGCATTATCTCTGTATTTTTAATCTCATGGATAAAAAAAATAATTGCAGCTAACATTTCTATCATGCTAACTATGTAACAGTCATTCACCCAAGAATTTTATATATTACGTCTCATTTAATTCTTTCAGAAACCCTATAAGGTAAACACTATTATTATCCTTATTTTCTGTTAAGAAACTTAGGTGTAGATTGGCCTAATAGCACAAACAAGAAAGTGTGTGTCCAGGATTTGTTCCCAAGTAGTCTAACCCAAACTAACTCTTATAGACACAGCTTTGTTAATAAAAAATAAATAAATAAATTTTTCACTGCTCTGTCTGCAAAAAAAAAAAAAAAAAAAAAAACCAAAAAACTCTAGGTTGAAGTTTTTGGGCAAAATGTGTATAATTATAAAGAATCTTATAGTAGCATATTGAGATCTGATTCTAGCCTTGCTATCATTTTATTTTACTGTCTTCCTAAATTTTCTTCCCAAAGGAAATTTCCCTTTGCCACATTTTTTTCAGTTTTTAAAAATTATTTACTTATGTCATTTCAATTCTGTATATGTCTTCAAGTCATTTGTTGATTATTCAGTTTGGGAGAAGTTAGCATAAAGAAAGAAATTTAGAAAATTTTTATATTGATTTCTTACAACAGCTTTACTGCCTTGTTTGGTGAGCATTTAAAACTGTGAACCCTGAGGTTGAAAGACAAGAAATTATTTGATCATGATTACACAGCTTTTAACTGCATAATTGGGCTACTATTCCTAAAACCCATTTCCTTTCATTCAACATTCATTCTACAGATATTTACTATTCAAGAACTTTAATTCTTTTTCACTACTTCATGCATGCTGCTCTTTATTAACTAAAGCAAGTTTATAATATTGGTGTCACTCGGGTCTTTGTATTAAATGTGCATTAATTTGTTGCCAACTTCTGATGTTAGTTTTGGTGTCAGTAACAGGAGCCTCTGTCATACGTGTGCTCTACCAACCTGTGTGCAGAGCACTGATCTTAAGGAAACACTCTTGAAGTTCGTGTCTGGCCCAATGCAATATAGAGATTTACTGTCCATTATGATAGACACGAGCCACGTGTGGCTGTTGAGGACTTGAAATGTGGCTAATCCTAACTAAGATGTGCTGTATTTATAAATTACATAAAAGATTTTGAAGACATAGAAAAAAAGTAAATATATATATCTTAATTTTTATTTTGATTAAAAATTGAAATGATCATATTTTGGTTAAAACAAATATGATATTAAAATTAATTTTAATTATAAATTAATTACAATTAAAATTAAATGCACCTGTTTATTTTACCATTTTAAATGTACTTCTTAGAATTTTTAATATGACATATGTGGCTCACATATAAGGCAGCACAGATTTAGGACATAAAATAACTTGTTTTACCATTCACTTCCTAGTTCTGTGTTTGTGTTCGTGTTTGGCTATTAAAATAAATCGTGGAATATAGTAACTACAATCTGAAAACTCAACTATTTCGCAATATTATGATAAATTTCTATTAGAATCTTTTAGGAATACATTTTTATTATTGATTAGTTGAAGCTTTTCATATAACTTGGATGTTAGTTCATTAATTCAAATACTTCTACCAATTATAACACAATTATTTTTAATACATCTGAAGTCTTATAACTTATAGTTCTGTTAAGAAAGGTTTTCATATTTTCCTATTGTCAAATTTGTCATTCTTTTTCTCTATGGCTTTTTGGGTACATGTGGTTTAGGAAACACTGTTCATATGTTGAAATTATAATTTTCTTCTTCTGTATTTCTGATATTTTTTGACACTTGTAAGCAACTAGAATTTAATTTTGTTCATATTGCAAAGTAAGCCTTTAACCTACTTTTAAAGTTCTTATTCCTATATAGTTAGCAAATTATTCTAGTGTGAAAAACCTATCTTTCCTATTTTTATTTTAAACATGATCTTTATTATATACTAAGTTTTCATACATTTATTGATCTATTGCCGGGCTATTAATTATTTCAAATTATGCAAAGAACTAAATGTTTGTGTCCCCAACCTACCCCCGAATTTGCATGTTGAAACTCTAATTCTAATGTGATAATATTTAGAGGTGGAGCCTGTGGGAGGTAATTAGGCCATGAGAGTGGAACCCTCATAAATGCGACTTTTGTTCTTGTAAAGAGGTCAGAGAGCTAGCTAGCTTTCTTTTTGCCATGCAAGGATATAAATAGAGGTCAGCAGTCTCTAACCCTGAAGGGGGTCCTTGCCAGTACCCGACTATGCCAGCACCCTGATCTCAGACTCCAGAACTGTAAGAAACAAACGTTTGTCGTTTAAACCACCCAGTCTATGGTAATTTATTGTGCCAACTCAGACAGACTAAGACATTTACATTGCTTATTCCTAGGTCCTGTGTTACTTTTACTTTCTCTCGACTTACATATT
Source organism: Pteropus vampyrus (assembly GCF_000151845.1). Taxonomy (NCBI): domain Eukaryota; kingdom Metazoa; phylum Chordata; class Mammalia; order Chiroptera; family Pteropodidae; genus Pteropus; species Pteropus vampyrus. The sequence continues at coordinate 398,803 of NW_011889247.1, forward strand.
TTTTTTCTCTGGTGTGATATATCTTCCCTTATTATTCTTCCTTTAAGATGTATGCTTTCCACACATAAACCTCTCTCGCCCCACCACAATTTCTTTCAGAAGAACTTTGAATTCTGGAGGTCAAGACATACAAACTACATTATGCATTTTTATCTTAATTACCTTTGATTAATTGAGAGAACTATCATTTAAAAAATACTGAGTCTTCCTCATGTAGAATAAAGTATATTTCTCCATTTTTTAACTGGATTTCTTTTTATTAAATGATTCCTATTCACTTTAATTCCTATAAGGCTTAAAGTGCTATTGTAATTTTCCACCATTTTCAGTTGAGTATTACTTTATTTAGGAGCTATTGATTTTTGTATGTTTATCTTGTGTTTATTCTCCCTTACATAACTTTTATTTTTTTTCTTCCTTATCTTATTAGCTATGACATTTATCATAATGTTATAAAGTCGTGATAATTGTGGCCATCTTATGTGGAAACTCATTCTTATGTGGAAATTAGAAAATTTTAGTTTATTTCTCTGGTTAGGAAGAAGACCATATTTTTTAATTTTTAAATTTTATTTATTTATTTATTTACTTGTTTTTAGTGAATACACCTAATTACTTACATCTTCCATCATCAAACTCAAATTCTTCCTTTAAAATGTATCACAAAGAAGCCTTTTCAATGCTCCCAGAGTGGAACCAACTTCATTCTACTGTGTTCCTGTAGAATCATCTTATATGTGATTCTTATATATAATTTTCACAATTTGCAAAATCAATTAGGAGCCATGTGTCCAATAGTTATATATCTAAGAACTAAACATATGTAGTTAAAGCTGGATATATAACATTTTATATTAAATTACCTTGCTTAGTACCACATACTGCCTTGTAGAATTAAAGAGTGGTATAAATCGTGCTACATAAAACAAAGAAGACATTTTTGGAAGATGCAGGGCTCTTGAACATTCTGTAGTTTCTTTGTTTCTTGCAGGTTCCTCTAGTGCTGTTATCCTATACATCTATATCTTTTTCCTTAAAGCAAAAAGTATTTGTTTAAACAAACATATTTGTAAGCTCGATCATTAATATGAACCCAGTGATCATGAAGTTTACCCCTCCTCCATACAATGTAGAAAATTTACATTTTTGTGACTTCCCTTCTCCAAACCTGTGTACTATCATGTCCCATGCATCTTTGTATCTTCAGCAGCCAGCATAGTCACATATGAAGTATCAAGTAGATAATTGTTGAGTTCTTACTACAAGCTTTTAAATTATGGTTCCTTAATACACTGTCAGGTTTTGTCATAGTTTAGTAGTAGAAAATATAATATTACTGCCCAGATTATAAATACTAACAACCTCTTTATTTATGCAAGAAATGACATCGGAATTTTATCTATATATTTAGTGGTGTTTTAGATAACTTCTAAAGTAAAACTACAGGAAAGAGTGTTGGTATACTGAATAAGTGTTTTCATAAGGACAAGTACAAAACACATCGCAATATAAGAAAGATGGTACAATTTCTTAAAATAAAATCCAGGACATTGTTGACTCATTAAGCACGAAAATGGTTTATTTATGCATGCTTCTTTACTTTCTTTTGTTCATTAGTTGGAGAAAATGTTAATAGACTCCATTTCTAAATAAAAATCTTATTTATTTTTGAGACATGAAAATTTCACTTCTCTTCCTACATGTTCTTGGTTAATTATATCATTTTAGAAAACTATTTAAAGAAAGTCTGTGACTCTTCCTCACAGAACTATAGAAAGTTCATAATGTAGAATTTATAGTTATAATGACTTTTAGAAATTATCCAGTGTATCTCATCTAACACATCTCTTCATATCTTTGCATCTCAGTAATAACTTTTTATCACAATATAATGAATATGACATTACCACTTCATTTTGTTTATTTTAGGTAGTCTTTAAATACTTGTTTTATTTTTTATTATGGAAAATGTCAGACATAAGTAAAATAGATAATATATGGTTCTCTCATACAATTGTCATTAATGGATCACTTTATATCACTGTTTTCATATATATTAGACATTTATTTGTCTTAATCCATCATTCAAGGCTCATTATTTTCTTCAGTCTAATTTTAAAAATCAATATCTCTTTTCTCTGCTTCTCATGCCAAGACCCTCTAATCTGTTCCTATGTTGTCAAATTGATCCATCAGACCCTGGATTAAATATTCCATGTCTCTAAATCATCTTAAATATAAAAGGCCCTTCCTGACTTGTCCTTGCCTTTGTCTCTTGCTTCATCTCTTGCCACTATAACATATATTGTATAGATCAGTTGTCGTGAACTAAATTGTATTTTCAACAAGTATATCCTGCTCTCTGACTCCTGAAACTTTTCATGTGCTGTTTTCTCTGTCTGTAATGCCTTTAACATTTCCATTATCTTCACCTGAATAATTCCTACTTGACCTTCGAAAATTTTCTCAGGTATTTTATTTTGTGGGATGTTTCCAAAATTATACCCCAAAACGAAGGGTACATTAAGTACCTCTTTTGTGCTTTTACAAGATTCTACATGAAATTTTATCAAAGTCCTCATTACTATGCACTGTAATTTAGTATTAGCTTGTATTCCTCCCCATTAGACTAGCATCAAGGATCCTTCGGTTGATTAACTCCTATTCCTCAACATTACAATGTGAACAGCCATCACCACACACCAACATACTAAGGTATATATTATCATGTGTGTATGTGTGTGTTTATCTCTTGAGGATTATAAACTTCTTAAAGAATTCCTCTGATGTCTGTTTCTCCTGTCTCCTTGGTAATATGTAGCTCAGTTGGAACACATGAACTGCACCAACAGTGTGGACCAGGTTTTAAAACTCAATGTTGAGTAGCGGAATGAGCAGGGAGAAGTAGGTTCAAATCATGGATCTGTCAGTTACTAACTATTCCAACTTGCAGATTTCATTTAACCTCTATGAGTTTTAGTTTCTTCATCCATCAATAGGCATAATGTCATTTGCTTCATAGAGCTATTGTCAATTTAACTGAGTTAATGTTTATAAAACATTGAGTGCTATGCAGGTTACATTTATCTAACTTGGATTATGTGAACTCGAATTGTGGGATATAGATACATTAATATTCCTACTTCATGCATAAAATTTGAAGTGTTAGAAATCTTTTTATTGTCAGTGTATTATTGGTTATTATTATGTGATAGTATAACTTTAAATAGAAATATCTACTTTTATTTATTAGTATCCTATAAAACTTACCATTGATTATGTACAGTAATATTTCTTCAAGATATTTAAAAAATATTATTCTTATAATTTAAGGCCTCATTTATATTATAATTTCATTCAGATGTTCATAATTAATGTGATATTATTAATGCTGACAAAAGCACTATCTAAAATCTAACTTTGGAATTAACAGAAGCTTAATCAGGAATTAAATTTAAAAAATAGTAAGAAAATTACCAAACTACCACAAAGTCAGAATGTTAATTTAGGAGATCATACTCTTAAATGTTAGAGGTAATGATATATACATATATATATATTTTAAGGTATAAGGCATATATCTTTAAGTTTGCAAAAATCAATTATAGAGACATTTGAAAAAAACGTGATGACTGCTAAATTGATACTACCATAATATGCCTCTTAAGCCATCTTATTTTTCATTTAGGGCACAAAGAGTTCTTGATGTTTGAAAAAAATGAAAATAAAAAATTTAACATTAAATTTTTATCAAGTAGTAAAACGCATTTGAGAACAAAAAATACACTTTACTTCTTGAAAACTTACGTACTCCAAGAAGCTATTTCCCCTACTTTTATATTTATTACTATGAGGGAATTAGCCTCGAATTAAGTAAGTTTCAGTTTTATGCAAGCAACAGAACTTTTTCATTCCTGAGTAAGTTCCTAGGACTCAGTAGACATTTAGTACAATATTTCTAATAGAATTATTTCAGGAAAAAAAAATGGTACTGAATTATTAATCTTGCTTTAAGTCAAAGCTTAAGTTCCCTATGAGCAACTTTTGAACTTCATAACTTGGTGTGAGTGGTGTCATTTCTTTTTGGATGTTTGTATCATATTTAAGCCCCCTCTTGCTTCTTGCTGCTCCAAGCCAGCCAGCCTTAGCCCTGAAGTCAGAGCCGGTTTCCAGGTGTTAAGACATCCCATTCCCAGCAGTCAATCCTCTCCTCTGCCACATCCATCAGCTAATAAGACACAAGGAAGACATGTGTGGTCAGCTCCCCAAGGGTCTCTTGGTCCAGTTCTTTTCTGGAAGGGATAATTGCTTGGGGCTGTAGGTGGAAAGCACATGCAATTTTTTACCATTGCTTGAAAATTAGGTGCCAATGTGTAGTTGTAATCTTGTGAAATCATTTTGAAGCAATAATCTCAGTTGTCTGCTATGAGATATTAAAAGATACACTATTTTAATGACCCAATTTTTTTCACCATTTAAATATTCTTTTGTCTTTTAATAAAAGTCATTTTTTAATAACTAAAGAGACATAGATTATCCTAGTCAAATCTCTTATTCTATATGACAAGATATGTAACTTATATTTTAATGTTCTTTATGGCTTTGTTTTGTATTGCATATTACTTAGTGATCTGTATGAAAAGAGCATAGCTAAAATCTGTCAGAAAGTATTATTCAAAGAAAGAAACTGATGTTATTTAGGATTCATTAAAACAACCAAACTGCAGAGAGCATACCTAAAAAGTGTTTGATGTCAGAGGGCTGACAGTTTTTGAGTAACAAGTACTGTCATTTGTGAAATATTCTGTTGTCTTTGAAACTCAGAAAACTCTGTAGGTCAGAGTATACCAGGAATATAAGGGAACAGGGTGAGTTATTACATTTAATGTATAGATATAGTAAAAATTAGTTACAGAACGAGATGGAGGGTGGTATATTTTTCAAATTCTATTAATAGATATGTGCATAAATTTCCAGGATAGTCAAATACCACTACTTATATTTCTTTTTTAAAAATATATTGCTAAATTTGTTTTAGCACATTAGCATTATAAGCCTCAAAGTTTCTTAAAAAAAAATGCTACCCATCTGCTTCTTCTATATTTCTAAATAGTAATTGCTTCTGAAAGTATAGATACAATTTTTCCATCTCAAGGGAGGTTTACTTAAATATATTATAGTGGAAAACTACAGCAATTGGATTCTTGAGTTAAAAAGTAAATTTTGCCTGAAATTTGAATGTATGAGTAATGGCAAATTAACTGCTCCAACCAACCTTACTTCCCTAGGTTCACTGAGTTCTAAACCAAATGGCAAATAGTCACATCTGGGTATTATTCATTTCAAGAATTACTATTTAAGTATACTATAACCCCATTGCACCAGGATGAGCCCATAGGCGAATTCATATGACTGCTAAAGGCTGCAATTGTTTTTATTTCAGACACCAGATGGCGCCCGTATATTTTTAATCAGCTTTGATCTTTCTTGTTTTAAAATTTCCCCTCATTTCTCCTTTCCAGGAAGATTTTGCTGAAAAGATTAAAGTCCATATATGTTTTCTCTCATGTAAAATTTAATTGAAGGCTTTTATGTATTGATTAAAACTCACAACCCTTTTTTTTGTCGTCATTGGGCAATATTGGTTAATAATATTGAATATCAGCAGGAATGACTGATAAACGTTATCTGCATTAGTGACCTAACGGAACTGTCCATACAGTCACTGTCTTAATTATTTAGAAATGCAATTTGTTTAGAAACTGCTCTAATTTTGAAAGCAATTTTATCCTGGATTTCATTCTTCTATCTTGTTAGTTTAAAGAGAAATACACTGGTAGCTAGGAATTACATTTATCCATCATGCATAAGAGAGCCCTGTCTATGTGCAAATGAGTTTTATGTGAAACCCCACGGGTGCCTGAAATTATTCCTCTTACAAACACTCTCTTGTTCTGCCTCATTCTCACATTTTCAGATCAGTGTCACTTTATTCTGCTTAAATCTTCAAGCAGATAATAGCATAAAATTAGGCTCCTTATTATAGGAGCAGCAGCCATTGCTGCTTTCTTTTTTCTTTTTCTACCTCTCTCTCCTTTCATCATAAAATTGATTAGAATTTCTCTTTATTTGAGAGACAAGTGGCATGTTATAAAGAATCCGTTCTATTGCCGTGGCTTCATTTTAACGTAACTTTTGCATGTAGGTCTTAAGTCCTTAATAGTAGTCTCTTTTCTATGTTAAGAATTTATCAACCATCTCTGAGACTTTACTAAATTTAAACAGAAGTTCCCCACAACCCATAATAAGAGAGAAACACATGCTCCTGCAATGTGTATTGTAGAAAACTCACGACAAAATGTAAAATTGAAGAAAACATTTGCTTACTTTTTGCAATTTTGATTCTTTATCTCTGCCTTTTAGTGGAAAGTGGTGGGGAAAATGCAAAAATTATTAAGTGAAATTTACAGAAAAGAGGCAATAATCACGAATCCTTTACAATCAAGTTGAATGTGATAGTGAAGAGATAGCTGTGATTTTTAAAAACCCTATCACATTTTCCCTTGCTAAAATGCAAATTGCTCCTCTCATTATAATGAGCATCTTATCTAGCTCAAGATATTTCATTTAGAAGCTCTCATTTTTTCCTGTTAATAGTTGAGAGGGTTATTGACCAAAATGCATTGATTGACTTTGTTATGCTAATGTTAACACAGAGAGTGAGATAATAGTGTTAGCACCTTAGGCTCCTAGAGAATTTTGATCTTGTCTGTTCCAGAAGGGTCTACATTACCTTTTGGAAATATTCCCAAATAAGATACCAAAAAGTGTTTTCTTTGGAACAGATAGTGTCTCTCTTGGCAGCTCTTTCCTGATACGTAGAAACTTTCAAAGAATCAAGTTTAAAAAAAAAATTAAAGCTTGTCGAAAATTTAGCAAGATTAGGGAAACATATCACAGAAGAGAAGACTTTGGACCATTTTTTCAACTGCTATAATATTAGGCCTTTACATTAGTAATGTCATGTAATCCTCCACTTATCTGATGAACTGGGTCTCCAAGTCAACATAGATTTTCCGGATATCAGAGGTTTTTAGAGTGATAAGGGATCATACGTGATTACCTAACCTAACCTTTATCGATAAAGAAACTGCTGGTATCTGGTTAAAGCTCTTCTTCCAGGCAGAACCAGCATTCAGGGGAGGCCAGGTGCTATCTGGAACTCCATTACTGTATTATCAGGTGGAAATTCTTAAAAACAAATGGCACATTCTACATACATTGAATACAATCAGAAATTGGTATCTGGGTTATCGTTTCAGATGATGATCACTGTAGTGCTTTTGTATAGTCTGGGAATTAATACTTTATTCTGGCTTCTATTACTACTCTATAATAGTCAATAATTAATTATGCAGTAGCTTTAAAATATATGTAAGTAATTGCTTTGTCTTATAAGTGAAGTTTTTAAATAGAAATAGATGTATTAAGGTTGAACCAAGATTATACCATCGGACAAAGTAAACTTTAATTTTTCTAAACCTCTCTGTAAGAATATGGTTTTGCAGTTAAAGATCTTTTCTAGTGCTGACAACTTGTTTATCCAGTATATTGTCACTTACTAGTTATAGTATCTTGATCCAAGCATGGTTTAATTTCTCTGCATCTCGATTTCTTCGTCTATTAAATGGAGATAATACCTTCTGTGAGTGGATATTTATTGTTTACATACCTAGTATCCTTTTACCCATTCTGATGCTGTCAGATTTCATTTGAGAGTCTGTCTTCTGTTCTCAGATTTGTATTTGGATAAAATGGACTTTGTTTTTACTTGTGTGGCTAAATCAGGCTATCAGTTTAGTCCATGCCAATGATAGAAGGGGTCATGGTTGTATTTGAGCCAATGAGACATGAGGAAACAGTGTCTGGGCATCTGGGAAAAACATACATATATGTATGTTTTAACTATACACACACACACATACACACATATATGTTTTATGTATGTTTTAATATACATATATACACATATATACGCACATATGTATAGTTGAAACATACATATATGTATGTTTTTATGTATGTATATATATACATACACACACACACACACACACACACACACACATATGTATGTATAGTTAAAAAAGATGTTCGTTAGTCCTCCAGATAAGAGGAGTGAAGGTGAATCACCTGGCCATAGAAAGGCCACAGTGGTGCTTGTTTAGCTGAATAGAATCAATGTGTCAATGAAAACAACATGTGAAAAAGTATCAAAGTGAGAGAAACAGAGAAATTATACTTGGAATCGTGATGAGCATGAATGTCCAGACCAAAAACTATCTGAAGTTTCCTGTAATTCTAAACTTTTGTTTACATAAACCAATTATTTATTTGTTATTTCTTCTTATTCATTTGTTTACTTGAAGACATCTAACATTTAAGTTGTTGCTTATCAATTTTAAAGATTAAACATAAATCCATCAAGCCTGATATAAAATAGCCACTTTACGTATGAGAGCTATAACTCTGAATCTGGTAGTATCCCTCTGTAACTTTAGTGTCAAGGGAAAGAAATAAGATAGAGGACATATTTCCCTTAATATACCAAGAGTTTATGAAATGGAGTTTGGGGAGCATATACTTTAAACGGCAGTTTATTTGAGCCCACATAAAATGAGCTAGGAGGTCTGACCTCATTTTGCCATTGAGTTAGAGAGCAAAGTCTAGAAAACGTTGAACAAAATATTTTTTAAAAAGTTCATGTAACCAGGAAGTGTGGCAAGTAAATAGTTGTTTTTGCCTTATATATTTAAACATCGAGATAAATTTTAACAAATAAAATAGGTAGGGGGAAATAGCCCTATTATTAATTAAAATTGACAGCAGCCCGTGTTGAATTCCCTAACACTTTCCTATCAAAATAATATTTAATCAACTAGCACTTTTAACACAAAGAAAATGTTATCAGCTTTCTCAGGTTATCACCTAAATTGAAAATCAAAAATTTAACTCACATGTTACACACTCATCACTCAGATGTCTATCAGTGAATTTCTAACTTTGTTCTTTATATAATTTATATGAAGCAGGTGTAAATGTAGAGTGATGGCTTTCTTTATTAAACTGAATTTCTAAGCAGACTTCACCTTTAAAATTGTATGTGCATTATTAGATTTGCATGATTTCATAACATTCAAGTAATTGGTTCAATTAAGTCAGTGAGTGAGGAGGGACAGACTATTGGCTCTTCATCAGTTGGTCAAACAAATGGTTGATGAAAGCAAAAAAAAAATAGTTGATGAAAGGAATTTATAATTTTTTGTGTTTTATAGAGAAAGGATCTCTGAGTATTCTTTAGGTTTTTAGCAATTAGAATCAGAAGTTCCATTTGCTGTACTGAATATCTTTTTATATCATAATTGTAGGTCTATCTCACCACAGTTAATGCATCGTTTTGTCTATTGTGTAGAAAAATAAATTTCAAAAAATAAATCACCTGATACAAGCATTAGAATTAAAAAGAATTTCAAGAATACCTTGGTGATTCCAGTAATTTGATGAGCTGCCCTGTGATTGATGTTTTACAACACAGAGTTCCCATAAAGGGACCTACTATTGTTTGTATAAAACTAGTCTAGCTTTTAAGAATTTTCTAAGGTTGTGGAGCTAGACCCTAAAAATAGTAAGATTGGAACTTTATCTTTCTAGATCTCATGTTTTAATCTACCATTTTTTTCTTCCCATTGATGAGTATTTTAAAATCTGTATTGTTTTAACATAACTTAGGGGTTCAGTTGTGTCTCCATAAAATCTGTGTTGAAGCCCTAACCATTAGTACCTCAGAATGTGACCTTACTTGGAAAGTCAAGATAGGAGTAGGTTGGGCTCCTAATCCAGTATGACCGATATCCTTATAGCAAGAGGAAATTTAAACACAGAGACCAACTACACATAGAAGATATGAAGACACATCTACAGGAAGACAGCCATGGACAAGCCAAGGAGAGAGGTCTAGAGTAGATCCTTCCTTCACAGACCTCAGAAAATGTTAACTCTGCTGACACTTTGATTTGGGGTCTTTTAGCCCCCAGACCTGTGAGACAATAAAGTTCTGTTGTTTAAGATGCCCAGTTTGAGGTACTTTGCAATGGTATCCCTAGCAAACTAATACAACCACTGCAAAAGGAAGGCTTCAAAGAGTAAACCAATAATCGACTCCTCACATGTGGAAAAACACGGATGTTCAGCTGATGGTTTCCATCTTGTACTCCCCAGAAAGTGAATAAGAAGGTAACAGTGCAAATAATGAAGTATCTTTCAAAAGTATTTGTCTCTTCAATCCCCAGTGATATATTCCTAGAGATTCTTTTTCAAAAAAGTACATAGATAATGAGTCAATGCTTGTGAAATACTTTGAGCCCATTAGAGGAGCAAGGCCAGATGAATATAATTATAGCCTATCACAACTAATTGCTCTGATTAGAATAGTTAATACAGTTCTGGGTGATTTGGATTGCTCTACTACAGGAATTAAGTGTCATTTTTTCCCTCCGATTTTTTTTTTTAAACCACCGCTGTTCAAAAAAGTTGAAATGCCTTTTTACAACTAGATTTACTCTGAAGGAAACAGTTAACAATATATAGCTAAGAGTGGGAAGCAAAGTTAGAGAATAACTGTAGTCTGGTGAGATAGGGAAGAGCAGGAGAAGGACGATTTAAAGTGTAACTTTGTGGATGCCTGGACCAGGAAACTTAAGAAGAGGCCTGGGGGCAAGGCTCTCAGGTGAGGTGAAGACTTCCTGACCTGGTAAGAGTAAACGGATGAGTGTCCTGGGAACTCATTGCTCAGCTCAGCAAATAGGGTTAGAGAATTGCTTCGGGGCCTGCTTCTAGGGTTTGACAGCTAGTGATTATTTGTAACTTACATTTCTACACATGTTTTTCTTCTATTATAGTGAAATATGGAGACAGCACAAATAAGTTTCTAAAATGTGAACATATCCTCCAAGTGGGCAGGTTGCAAAGGTTAACACTGGTGGTCTTCAGCGTATTCCTATTTTGAGTTTTCAGTAACCTTTGCTCACCTTTGTTTTAACTGTTTCTACAACTTGCCTCAGATACTGAGCTTTTTCTCTGACACATGCCCCCATTTTCTATGAGTGAACATTTGAGCAATAACTTCCTTTGTTCCTATACTAGGACTATAACTTTTATACTAAACAAACGGTTTTCTGAACCTCTGTAGAAGATGAAAATAATATTATCCTGATTTATAGACAAGGTTACTGAGACCCAGAAAAATACAGTTATTTGGCAATAGTGACATGTGGGCCAGTTTCTGAACTTCCTGTTAGATACTGCTCAGCCCTCGGTTGTAAGTAATGGTTGGAAAAATTGGGAAGATAGACGTAGTTTGTCTTCAGAAAACACTACTTTCTTCCTCCTTGAATTTCTGCTCTATTTTCCTCCTTGAGAATATTATCTTGTTCTCAGTTGGTGACATGCAAATCACTCCTAACATTTCACTGTTAAATTTGGTTCTTGCCAAGTAGGACTTATTGAAAGTGGCACACCATCAGGACATATTCCCTTGGGGAGGACAACTTGATACTGATAGTATTAAAGGCCAACTATTGGGATGGCAGGCAATGGGTTTGCTACAGTCTAAGAGGCACTGCTCAGAAATTTCTCCAGTTATATCCAGGCTTTCAACATCACTTGGTTAAAAAGTCGTCTTCAAATATTATTCAACCCAGATGCCCATTCCATGTTTAAGGTTTGGTTATTTCCCATCAAGTTCCTGAACCTGTCTAGACAAGCCTATCTAGATTGGGAATTTGACCATTATTAGTGCTTTGTTATTTGATTAAGTTGTTGGCCTAATCCTCAGTTTTCTTTGCCCCCTAGCTGCAGGGGATATGATTTATATGCTTCCAGGCAGGCTTGCTGGCTCTCATATTTAGCCTTTAATTGATTTTAAGTCATTATTGTTTCTTTCTAAAGCATCAGTTGTCTCCAGCAACAGTTATTCATTTTCATTATCTTTGTTATTACTATGTCCTCCATATTTTTCAAATGACTGATTTATAGATGTACAGTATATTTCTTCTACAAGTATACCTTCTGGTTCACCAGCAGTGAATTTTCATAATTGCACGGCCATCTTGTGCCTACAGTTAACTTTACCTACAAGCTCTGATAGAGTAAACCTTGCCAGCTGTGGCACCCAAGATCCCCTCCCCAGCATTCATACATGTATAATCCCTTCCCTTGAGTGTGGAATAAGCCTACTGATTGCTTCTAACAGACAGAATATGGCAAGGTAATGGGATGTCACTTCCATGATTCAGTTACAGAAAACTTTTTTTTTTTTTTTTTGCTGGCATTCTCTCCTGCCTTCTTGCTTCTTGCTCTGATGCAAGCTGCTTGTCATGATATATTCTATGAAGAGATTCTCATGGCGGAGAGATGAGGAATGCTTCCAGCCAACAATTTATGAGAAACTAAGACCTTAATTCAACAGGCCATAAAGAACTAAATCCTGCCAACAACCAACAGGAGTGAGCTAGAAAGTAAATCTTTTTCAGTTAAGCCTTGAGATAACTTCAGCCTAATAAAAGACTCAGGCCGAGGGACCACCTAAGTTGTGCCCAGATACATCACCCACAGAAATAGTGAGATAATAAATGTTATTTAAGCCACTAAGTTTTGGGGCAATTTGTTGTACAACAACATATAACTAATCTATCATCTCTGTGGTGATTATTGTAGCCAGCTTCCAAGATGGCCCCAAACGATCCCTGACACCTGTTATGTACACCCTTGTGTAGTCGTCTTCTATATTGTACCAGGCTTGCTCTCTGAGACCATGATATATGGCAGAAATTTTGAGTGTGTTGTTTCTGAGATTAAGTTCTTAAGAATATTGCTTTGGTCTTGAGCTAGCGTGTTCTCTCTCTCTCCCTCCCCCTCTCTCTTTGTTTTTCTCTTTGTCTCTCTGTCTCTCTCTCTCATCATTTGTTCTGGAGGAAAGTTGGATGCCATTTCATGGGGCAGCTCTATGTAGAAGCCTATGTAATGAGAAACTGACTTGTCTACCTAATAGCCAATGAGGAGCTAAAGCCTGATAGAAAGCAGGTGAGAAAACTTAGAATAAGATCCTTCAGCCTCAGTGGAGCCTTGAGATGAATGGAGTTCTGTCTGACATCTTGACTGCAAACTCATAAGAGATCTAACCCAAAACCACACACCTAAAATGCTTCTGGATTCCTGATGCTCAGAATTTGTATGAGATAATGACTATTTGTTGTTATAAACAAATAACTCCAAGTTTTAGAGTAATTTGTTATGTAGCAATTGATAACTAATACAGCGATCCATCACCATAATATACTTTTGTTGTCTCCTTGTTTTGGCCACTCCTAAACAGGGCTTTTCATGGAGATTAGAATGCGGAAGTTTATTGGAGAATGCTGTCAGGATATTTATATCTACTTGTAGAACAAAAAGGAAAAGAAACCAGATTGAATAAAGGAAAAATTTGTCCTGTGGTATAATCATAAGGAAGGTTAAGATGAATCAATAGAGTATGCTGAAACTAGGATAGTTATTCAGTTATCAACAACTTGAGCCAGGGATGAAGCCTTTATGCACCTACGTCTGGAAGGTAGGCTACATGGATATGGTTGTATATATCTGGGTAAAGTTGCTCTCTTCAGCTGAGCAGACTCCCAGAGAGGACTAATTGCTGAGATCTATCAGCCACCAAACTTCCTGAGAGACAGCATGCTACAGCAAACATAACACTTAACTCAGGCATAATTGATCTCCTCAATGAAGAACACCATAATAATCACATGAAGCAAAAGTTAAATAATATGATTCAGTGTAACTTTTCTGAACTAAAATATTTGAAGCTATATTTTTAAAGGGTAAAAATAGGAAAATTGATCCAAGATATTAAAAATTAAGACAGAGGCTAGTAAGTTAAATTCATAAAGAGGCCTTTCTTAACTATATTTATGTAAATAAATTTGAAAACATTAAAAGTTTAGTTATATAGGAATACATAATTTATAAAAACTGACACTAGATGAAATAGAATACCCAAACTGAATGACTTCAAGAAAAAAAATTTCAGAACAATTCCTTTACTTCAACCAAAACAGAATATATGGAGAATTTCATAGAGAATTTTCTACAATCTAAGGAACAGATAATTCTAATGATTTTAAAACTAGTTCAGATAGAGTATCAAAAAAGAGGGAAATTGCTACTTCTATTATGTAAGTACAAAATCAATAAAAAACATGTCTTTACAAAAATTAAAACTACAATTTGAGTTAAAACAGATATATTAAATAAAATATTATCAGCCTCCAGAAGCAGATTAAAAGAGTAAAATAGTTTCGAACAAATGGTTATTATTTCAGAAATGCAAGGATAACACAAAATTATGAAATGTCTTTTTTCCATATGTTTTTAAAATTATATTAAGTATTATGGTGACATTGATTTATAAAATGATATAGGTTTCAAATGTGCAATTCTATAATACATCATCTGTATATTGCATTATGTTTACCATCCAAAGTCGAATCTTCTGTCACCATATATTTGATCTCCTTTACCCTTTTCTACCTCCACCCCACCCCTCTTTCCCTCTGGTAACCACCATACTGTTATCTCTGTCTATAAGTTTGTGTTGATTCAGTTACCTTGTTCGTTTGTTGCTTTCAGATTTATATCCTACATATGAGTGAAATCATATAGTTCTAGACTTTTTCCATCTGACATTTCGCTTAGCATGATATTCTCAAGATCCATCCATGTTGTCACAAATAGCCGTGTTTCATATTTTCTTATGGCTGAGTAGTAGTCCATTCCATATGTGTACCACCATACATGCACCACATCTTCTTTATCTGATTGTCTATTGAAAGACACTTCAGTTGTTTCCATGTCTTGGCCACTGCTAATAATGCTGCCGTGAACATCAGGGTGCACATATCTTTATGGATAAATGTTTTCAAATTTTTGTGTACATACTCAGAAGAGAGATTACTGGGTCATATGGTAATTCCATTCTGAGCTTTTTGAGGAACCTCTATACTGTTTTCCATAGTAGCTGTACCAATTTACATTCCCACCAGCAAGGTATAAGGATTCCTTTTTCCCCACAACCTCTCCAACGCTTGTTATTATTTGTCCTGTTAATGATAGCCATTCTAACAGGTGTGAGGTGGTATCTCACTGTGGTTTTGGTTTACATTTCTCTAATAGCTAGTGAAGTCGAGTACCTTTTCATATGTCTGTTGGTCATTTGTATGTCTTCTTGGGAGAGGTGTCTGTTCAGGTCCTCTGCCCATTTTTTAATTGGATTTTTTTTATTATTATTATTGTTGAGTTGTATGAATTCTTTGTACATGTTGGGATATTGGGCCCTTCTCGGAGGTACTGTTTGCAAATATCTTCTCCCATTTAGATGGTGGCCTCATTGTCTTGTTGGTGGTTTCTTTTGCTGTGCAGAAGCTTTTTAATTGGATGTGGTTCCATTCACTTATTTTTGCTTTTACACTCCTTGCCTTTGAGGTTAAATTGATAAAATCCTTTCTAAATCCAAGGTCCATGTTAGTACCTATATTTTCTTTTATATTTTGAAGTAAGTGTGATAACTCTAGCTTTGTTCTTTTTTGCTTAAAATTTGCTTAGGATTCTTTGAGATCTTTTATGTTTTCATATATTTTAAGACTGTTTGTTCTAATTTCTGCAAAAAATGCCACTGAGTTTTTAATAGGGTTTTCATTTACTCTTTAGATCATTTGGGTAGTATGAACATTTTAATAATATTAATTCTTATAATTTATAACCACAGGATGTTTTCCCATATATTTGTGTCTCCTTTAATTCCTTTCATCAGTGTTTTATGGTTTTCAGCATACAAATATTGGTTACAATTATTTTTAAGTATTTATTATTTTTGATGCTATTATAAATAGAATTTATTCTTAAGATAAATTGTTGATATTAGAAATTCAACTGATTATTGTACATTGATTTTGCATCTTGCAACTTCGCTAAATTTCTTTATTCATTCTAACAGTTTTGGGTAGAATCTTTAAGAGTTTTGTACATATAAAATCCTGTCATCTGCGAAGATAATTTTGCATCTTCTTTTCCAATACGGATACCTTTTAACTTCTTTTCTTGCCTAAATCTCTGGCTAGCTCCTCCAGTAAAATGTTTAAATAGAAGTAGAAACAGTGATTATCCTTGCCTCATTTTGGATCTTAGAGGAAAAGCTTTTAATTTTCACAATTGAGTATGATGTTAACTGTGAGCTTTGCATATATAGAATTTGTTATGTTAACGTAAGTTCCTTCTATACCTAAATTTATTGAGAATTTATTGAAATTTCTCACATGCTTTTTCTGTATCTATTGAATTAATAATGTAATTTTGATCCATTGCTCTGTTAATGAGGTGTATCACATTAATTGCTATGCATATGTCAAAACATCCTTGCATCTCAGAGATAAATCCCTCTTGGTCATGGTGTGTGATCCTTTTAATGTGCTGTTAAGTTTGGTTTGCTAATATTTTGTTGAGGATTTTTGCATCCATGTTATTCATGTATATTTACCCATAGTTTTCTTGGTGGTGTCCTTATCTGGTTTTGATAGCAAGGTAATGCCTGCCTCATAGAAAGTGTTTGGAATTATTACTTCTGTTTTTTGAAAGAGTTTGAGAAGGATTAAAATTAAGTCTTCTTTAAATATTTGGTAGAATTCACTCGTGAAGCCATCTAGTCCTGGGCTTTGGCTTTTCTTTATTGGAAAGTTTTTGATTACTAATTCAATCTCCTTTATCATATTGTCTTTATCCAGCAGAAGATTATAGCCTGAAGTCCTGTAAAGAATGTATCAATCTATTATTTTGTTAAATACCAACTAAGCACATGGCAGTACACAATCAGTTGAAGTTTATGAGGAGAAATGTTTTCAATTTCCGAATTTCAGAGAGAATAGATAAAATAAAATTTTCAAGAGAGTTTGCTAGTTTTTTGTAGTAATTTTTATTTTGTTCATTTATTCAGCAAGTGTGTATTTGGTATTAGTACCTGCCATGCTCTGTTCTAGGTACCACTGATGGAACGGTAAGCAAAGATTGCTAAGTCCTTCATTGTCTTCATGGAGCTTACCTTCTATTTTATGTGTGTGAGAGTATGTTTGTATATTGCCCACAAATGTCAAAGAAGTATCTTAGAAATGGATATTCCTAGAGAAAGACTGACAGGTAACATAGATAAAAGGTTTAAGTGAAGCATAACAAACCAGAAATTTAACAACATATAATGATCAACTAAGTGTTAGGTGCTAAGTTCCCTAGTCCGGAACTCAGAGTAAAGAAAAAAGAAGAGAAAAAATATGGTATTTATTTTAAGCCAATCATAGTTTTCCTTAGTTTTGGAAGTTTTAAGACTCATTTTTGCTTTGTATAAAAATTGCATGCATGTCTTTAGTCTTGCCAATTTGGGGTAAAAATAACATTAATATTTGCATCTCATTAATTTGTTAGTCCAATTCAGCATAATATCCAAACCCAATCTCCATCTCCCACTATATCTTCAAAAATTTCTGAGATTTCAGAGAGAGTTTCTCACATGTACTCATATTCTTTGGTTAAAACAACCGTCTTCTCTAGGCCTTCTTGAACATGGAACTATTGTTTTTAAATGTAGCTTTTGCCTCCACAGGAACACAATACAAATCTCTTGTGAGAAGCAGTGACAAATTCATTATCAGCCACTATATTTTCATTTTTCCCTTCCTCCATCTTAGCAGCTGTGCACCTATGTTCTCCCTCTTCCTTCAAAATAGATCTCCCTATCTTTTTCCTTACCTTATCTTTTAAAAATAAAGTATCAAAGCCCTTATGCATATCAACTCATACCAATAGATACTTAGAAACTGATTGTGTTACCAGACTATACACTCAGTCCTCTGAGTGGAATCTAATTTTCCTAAAGATTGTGATAGTCACTGAATTTTTCTAGACATAAAGTTTCTCATCTAAAATTAATAGGTTTGAAATCTCTATGGCTTTTTTTTTTTACTCTTTACTATCTGAAGAATTATAAAATCTTCTGGTTTTCCTTAGGGATAGATAATTAAATGAGTGTTTTATAGGTTCTATTTTTGTTTTTAATTTTTAAAAAATATATGATGTTAAAAGTTATTTCTATCTATAATCTATAATTTCTCTTATTGTTTATGTTGCATGATATTTTATCTATAGGCTGGAAGATTTCAGATAATTAGTATCCCATTATAAAGTGTCCTTGTAGAATAATGTAGACAGAGGAGATATTCTAGAAATTCAGGAAAGGAATATGTGTGTTAAGGCTATCAATTTAGGAAAAGCAGTTTCCTATTCATACAATTATGTTTTTTTTCCTCCCCCCAAAAGCCTGCTAGTTGTTGTTCATAATAAAAAAATAATTGGAATATTTGCTAAAAAAAAAATAATAATTTGTAACTGAGGCAAATGGGGCTTTGAGTGCTGGGAATGAAAGAACATTTATATAAATAAAATATGAAGTATATAACTAAGAAAAACATCAAAGAACTAATCAGCATGAAATTTAAATTACACCTATGACACAGGTAAAGATATCAGTATATAAAAGAATAATGATAGAAGCTTTGAATGAATTTTCATATTGATCATTTATTTTCTTTCTGATTTTGCTTTTAGGCAACTTCTATAGCCTGACAAAAAGGAATTTTTGTAGCTCTATGCCTTCTCATATGATGTACTACCCTAGAATATAGTAACTGCATGAGTAACAAACACAAATACTGGGAAGCATCCTTTGATGCAAGCAAAGTTTCATAAAATGAGAAGAGATTAACTGCTCAGCTTGTTCTTAGTATTTATTTCTAAGAAGCTATGACTACTTCTGTGGTTCATGCAAAGCCTCCGCTCATGGACACTTAAAAATACAAAGCAGAAATCTCGTACTGTCCCCTGTGGAATAGACTTTAAAAATATTCTTAAATCAAGTCTTACAGCACATATATACTACCTTGAAATTCTAAAAGATTAAAAATGGAGGGAAAGGATACAAATTGAACTGTAATCTATTATTTTAATCTAGTAATGGTTATAATTTATGACTTGATTCCAACAAACATAAAAGCCTATATATTTTTTCAAGTTAAAAAAAGTTAATTTCTGGCTTTCCTCCTCCATTTAATTCTACTAATACAACTCCAGTGGAATGGTAAGCTGTTAAACAACCAAGATTTTAGGATTTTTTTCCTTTGGTTACTACATTGTTTTATTGCTTTTTCAATAAAAAAGGACAATATATAATTAACATTTTTACTCTGTTATCAATAATTATCAAGTTAAATTTATCAAAATTTCAAATAACTTATCTTTAAAGTCAGTACATATTGCAAAAAATAAAATGTCTCATCTTTGTATATTTCACACATTCAAACGAATTAGGTAGTACTGAATGAATATAATAGGTTATATTATTGTCTATAGCTCTGAGAAGTGACATATTTTCTTCTTCAACCTTTGCCATTACTGTTTATTGCTAAATGGAAATCAGTTTATCCATGTGTGTCACTGGAAGAGATGTGAAATAAGAAAGATTATGTAATGGGAAAAGAGATGCTAAAGTCAGTGCTTTTTGAAGGGTTAGTAAAGATGAAACATACAAGAGCTATTTTAACAGCTCTACAATACTAGAACATAGTATTCCATAACGAGTTGTTCTTCTGTGTATGTATGGTATCTGGCTGACAGAGCAGACTTTAAAATGGGGCTCTATTGGATAGAAGAGCTTGTCCAGAAAGAAATATCCCATAAGCATTCCTTCACTCCTTGTACTGACTCCATACTGGTTCATCCTCACTCTATGACTGAAGACATGCCTCAAAATCCACTATAGAAAAGAATGGCCAGGTAATTGTAACAGTAATTTTCAAATTGGTATGTTTTCCTATAAATACATTTTCTATAAATATATAGGCCTAATTTAAAAAAATAGCTTGCAAATTTAATGTGACTTCTGCATTTTTTTCTTATTAATTTTGGTGTACCATTTATAATACGAATAATGTCTTTAAGATGTAGAAAAAGGAATGATTAATGTTGTTATAAATATTAAGTCCCATACATAAAAAATTTTATAATATAGTACAAAGTATAGAGATTAGTAATAAATATTAGTTTAATATTTGGTTTAATTAAATCAAAAGTGCATTTGTATTCAAATTTCAAAATGAAAGCATTGTATCTACTATGTTGGCAACATGACTGATTTTTAAAAACTTTTTATATGATAATTAAACACATAATTTTGCTCCTTAGATATACTAATATGATAAACTATATTCAGACATTTCCTACATATAAATTAACTCAAAATGGATCAAAGACCTATATATAAGGCCTGAAACAATACAATACATAGACAAAAACATAAGTACTAAACTTAATGTACTTTGGCTTTCGAGTGGATTTTATCAATTTAACCTCAAAGGCAAGGAGTGTAAAAGCAAAAATAAGTGAATGGAACTACATCCAACTAAAAAGCTTCTGCACAGCAAAAGAAACCACCGACAAGACAATGAGGCCACCATCTAAATGGGAGAAGATATTTGCAAACAATGCCTCTGAGAAGAGCCCGATATCTTAACATGTACAAAAAACCTCATACAACTCAATAATAATAATAATAAAAAAATACAATTAAAATATGGGCAGAAGACCTGAACAGACACTTCTCCCAAGAAGACGTACAAATGACCAACAGACGTATGAAATGGTACTCAACTTCACTAGCTATTAGAGAAATGCAAACCAAAACCACAATGAGATACCACCTCACACCTGTTAGAATGGCTATCATTAACAGGACAAATAATAACAAGCGTTGGAGAGGTTGTGGGGAAAAAAGAACCATTATACCCTGCTGGTGGGAATGTAAATTGGTACAGCTACTATGGAAAACAGTATAGAGGTTCCTCAAAAAGCTCAGAATGGAATTACCATATGACCCAGTAATCTCTCTTCTGAGTATGTACACAAAAATTTGAAAACATTTATCCATAAAGATATGTGCACCCTGATGTTCACAGCAGCATTATTAGCAGTGGCCAAGACATGGAAACAACTGAAGTGTCTTTCAATAGACAATCAGATAAAGAAGATGTGGTGCATGTATGGTGGTACACATATGGAATGGACTACTACTCAGCCATAAGAAAATATGAAACACGGCTATTTGTGACAACATGGATGGATCTTGAGAATATCATGCTAAGCGAAATGTCAGATGGAAAAAGTCTAGAACTATAAGATTTCACTCATATGTAGGATATAAATCTGCAAATGAACATGACAAACAAAACAGACTTGTGGACACAGACAACAGTTTAGTGGTTACCACAGCAATGGGAGGGAGGTGGAAAGGTAGATAAAGGTAAAGAGTCAAATATATGGTGAAAGAAAGTTTAACTTTGGGCAGTGAACACGCAATGCAATGTGTTATAGAATTATATACACGAAAACTGTATAATTTTATTAACCAGTGTCACCCCAATAAATTAAATGAAAAGTATATTACAAAGCTACAGCAATTAAAATAGTGTGCTATTGACATAAAAATAGACATATAGACTGATGAAACCAAATAGAGACCCCAGAAATTAATGGTGGAATGTAAATTGGTTCAGTCACTATGGAAAACTGTATGGCAATTCCTCAAAAAGCTAAAATAGAACTATCATATGATCCAGCAATAGCACTTCTGTGTTTATATATAAACACACACATACATACACATATATACGTCTCCATATTTTGATATATATGTATATCTTCATATTTTGATATATATATATCTCAAAAGGAATTTAAAGCAGTATCTTGAAGAGGTATCTGCACTCTCTATTATGCAGCATTAGTCATAATAGCCAAGACATGGAAACAATCTGAATATACATCGATGAATGAATGGATAAAGAAAATGTGTTATGTACATACAATGGAATATTTAGCCTTAGAAAAAGGAAATTCTGTCATTTGATACAGCATGGATGAACCTTGAGGGCATGCTAATTGAAATAAGCCAGACATAAAAGGACAAGTATGACATAGTCCCACTTATATGAGCAATCTAAAAACAGTAAAACTCAAAGGAACAGAGAGTAGAATGGCTGTTACCAGGGGCTGGAAGGAAAAGAGAACAGGAAGTTATTATTCAAAGGATACGAACTTTTGGTTATACAAGAGAAATAAGTCCTAGAGATTTAATGATGTATAGCATAGGGCCTATAGTTAACAATACATAGCAAGTTCAATTTTCTTTGGAGGAGGCCTAAATTTAACCTAAGCTGTGTCAAGCTAATGCACTCAGATCACCTGTTCTTAAGATAGTTCATATTTTAGAGAGTATTTTTCTCAGCCATTGATAAATAGGGGTATGGGAGGTATAGTAATGATAGTTGCAACTAGTGAGTAGGTAACTGTCAGTTCTGGGACCTGAATTGTGTATAAATCATACACAGGATCATAAGAATACAGTACTTCCACGCTCATTTCTGCATGTGGTTCCTGTGAACAGTATGGCTCTTGTTGACTAGTTTATTTCTCTCTCTAGACCATGAAAATTAGTTTGTCCTTGTTGATCAGAAAGAAGACTTTTGCACTAAAGACCCCTTTTATGGAAAAATAGTTCTTTATGAAAACACCAGCATGGTGATTTGTTGTTCTGGCTCTCACTGGATTTATTGACTGAAATATAGCATGCATCAGATTTGTTTCTGGAATTTCACTTGCTTAAGAGTTTGGCTCTCTATTGATGAGGAGTTATAATTTGATGACTCCAAAAAGAAAATCTCTGTAAGAATCTGTAAGTTCTGGTGGTCCTTTATTAGTTTAGTGTTTCAATTCAAAAAGGACAGTTCCTCTACTCGTTAATGATCTGGTATGTGGTAGTACAGCTGTTACTTAGCCATCTGCAGAGTAGTAGCATTGTAAGGTCTATCACAAGCTTCCGCCTTAGATCTGGTCAGAGACAGACAAGAATTTATTTTTTACTAAATTTTCTAACTTGGAGTGCTTCACAGCAAGACAGAAAGATATAAGTGGAAGAAGATGGGGATAGAATGCAAAATTGGTTTTATATTACTTAAGGCAGGACAAGGTGAGGAGAAATACAAGAGTATTAGGGATGATTCTGGGTCAAGAGGGCACAGGGAATATCCTGGGGTGCTTATCGTTGGCTTTTGTTTTATTTCATTTTTGTCTCTCTCCTCTACTGTCCTTTCTTTCCACAATTATTCACTGAATATCTACTTTGAGTTAGTTGATTTCTGTGCAAATAAACTTGCTTTAAATGAGAAAACTGCATGCTTGAGTTGGTGTATCTTTATTCATAGATGCTCATTTTTTTTTTTTTTTATTCCTTGTCCTTACCCCTCCTGGTAGCATTGCTTTATTTCATAGTAAGTCTGTAATCCCAATATTTTCTGATATTTATCTCTGAGAAAAGAGACTAACTCCATAATTCTCAAAGGTGTTCTTTAAAGCCTATCTATCCTGAGTAATTCCTACATTTAACATTGATGCCAAAGCAGAAAAAGCCAATAGAATTCATTTAGTTAAGGACATATTTAACAAATAAAACATTTTTATCTTCCACCAATAAAGAGAAAACCAGTACTTCACCTATTCTAAATATATACATCTTATAATATAAGATGTATATATTTAGAATAGGTGAAGTACTCTTATATTATTAAAACAGCACTCATTTTCAATTATTGCTATAACATCTATAATATTTGGAAAAAGAAAGGTAATAGTGATTCTTATATTGGAGAAAATATATAGAAAAAAGTCAAGGATAGTGTCTAAGGAGGAAAAATGGTGTATTTATATTTACTCGACTTTTTTCAGAAATAAAATATAGAGTTCCCACTGAGCTTTTGAAGTAGTTTGGAACATTAAAAGGAACTGTAATCATTCACTTTGCACCCTTCAGAGAGGTCATTTCTCTTATGTGCCTGCACGATAAATGATAGTGCATATTCTGGACATCTGTGGCCAGTTTGATTTTTTTTTTTTTTCTTTTGTTCACCTGAGAGGTTTCTAGACAGCATTAACTATTGTGGATAAAAGTGGAATTCTTTACTTCTGTAATATAGAGATATTTACTCTTGCGACTCTGACATCTCAGATCTTATTTTTCCAAGCCATAGCCATAGATTTAGTCCTAAGGAGACCTCTCTTTCCTGGCATTAATAACTGTGGGATGGATGACAGTGTTGCTGTGACTTTTTATGCCAACATGCCACTATCATCTCTGTACAATTGTACATTTTTCTGACTCCTGGAGATCCTGACATCCTTTTCTATCAACTACACCAACCTGCAAGCATTTCTGCCTCAAGGAAGTAAGGTAGGTATATCAAGGTAGATTTCCTTATATTCTATTGCAGAGAGAATTTTCTTGATTGACTTAAAACATCTGTGATTTCTATATATTTCAGTATGAGATTTCTTGCTCTCCTAATAGGTTGTTCTTCCACGGGTAGGAAGACAACCTTAGAATCTAAAATACTTCTAAGTATCTTTTGCTTTGCTTACATGCCTCTTTTTTTATTATTATTAAAAATGATTGGGATGACATTGATCAACAAAATCCGATAAGTTTCAAATGTACAGTTCCATAGTATGTCATATATATATTGCATTGTATGACCTCTGCCCATATTTATATTTCTTTTTGTCAACACATATTTGACCTCTTTTACCCCATCTACCTCCCCCTTTTGGAGTATCATTTTCACCATTCACTATCTTTGGAAAAGCCATAGAAACTGAGAGCCACAGATGTTCATTCAGTACAAGGTGATAATAATAAGTTTGTTTCATCTGAAAATAGGATGATGATCAGATGATAATACTTATGTAAAAATTATAATGAGCTGTAATACTTAATTCAACTTTTTATTAACTCTATCAGATGTGCTCAAACTTTCAGTTTTCTCTACTGAAGGTATTCCCTTTAGATAGGGCTCAAATAAGTTTGGTTAACAATAGTTGGGTGTTACACTGAAATTTATTCCTCTTTTTCTTCAAAAAATGGAGACGCCTCTATTTACAACTTTATTCCACTTTTTAAAAAATAATAACTAAACCTGGGGATAAATGCCACAGTGGATAAGAACAGAATAAATAAAGATTAAAAAATCCACTGAAGGCTAAAAAGATTAGAATCATTATGAACCTAATATTCCTTTTCTTACAGGCAGAGGCAGAATAAGACAACAAGAATAACAATGATGACTTTAATGACAATAAAAACAAAATGACATCATATAATCATTGAAGACAAATCTGAGAAAGCTACATGCTGCTTTCTTGGGAGATTTCAGTCATTTATAAACACTTTACATGAAGTATTAAAAAAAAATCTCACATGTTTTTAGAAAAACTTGTCTATAAGAGGGGTAAAAGAGGGAGAAAATGGTAATTCTATAAGACAAAAAATGTTTGCACGTACCTAAAAATAGCAACACAATAGAGTTAGAAAGGAAGAAGGAAAAGAAAACAGACATGTCACTTTAAAAACTTGATAAAAGTCCTTCTTACTTTCTTCACCATATGAAAACGGTCATTACTTCTCCTTCACAATATTTGACACTTATAATTTATCCAGTCACTTATAATTAATTGAAGCAATTTGTCCTTTAGCTTCCCCACCAAAGGGCAAACTTCAAGAGAATATGAACTATGTTTGCTTACACACTGTCCCATCTCTTTGCCACAGTTTGAAATATCCAGTTGGAGGATATCCAGTAAATATTTGCTGACAATCTCTATCTAACTAATAGAGTTGTTTGGTAGATCAAAAAGAGATATGTATAGGAAAGGCCTTTGTAAACAGTAAATTAATATAACTTGAAAGCTGTATTTGTATTGTGTATGTGAATAGGGACACGAAAAAAATGAACTAATGCTAATGCTTTTGAGGAAATGTTATGAAAAAAATACGTAACACTCTAGTTTAAACATGAGGGGATTTAGAAGTATATTATGATTTCAGGTTTAACAACACTCTTCTCTTTAAGATAAATTCAAAATGCATATTGCTCAGTGATGTTATTTTAATTATCTACATGCTTTTGCCTCACCCCTCGACAAATTTTGCTGTTTTTTTTTTACTTAGTCATGATACACTTAGCTGAAGATGAACAAAACACTGCATCCCTGGGGAGACCAGGATTACTTTTAGTGGATTGCTCTTTATTGAAACAGGAAATAAAAAAACATAAAGTAAAATCAGAAAAAAAAACCAATTTAGGGCAAACTTAGAATTAACTTATCTCCCTGATTCAGATACTTATATACACATATGTAATGTGTGTATTCAACAGAAAAGTAAAACAAGTTGATTATCTCACAGTATGTCTTATGTCTATAATATTGGTGGTTCAAAAATATTAACTATATAGGTATTTTTCATGGTGAAAAATCTTTTACTTGGCTGAATATCATAGGCTGTTTGCTTATTTTTTCAAAACTGTAATCAAAGCACCTGGGGACTTATTATGAAAGGGAGAATATGATATCTATTTTTATCTCAACTTCTAAAAATATTAAAATATTTTTATACTGATAATATTTATTGCAATAATTCTTTTTTTCACAGACCAAACAGGAGAAATGAGACATCAAACAGAATAGAGACTCATTCTCTTAAATAGGAAACTTGGTGAAATTTTATATCTTTGGATTGCCAACTAAACCAGCTTTGATCATTGCCCTCCAGAGCAAGGAGACCTACTTCAAAGTCTGTTTCTAGGCTTGTGTTCCATGGTGTTCATTCTTGCCAGTGAGTTGTAACAAAAGCCAGCTGGCAGAACAAACCCAAGAATATGGCCCTCATCCTTAAAGGATAACAAACGGGGGTGGGGGTGGGGGTGGGGGTTGAGGACAGTGTGTTATGCAAGGCAACTAGTATGTAGAAGTAAACTATACTCTGGTTTGGAAGATTAATGTAAAATGACAAAAAGACCAACATCTGCTCATACAGTTGCAACCACAGTCTCTTTTCTATACTGAGTTTTTATTTACAGAGTCATTCTATGAAAAAATAACACTTATTAACTAATTACGCTTCCTAATTTTCATACATGTAACGAGATGGAGGAATCAGAAAAACATAATGTGGGGGAGCAAAATCAACAAAGAGATTAAATCAATTTTTATTCAAATAGAGAAAAAATAAATTTAATACTTAACAATTCATACCTAGGTCATAAAACTACAAGAAAAGCTAATAATTACGATAGATACCATGACAGTGATTACAGCTAGTTGGGAGGGAAGGCCTGTATCAGGAAGGAACTCATGCGGAGCTCTAAGGATGCTGTCAGTCTTTGATTTAATAACTTGCATTATTGTTACATGGACATTTGCTATATAAGCACTAATTAAACTATACATTTATGCTTCATGCATTTTTCTGTATGTTTGTGACTTTATATTAAAAAGTTTAATGATCAATTATTATATCAATTTAGAATTGTTGCTCAAACTAATGATTTAAAAATTTTAGCACTCTCAAAAATTAAAAGTCAATAAATTAAATCCATTCAACATTAAAAACTACCTACATAGAGACATCTTTATGGTTTCACTTATATAGAGCTACAAGATTTGGAGCTAGGAGTATGCTCAGCCAGAGGCTTAAGGGTTGATGACTCCTCTGTTCCCATGTCTACTTGAAACCATTATATATTTTTTTAATTTGTTTTTTGATTTGTCTTTTTTCCAGTTTTACTTTGATATAATTGACATAACATTGTATAAGTTTATGACATACAATACAATGATTGGATTTATATAAATCCTTTGATTTAATTGTTTGCTGAAGAGCTGGCTAGATAAGACTTGAACCTTTGTGGCACTGGTTGGGTTCAGACTTTTATAGATAAGCAGAATGTACTGAGGAATAACAGTAACAGGGAGACAGGGAGAGAGAGAGAGAGATTCTTTCTAAAATCAATTTACCCTCATATTTTGGACCTTGTGACCTGAGAATCAATTTGCCAACTCACATTTAGAAGTACAGTATTGATATTCCAGTGACTATGCTTCATTCGACTATTGACCCAGTCTAACATGCTTGCATATATACACACATATACAACTAAGTTATATATCATGTTTGTTTATAGGAAACCCACAGGAAAGGAGAGGCAGGCAATCTTGATGTTAGTAAACCCGGTGAGAAGCTAAAACTTAATTGATTTCCATGTGGAGGATCCTGATAGATTTGTGCGAGTTAGAGCTATGACTGTTAATGGTTTATAGTTAACAATTCATGTGTAAAAGTTTTATAAAGGATAAACAATGCTTTATCTATACATTCCCAAAGCATAACAGGTAATTATTTTTCCAAGAGCAAACTAGAGTTTCTCACCACCAGGAATACCGCTAAACAAAATTTCAAATGAAGCAAATTTGACAATTCACATCTTTCTAGTTCCTTTCTACTCCACCATTATATACACTATTAAATATCCAAATTTCTTTATTATATTCAGTTACTCATTGTTTCCTTCAAAATATTCCCAATAATTTGTCTCTAAACTCCCATTTCTCATACTGTACCTAAGTTTCTTTCTATTGGACCTACCATTTGCCCTGCACTTATCCTATTTATCTTACTTCTTATCTCACTTATCAGAAAAATCTAGAAATGCAAAAAGGATTATCAGATGTGTTAGACTGACTTTCATCTAAATCTGGTAGGCAGCAATACTTAAGCTATTATGTTCCATAGAACATTGATTTTCTTGATATATTAATATTCTCCAAAATGAAAAAGTATTCAAAATAAAATATCATGTGCATAGTTATATAGTAAAATATAAATAGATAAATAATATTTTTCAGGAACACCAATTAAAAACACTCAGATCTCCAGAGTTGGTGCACCATAGTTTGAAAGATATTGGAAAATTTCGACTTGTTCTCCCTCTTATGATGATGCATATGTTGTCCTATCCCTGGCCATTGAGTTCATTATAATGAGTGTAATGTCTTTGCTGCAACCCTGGGTGATTGTTAAGTGCTGGCCACTGGTTTCCATGTTGGGCTCTGGTTATGGCTCAATGGCCTTTTCCTAACCTGTCTATGTGTAATCCATGCCTGCTGTATGACTGAACACACAATAGACCCGTGAGTTTCCTTCACAGATCCATTATCCAATTTCCAGTCATTTTTGTATCCAGTTTTAGTTTCTGCATTACACATACGCACACACACACACATTTGCAAATATAATGACAATCTAAAAGACATTCTGAATACATCTTTGTTGACTCTTTATTCTTTTAAAATTTCCAAAAGTGTTTTAAAAGAATTCCTGAATTTATGTTATTGAAAAGTGCCTTAAGAATCAGTTAAGTAATATTTGGATATATGTTACTGGGAGGTTCATAACATATCTTCATTTGGGCTTTTAGACTTTTTTTTCAGTTAAAAGTTCAATTTCTAAATAATTGGGCTTTCATACTAGTAAGTATATAAGTTTTCCCTCACAAACCATATCCAAGATAGGCTTTCAGACAGGGTTATAAGAAATTTCCTGTGGATACAATATAAAAGTACTGAAGGTTGAGATTTATTTTCCAACCATCTGAAGTATCCATAAGTTTGGGCCAAGATGTACTCTCTAGACAGGCCCTTGAAAACCAAGGATGGATAGTGCATAAAACATTAACAATTCCTATA
This sequence comes from Pteropus vampyrus, assembly GCF_000151845.1. Classification (NCBI taxonomy): domain Eukaryota; kingdom Metazoa; phylum Chordata; class Mammalia; order Chiroptera; family Pteropodidae; genus Pteropus; species Pteropus vampyrus. The sequence continues at coordinate 428,638 of NW_011889247.1, forward strand.
ACTTTAAAATTTAATACTAATAACAATATTATCCATGTCTATAGTATTTTTTAATTTTCAGAGTACTGTCAGTATATAAGGCAGAGGTCTCTGGTTTACAGATGAGGAATCTAAGACAAGTACAATTAAGTAACTCAGCTATGATAACTCTAATGTTGCCACCAGCATTTGAATACAGCTATGTTAATCTAATCCTGAATTTTCACAAAATTCAATATCCAACTGACCAAAGTTGAGCACATTACATATGCCTGTAATTTTCTAAACTGAAAGAAAGTCAGTTCTTTTCAAGTAATGATTGATGTCACTATGAGGAGAGGTTGGTGGACATTATTCCTCACTTTGTATAAAAAACTTAGGTTTGCAATGAAATAATATGACATCAACAGAAGAGTGTTCAAACCTGTAGAGAAATTTTATAAAAATGTATTTGAGTCAAACAGGATACGCCTGGAGGCAAAATCTTAACAGACAGAGATAAATGCTTCTTAGAATGGTGATTTGCAGCTTCTTTTATGCATTTTGAATTAAAGAAGGAACATGAAGATTACATGAAGGTGGAAGAAAGCAAGGCGAAGATGGGATTTCAGGATAGTAATACTTAACAGGATTATGAGATCTCTTGAGGATGGTCATGCTTTAGAAGGAGGGGTCTGAAAAGAGGCATTTCAAAGGTGTGTTAACCTAGATGCACAGAAACAGTGGACAGACTTTGCCTAAGGCAAAGATAAGCCTTTTATGCCCTAGACCTGCCCAATTAGGAATTTATGATCAGATCACAATGTCAGGCTATATTCCATGGAACCCCTTTTTCATCCACAGTGCAAAAGGTAGATGGATGTAGAGGGTCCTCACAGCACAGAATATCCATCTTCCACGGGTTTCTGAGATTGAGCTGCATGTCCACACTTAGCCTGTTAATCTCCCTCATATAAGAGCCAGTACATTTCTCCGTTTCCATGAGATGGGTTTCTGTCCCTTGTGGCAAAATTTCTTGACTAATTCATGCAGCTAGCCTGAAAAATTAAAGAATTTTGATATTTTTATATCATTCTCTTCTATTGTTCAAGTCAAGAATCTGTATTGTCTTTACTGAAAATAAAAAATATATTCCTGCCCTTTTTTTTTTTTTTTTTTAGCCTAGATAACTTAGTGATTAGTTCAGCCCTACCCTGGAATTATTCAAAGGATCCATTTCCTCATTTTCTGGCGATTTTTATATATTGATGCTACTCTTCATAGAACAGTTCAAGTATCTAGTTTTAAACTTACATACTATATGATGCTGACAGTGCAATAAGAAGCACTTATTACAATATAAGAGATCATATTTTGCCAAGTGAAGTTCTTTGAATTAAGAGCTAGATCATTTTGGAGGGTGATTTCACTCTGTCAACATTAGAAATGTCCAAACCTGTAGATAATTTTTATGACTTTATCTGAGCTCAAACTGATGACATAGGCCAGGAAACAAGATCTCATATGCTCTAAAGAATGACAGTTTGCTGTTTCTTTTATGCATTTGATATTAAGGAGAGAACATAAGGAAGATTACTTGAAGGCAGGAGAAAGCAAAGTGGGGACTGGATTACAGGATAGTTAAGATTATGTGCTCTCTTGAGAGTCTTCACACTTTAGTAGGAGGATTCTGAAAAGAGGCATTTCAAAGATGCACAGAAACAATGGACAGGGGTTGCTTAAAGCAAAGATAAGCCTTTTACTATAGATGTTAGACACCTAGGGCAATACTACCCACCATGACCTGCCCCGCTAGGAATTTATGATAAGATCACCCTGTGAGGTTACTTTCCATAGAACCCCTTTTTGAGGGGGTCTACAACTCACTAATGATTCATCCAAACTCTATCGCATTTATAGTATGGGTTGGGGGTGGAGGCCATTGAAAGTGGAAGGGGAATATAATACAAAGGAAGAAGAATTTATCTCTTTTTATCATAACCTATCTCACAATGTATATCTAGGAACAGACATGATCATCTTCCTCGCTCCTTCAGAATCATGATACTAATTTTAAAAATCTTTTAAGATTCTGAGATTCAAACTGTCTGTCATATTTCAAGTTACCCAGGAATTCAAAGAGCTATTTTGAAATTGGTCCTTGGCTGTGGTAGAAGGCGTGGTCCTTCTAGAAGATTATTATCTTGTTAGGGGCTTGAGCATGTGTTTTCCAAGTCTGACTCTTTCAGAGAATAGGAGTCTATTTTCTCTACCTAAGGAAGCTTTGACTTCTCCTCTCTCTCTTAATGAGTAAATCTGTAACTTCTGTTAGATATTGAAAATTCAGCTCAGGTCAGGAATTGTATTTTTTGGGACCACTTGAGTAGCTTTCTTTGCCCCTACATTCTGAGTGAGATGTCTTGCCTGTACTCTTGCATCCAGTAGAGACCTCTATCATGGCACTTACTCATAATTTTCATCTCCATATTTCTAGTTATCTAGTATATTGGTGGCTTCCATTAATGTTTGCTGGATAAAGTACATAAGATGACAGTTAGTCTTTTGGGAATTCATAGCACATAAACATCTCTCCAACATCTTCTGTTCAAGTTAGTTACTTCCTAGATATGTCTAACTTTACTAGAAAAGTCTCTAAAATATTATATACCAAATTATTCTACTTATCTCAAAATGTGAAAAAAAAATTTACGTTGCTGAATCACTTCTTGTATTATAACTTTTTGTGCAAACTGAAAATATGTTTTCTTAATTATGAAAATATAGCTTATATTTATGTTTTAAAAATAACGCCATTAAGCCATAACCACTATTTTGGCTTTATTCTTTTATTTACCTAGTCTTTTGTGTGTGTATGAGAGAGAGATATACCTATATAATGACTTACTGACTGTTATTCGAAATATATATTGTTTAGACTGTGCTTGTGTTAGAGAAGATGAATTTATGAAATTTTATATACCATCCTCTTTTTGATCTGCATGCAATTAAATATAGCTGCCCACAGGATGGCATCATAGTTCTCTTTATAAATCTAAAGGTTAGTGCATTTCTCTGACATTTATGTGCTAGACTCTTAAAGTGGAAAGTTTCAGATCTAAAGATTTGAGTATTCATAACATCTTATTATGGTTGGTCCTCATATCTCTATTTTGATGCTAATTCTCAGTGTAGTTACATGGGTGAATAATCAGCTCAGCAGCACTAAGAGGAAATATAAAACTTGGCTTGAGCAAGCTTGAATAAATGTGAGATTTTAACGCACATACTAAATGTAAGGAGAGGAAAATATAGTTTTCTGATGGCAAGGGTAGCAGTAGCTGTCTCGATGATTAGATGTTTAACAGAGCATATAAATTCAGCTACAGATAGTTGCCAGGAGCAGTTGCATAATTCACATGGAGCAAGTTTGCATCAAAAGAAGTCAATAGCCTCCATTGCTTGTATCAAGCTATACTTATTCTTAAAGAGGCAATATTTAGTTTCTTCAATACAGTTGTTTCCCATTATCCACAGGGAATAGTTCCAAGACCCACAGTGCATGCCTGAAACCACAGATAGTATCTAATCCTATGTATATACTATGTTTTTTTCCTATGTATACATACCTTTCTCCTTAACTTCTTCAACTCTGCAGGATATGTGGCAGCAGCTTCTCCATCCACAAATGTGCTTCTCCTGTAATCTTTATATTTTTCAGTCCAAACCTATTTTTGAATACGTGTAACCATCCCTCACTTGTATTAAGTAGGTTTAATGTCAGTCATTTTGGGGGATCCCTTGCCGAAGTACTCATATAGGCTCAATGCTTTTTGGCACAACGACACTCAGAACATGTTTTCTGTTCATGTCTTCTATCCACAAATTTAATGCCTTTTTCATCTTAACTAAGCCTTTATCAAGCATGTGGCTATAACTTTTGCAGTTTGAACGGTGATAGCAAAACTAGTATGAATTTCATTTTCCTTCTTCACAGTTGCATGGATAGAAGATCTATTCTTACCGTAGATTTTATGAAATTTTATGAAAATAAAATTTTATGTAGATTTTAGCAACAGTCTATGATATTTTTTCTTTATTAAAGTGCTTATGGATTCTCTTTGGCATATTCAAATTGCCTGCGTTACTTAATGGGACTATTATTAAGTAAAATAAGGGTTGTGCAAGCACTGCAGTATTGTGACAGTTTGATATTTAAGATCACTACTAAGTGTCTAATGGGTAGAGAGTGTATACTGTGGATACGCTAGACAAAGGACTGAGTCACATCCCAGGCGGGATAGATCAGAATGCCTGGAGATTTCATCACGCTACTCAGAAAAGCCATACAATTAAAAACGTATGCATTGTTTATTTCTGTTATGTTTTATTTAATATTTTCAACCCCCAATTGACCATGTGTAACTTAAACTACAGACATCGATATGAATGGATACTTGTTTTCTTAGAGCAATCAAAGTTAATCCCAACTTCCAGATATAAGATACACTCCAGATATAAGAAATAAGAGGAAAAAGTTTTTTTCCGAATTTGAGGTAGGAACAAAAGTGTCTAAAAGTCTGGATCACAGACCTTCTGTTGCTTTAGCTACAGCAGATCAGATCTCTGACCAGGCATCCAGGTAGCCACTTTTATTTTTCTGAAAGGCTATATGACACTGAATGAAGCCCCAAGCTGGGAATCTGTGAGAATAGGACTCTCATTCTGGATATTTTGCTAACTTGCATATGTGACTTGAACCAAGCATTTTAACTAATCTTAGTTTTTTTTTTTTAATTTTATTTTTAAACTTACTTAATAGGTAGACACCTCTAAGACATCTTCAGCTTCTCATGTTTAATGAGTATATTTCTATTTTCTTTAATACTCCCCAAACTCAATATTTTATTTAAAAAAACACTTTCTATTCAATTGTAAGTCTGAATAAGTCACTTGTTTAGAATTCAGAATGACTTTTTTCTATGGATTTGTAATAATATATGTAGAGATTATTTTTCCAAGTTAAACAACAATCACTAATAAATGTCATAATTAGCAGAACTATAATTTAGAAGGTACTATAAAAACTATTATTTAATATTATCCATTTGCACTTATAATGGATACATACAGAATAAAAGCAAGGATACAATAGTAGGACATTGAAAAGAGCCTCTGACAAAGGGGATTTCATCAAGGAATAAAGTCTGGAGAAGTATTTCAACTTTGAAAGATAAAAATGAGATGAGGTTTTATATTGGAGAAATTATATTGGTGAAAGCTCTAGTGCATAAGCCACATTTTCTGAGAAGGAAAAGCTCTAGGAGTTCTGGATTTTCAAGAAAAAATGGCAAATTAGCTAATTTGTGTAAGTTAGATGTCACCATTTGTATTTGTATATACATAGTTGAATTTCTAAACCACATTGAATAAAAGTATTATACCACTATTTGACACATAACATATATTCATAAAATAAATTCTTAACTCATAGGCAAATAATAAAAATCTCCTAAATCAAATTGAATTCAGGGCCATTCAAACTACATTGCACATATGCTATGTGTAAGATATTTTTCCAGACATGGAATGCAAAGATGGTTTCACACCACCTATCTATACTTTTAAGAAACTCATGTAAAACACACTAAAATATATAGTACAGTGATAGTGAAAATAATAACAATGAATATTTTAATGCAGATGAGAGTTAATTTATCTAAGACATTGGAGAATCACAGAATCTCATTTTAAGAATTAAATGGTGGAGGGAGGAAAGTTTAGGAAGAGAAAGGATGCATAAAAGCAGAGAAGTAGTTGATTATCCAGTGAATTGGGAATCATAAGTAATTTTCAAAGAGGGTAATGGTAAGGAATTGGAAAAGTGTTCTGATTAAAAAAAGATCTCATATATTAAAGTACATAGACTTCTTTGTGGTTAATGGGGGAATCTTTGGAGAACATTAAACACAAAGTTACATTATGGAACTTTCTTTTAACAAAGATCTATCTGAAACAGTGTGGGATAGGCAAGAGGAGACAGTCAATATGCTCTGTTAATTATTTAGGGGAAAGTTTATGAGTGCTTGGACTAAGACAGTGGTGACATTTGTAAAAGAAAGAGGAGATTCCAGACATACTTAGCTATAGAATTTAGTGAAATAAATTCAATAAGTCTTATTTTGGGGGAAAAAAAAAAAACTTTTTGTGTGAACAAAGATAGGTTATGCATGCAGTTTACGTGCAAATTGGGGTGAATTATGACTTGTGCCAAGTTAAAGTTTGCATTCACTTGAACAAACAAGCAATGCAAAAGATACTCTTGAACACAAAGACACCAGCGAATAAGTACAACTTTTCCCTGTTCTTCATGGAGATCTACCTATAGCATAATAATCTTAATTCATGGATTTAAAACTTTCAGCCATCTCAAATGGCTTTAAGAATCCAACATTTAGAAGACTCCAGAACCCCATGCTTGATGACTTTTGTGTAAGTGGAAGGAGAGAAAAAATGAGTACTTAGTGATACAACTCCTTAGCATATAAGGAAATTTTTGCTCGGCTAGTGTTAAACACTTTTGTATTTGATTTCTCAGCATCATCAAGCCTGTGACAGGACTAACTTGCCTATCATGTGGAGAAAAATATTATGCCATGCAAGACATATTTTAGTAAGTTTAGCTAGAGACATTTCTTCATTATTAGTCTGAAAAAAGATAAACACAAAGCTTCTCTATTCAGTTTTTTTTTATAATCCCCCATACTCCACATTGGAGCACATCTAGCAATAGTATTGTTGTCACATACAGACAGTCCCCTACTTATGATGGTCCAACTGAAGATTTTTTGACTTTACAATGATACCAAAGTTATACTCAATCAGTAGGAACATTACTTCAAATTTTGATCTCTTCCTGGGCTATCAATAAGCAGTATAATACTTTCTCATGATGCTGGCCAGTGGAGTGAGCTACAACTCCTAATCAGACACATGATCACAAGGGTAAACAAGGGATACTGTCTAGTATACTGTGTTTCCAGTGTTAGTTTTGTTTTTTTGGTTTTTTATATTGTGTTCAGAGCACATTTAAGGTAAGCTAAGCTAAGCTATGAGGTAGGTTAGCTATATTGAATGCATTTTTTACTTCTGATATTTTAAATTTATGATGGGTTTGTCAAGATGTAACCCTATCATAAATTGAGTAGCATCTGTACTAAATTTCCATCCCTTCTGTGAAATATTTTGTGGCAGCATTGCAGAACATGCATGTGCCTCTCATAACATACAAAACCAAATTGGAATATTCAGAGTGTGCATAAATTACCAGAAGGAGTTATTGTATAATGAGAAGAAATAGAAAAGTATCACAGGGAAGACTTCAAGGCACACCAGTCATGAGTGATGATAACACAGAATTTCAATTACTCCTACATTCATGGTAATACGAATTGATAAATGACTTAGGAAGGCCAACAATTATGGTGATAATACAGGGCTATTTCTCTACCTAGTTTAATAGAAAATCAACAAGATCAGTTCTCCTAGCAGAGCGAGAGCAAACATGTTAACAACAGAGTAGTAAAAAATGTTGAAGATAAAATCAGATATGAAATGTATGAAGATAAAATCAGATATGAAATAGTCTTAATTGCAAAAAGAAACAGAACTAACTGGCATGTACTTATCGAGAATGGCTTGAAAAATGATTACATTGAAAAAATCAGATTTTACAATTATTCTCCACATGTCCTCTAAAATTTGAACAACAATTAAATAAAATAATATAATACGATGTGTGATAATTTTAATTAAATCCAATGTCAAAAATGACAACTGCAAGTCTTATCAGTCAATGAACAGCATCAAGAACATGAAGTACATTTTTGTGTGTGTGTGTGTGTGTGTTCTTAAAAGCAGGACAGGGAAGGTGAAAAAGATAAATTCTTTAAATTTGAAAAAGAATAAAATATCATACAAAAAAGACCCAGAGTATAAATAAGTTGCAAACATGAGTTTAGCAAAAAATTGTTTTTAGTATTTTTATATTGGACTTTTTTTAAGAAAAAACAAATGGCAGAATAGTACAAAATATTTTATTTTCTTATTTAAATAGAAAGAACATTTGCTTTCAAATATTTCACACTGTGGAGCTTTTTGAGACTGTTTGTATTATACATTTTAGATGGAATTTACAATTATTTTGTAGTCCTTATTTTACAGACAGTTACCCAAAACACTTTTTTGAATACCAATGGGGGTATCTACTGTGAAAGATTTCAAGATAAATTATTGCTCCTACCCTCAAAAAAAAAAAAAAGATATAAATGTGATCTATGAAGTAAAAAAGTATCCAAAGAGATAGAAATCTACTTCTATTAAAGCATAGAGGAAGGACTCACATCCAACTAGAGGTAGGGGATTCTTTCAACAGTGCATATTGACTGAACAATAAAGGACGGGTAAAATTCTGATAGATTAAAGTTTAGGGGAGAGTTTTATTACAGAAACTATATTAAAAAAGACAGACTATGATGTATTAGTAGAAGCATGTTTAAGAAATTAAGTTTGATTAAAGTGGGACATGTGAATAAGTGAGAAACAAATTTGAAAAGGCTGTGACTAAATTAGTTAAGTGTTTAGCAAAGTTAGAATTTATTTATGAAAGGGAAATAACAAATGAAAGTAGAAATTGACTATTGAATAGGTATCAGGTGCTTTGTGTCCTTTTAAATTATTTTTATTATGTCATCCTCATAACAACCGTAAAGTGGGATTATTGAAAATAAAGCTCATGTTAGTTGGCTAATGTAGTACACTTTGCAAGGAGCAGAATTGTCATCAGGAATGCCCACAACTAACTTCAAATGACAAGCTTTTTTCATTACATACCTTGACATTCTTAATTTCCTCTGAGAGGTGGAGCTAAAATATTTTAGAGCACTGAAAGTATGATTGCCTTTTGTGTGCAGTTTTCAAAGTGACCCTATGAAAGGAGTCAATAGCCGTTTGGATTCTTCTATCCTGTGTTTTGTTTTGTTTTTAATTAATCACATTTTTATACTCACATTATATATTTAGATAAAAAAGTTGCTAAATAAAAATCTTGCCTCCAATATTCTTATTTTGTCACCCACCCAAAAGATGGATATTTCATCTTATGACTAATTTTCATCTCACTCTTGGGCAAAGCCTTTTTCCAGTGGTGCAAGCTTCTATAGATCATGTCCTTCCTTTCCTGGATAGGAAGGAAGACTTAAAATAATCGAATCACCTAATCGTTAAATAGATTTTTTTTCTGAAAAGAAGGAGTTAACATCTTACTTTTTTTTTAAAAAAAGTGTATTCCTCTTAGTTTTCTTTTGAGTCAGAAATTAATTTGTTTATCTTTCTAGCATTTTTCCAAGCAACAGCTGCCACTTAGTTACTTTTATAACCTGCCTGCTTTAAAGATCATGCTCACTACCCAAAGAACAACAATCATAAATTGAATAGAATATAAACCATGGTTTTAAAAGATTTATATATCTGCATAAGCTGTATTAAAATATTTACCCTAAAGGAAATATTTAATTCACTTAAAATTTCACTTTCACTCAAAATAATTATTGTTCACATACACTTAGTAATAAAACAAAAATGAAAGTACAAGTTCATTTTGAGTGGAATGTCAATTAACTTAACATAAATCCAGCAAATGGTGATAGTGGGCACCCTTGTCTTGTTCCTGACAGTAGGGGGAAGGTTTCAATCTTTCACAGTTGAGTATAATATTAGCTGTGGATTTTTTAATATATGGCCTTCATTATGTTGAGGTATGAACTCTCATATTTTTAAAGAGAGAAATTTCATCTAATGATACAAAATATCCCTGTTGAGATCCTGATTCAGTTTTAACTATCTGAAACTTCTTGTTAGATATCTTTATGTTCTCTCTGAAGGCCAGGACCTGATAAAGCAATGGATAGTATTAAATCCCAGACAAAAATAATTTGCCTAAATTTATTGAAATTACAAACAAGAATCTAAAATTTCTCTGGAAAAAAGAGAAATTTTACTTGGTAATAAAAGTTTTGGAACTTTAATAGCATAAGGGTATTTGTCAATAAAAAAATGAAATTTTCAGAGAGCACAAAAAGCAGGTATTTCAACCAACCTGAGACAATAAATGTTAGCAATAGAAAAAGAAAGTGATGAATAGGCAGAGGAAAAGTTTAAATAGTTAGCCAAACTCAGGATGCTCTATTAAGTGTTTGTCTGAAGGCACAGAAATCTCAACTTGACTCTCTCAGACATGCCATGGTGCTCCATTTTATGTATGATGGGATATGTTAAAACCTATAATTGTTAAATGTTAAATATGTCAAATATCTTTTTCTGGAGATATCATTTTAATTAATTTTGAATTCTTCTGCCTAGCTCAAAAGAAATATTGCAGATATTCAACATAAAATAGTTATAAAGTAGAAATACAGACATGTTCTGGAAAGTACAAATATATTATTTTCATTCATAACACATAAAGCCATGTGGTAAAGTAATAGCAATGTTTTAAATAAAAAATTCAACAATTCACAACTTCTCTTGAAATATGTATACTTTGAATTATATTCTATAAACAAGTTGTAGTTTATGTATTAAATCACTCAAAAATTTAAAGTACTTTATACCATTGTCTCATTAAAGATTAATAGAAAACTATGGTAGTGAGCCATGGTAGAATTTATTGATATTCAGAAGGGCTGTTATACTTCTATTTATAGTTTCACTGAAACCCCATATATAATATCCAGGTAACTTACCACAGCATGCTGTAACACTGTAGAAAAACTAAAATATTTCATGTACTTGGTAGGATATATACACCTAGCCAGCAGTGAAAATACCAGTAGATGTTAAATATATGTGACTATTACATTAAATATACTTAGTGATTTCTTTCTTTAACCAAAAGCTTTGTTTATGGTTTGTTAAATTAAAACATCCTTCAAATTTTTGGATTTAGATGAGCAACATCATTAAAGCAGTGGAATAACAGGTCAAGATGGAGATTGGACACCACCCAAGATCAGAGGACTAGGCAAGCAAGCAGAGGTTCCAACAGCGAAGGGGCACATCCAGAGGTCCACTTGGGTAGAACAGAGAGTAAGAAGAGCAGTCGAAAAAGTGCTTGGATTAGAAAGGACAAAAGGAAGTGTAAGGTAAATGTTGGACTCCATTTCTACAGGTGATTCAGATACTGGGAAATCAGGACAGACAGGAGCTAACATTAAAGCTAATATTACTAATTTACTAGTTTAGGTCACATTAGATACTAAAAGGGTTTCTCTCAAAATATAAAATAGGATTAACCTAGAGTAGATTGCTAAATGTGCCTGGCTCTGAAGAATGTAGAAATGCAGGTAATAAAAATAATCAGATAATTTACTCAAAACAGCCCTGCCCTTGGGGCCTCCCCAATAGAGATACTTCCTTCTTAAGTGTATTAACAATGTGTGGCTCAATGTTTGCAGAAGAAGGTGGTTGAAAAGGTCCTTGGAAAATATGTGTATAAAAGCAGATTTATTTCACAATTCCTAAAATACCTTTAATGTAATGGACATTAATATATGCCTATTCATTCATTCATTCATCATTCATTATTTTTAAAATTGAATTTATATAGTGTGCCAGACATTCCTCTGCTTTGGAGCTATTACAGTAAACAAAGCAAATCAAATTATTTTTCTCTTGTGGAATTTGGGTTTCAGTAAGAGTAAGGCAATCATAAAAATTATAGATACGTAAGTAAATAAATAAATAGTCATATAATACATACTATGAAGAAAATCAAGCAGACAAAGTTATGATAGTGAAGAGAGTGGTGTTGATGGAGTATTTGTGCAATTTCATACTATTTGGTATAGGATGGTCAAGGAATGCATCTCAGAGAAGACCATATTTGAGCTGAGACTTGAATTAAGAGGAATAAAAGCATGTATATGTATGGAAAGAAGGAATAGTAAACAGAAAGACTCTGGACCAAGAATATTTGCGAGTATTTGAGGAAATATTAGAGTTCTGTCTGGCTGAATCAGTGTGGGGAGCAGGTCAGTGATATGACACGAAGTCACACAGGTTGTGAAGTCAGATCATGCAGAACCTTGTAAACTACAAAGAAAACGTTGAATTACATTTTGTACGAAGTAGGTTTTAGAAAAAATACTGGCATGACTTAATTTATATTTTATTTGGATCATTTTTGCTGATAGATAAACCATAGGAGAGTAAAAAAGAAGCAAGAAGACCAATTCAGAAGCTATTGTTGTAGCCGCCAGCCCCCGAAAGACCCACAGACCACCAGAAATCAGTGAGTTATAGGATACATGCTCTTTATTCAGCCAGATGGGTTTGCCAGGGGTACGCAGACCCCAAATTAAGCAGCCCCGAAATGTAGAGGTACAGGGTTTTTAAGCCCTAAATCCCATTCCTCATTCTGTCTTAAACACAAAGGTCTATTTTTCTCCTACTCACTACCTGTCAACCTACAGGTCAGGTGTGCAAGCAGGGGTACAGAAGTAGAAAGCTTATTGTTAGAATGTTATGTTCCCATGGGTGATAGCCTACGTTCCCATGGGTGATAGCCAAGCAGTAATTTTCCAGCCAGCACACTATTAATGTGTTGAATAAATGCTATTATTACTCAAGCACCAGAGAATTCCTACATTTAGCTGCGGCTTTAGGAAAAAGAAAAAATATATTGACTAGCCTATTATTTTCCCTGATGACATCACACTAATAATGTTTTAAAATATGAATGATTCAAATCTATACAGTACTGCTAAGAGTTGTAAGTACTTCAGGCTCCTTTTTACATGTGGGAAAATGGAGTCTGAGAGAGGTTTCTAAAACCGGAGATTAGAATTGCTGCAAAGAGAGACAGTAGTTAAAACATATATAAGCTTTGGAGTTATACAGACACAGGTTTAAGCCTCGCGCCTGACAAGTAACAGCAAGGTCAAATCACATTAAGTCTCTATTCTTCAGTTTCTTTTATAGTTTTATGTAAAGTGGATTCAAGTAAAATATTTACTACAATAGGTGATGTTAAACTAGATGATTTGTATAAAATGTTTATCACCATATCTGGAATATAGTAAGTGCTTAATCAAATTAGCTATTATCCCTATTTTTAACCTTAAAAGTCAATTCAACATAAATTCAAAGTTTTCAACAGTCTTTTGATTGGTTCAAGATAAAGTTGCACCATCAAAACATATGTCTGGCTCATAATCATAATCTATCAGAGTCTAGCCTTATCTTGACAGCTCCCATTTTAAACGGGCTATATTTTGTCTTCTGAACATAAATCTCTCTTATTATACTGGCATCATCCAAAATTTTTGCAGTGGAAAATTTCTTCCTTCGACATTCCAAAAGCCTTTGCTTTAAAAAGTAAGGACTCAGCAAGACATATGACATAGGTATAAGAAATCATGTTTTATGGTCTCCCTGGAAAAACCAACAGTATTGCTGTAGTCAAATAAATTTTAAAATGTATACCTATGTCCAAAGCACCATTTTATATAGGCAGGATATCCACAACAAAGCAGTATCTATTTAGGACCTATACATTCTCCTATATTTGGATTTAGCAAGACTTGCACTATAATCCAATTAGATAGTAAAATGGGCTTAACTACTTAGCTCAGATCAAAGAATATAAGGCAGCAAAGAATCTAATTAAAATTAATAATGTAATAAGCAGCTTTATCTAATGCCTAATCTAGGGCATTTCATTTTAATTTAAACTCAGCTCTCAAATCCACAACATGGTCCGATCATTGTCACTGATTGTGATGAAATGTGATAACTCTGTAGCAAATCTTTCTCGTATAGTTGTTGCCCAATTCAAAGTAATAGATTTAACTCTGTTCAATAAAGAGAGGTCAGAAGGTTCACTTTGCTACATGTTTATATTGAATTTCTTTAGCCTCCTATCTCTTATTTTAGCCTGATTAATATGCTTTAGATGTTATTGAGTAGTACAAATGATGTGTGAAATGTATACAGCTATAGGCTATATTTATATTGAGTGAGAACAGTGCCTGAGTACATGAAGAACTCTCATAGATGCCTCTAAACCTCACTGAGAGTACATTTATAAAGTATTATTTATTTTAATGTTTGGACTAAATTGATCTCCTACTACAATCCAAGGAATATATTAAAACTATTTTGTTTATAATATGTAAAGGAAAAAAAACCTAGTTAATTTATGGATGTACAGTCTCCACTGTTAAATTCCATTAACACATGTGCACAACATAGATATTACCATCCAAACCAAAGTGGGACAAACTTTTACTTTGGTTGGTGAGACTTTAGTCAATCTTTTAACTTCTGGGTATAAATGACATATTTCCATCAACTGTTAGAATTGCCTAAATATATTTCCAGAAAATAAATCAAAACATTATACTATTAAACATATATATTATAAGCCTCATCGTTATTTAAAAACAAAATTTTAAATCATTTGAATGACTAAACACCAGCAACTGGGTCTGTAGTTAAAATACAAAAGAACTCAATAGGGTTATAAAGCCCCTTAGAATGGTAAGGACAGCTTTGGGAGATTTACCATAATCACTTAAAGTTATCCAGGTAAGAATAAAATGAGAACAAACAACAAAGAGCCACAATGGATGGCTTAGATCAGGATCAAAGTGGAAAGAAGTTTAAAAAGGAAAAATGCATTTAGGAAAAGTTTGCAGATATGGGATGCTGGGGGTCTTCTCCTACATGGAATGTATGCACTAGCCCTCTTTTGGAAACTCTGCAATTATGTTCTCATGAGATTCTCTTTGTGTGTCTTAAAGCCAAGGATATTAAATCTTAGCTTCTCAGTGGATGGAAGCATACCTAAGAGGCCACATCTTCAACACATGCCAAAAAAGAGAAAAATTAATTGTAGAACAGTTCTTTGGTAAATTATTTTGCATAAAAACTATTTTCTATAAGAGTCTGATTAAGCTTCATTAAGAAACTAAACTTGCTTGAACTGATTAGCTAATACTTCTAAGTGATTGAAATGTGTGGTTACATATAGCAGGGTAATTCTTCTGTAGAGAAAATTCATGTAGTCAATATCCCTCTTGTAATGGTGCTTAAACTTAAGTACTCTCTGTTGTTCCACTTGGTTTATACAACTACCTGAGAATGCACTAATCAACCACTGCGAGTAGTGTTGGGATGGAAGGTTGAGCTACAATATTTTCTTGCTCATGGGATTGTTTCTCTTGATGCTAAAACAAATGATTTCTATGTTACCATAGTGGCTCTGTGTCAATACAACAGGAGATATTTTTAGTATCTGTTGAATTAGGCACTTTCTTGCCCATTGCATATTAAATCAGATACACTAAACTAATTTTTTTACTTAGTTAAGTTATGGATGAACATTTTAATTCTAAAAGTCCATCAATTTGGAGGTAGAGATAATGATATATATATGCATGTATATATATATATACACACATATATACATGCATATATATGGAGAGAGAGAGAGAGAGAAAGAGAGAGAAACAGAATTGAACATATTAGATTGAATAGGATGGTCTGATTAAATTCCTCATACACCAGAAAAGAAAAAAAAAGAAATATAAGACTGATGACTACTAAAAAATTAAGGACAAACCTGTACTTCTATGGAATTAAATAGTTAGAATTCAAATACCAAGAGAGGAAAATGTCATTGTAGTCTTGACCCATCTACCACAGAGATGGATTAGTACATAAAATGCAAATGTGTTATCAGGGAGATAAACACTTACTATGTTATTTTTAGAGGATATGCTGTAACGTCTTTATTATGAAAAAAAAGTCTGTGGTTACACGTAGTTAATTACGAAGAATGGAGAAAAATAACAATAATCTCAAGGCACAAAGCATATAATCTTGTCTTATTGGTTTATCATATCTGAATGTCAAGATTCTTTTAGATTAATCGAATAATATGTAACCTTTAACTTCCTGACTACCTCAACTTGGCCTTCGAGTCATCTTTGATAACTTATTTGGATAATGGGAAACATTTTTTGTTATTCACATTTTATCACAAAATAATTTTAGAGGTCAGTACTTTATGTATCTTAAATAGATACTAGATACTTAGAATATCAAAACACTTTGATATAAAAGATTCTTCATTAGGTTTTTATGAACGGTGATTCTTCATATTACTTAAAATGTTTGCTGTGTTATAGAGAGCAATGGAATGATGAACCTAATTTAATTCAAACCAGCACTTTTTAAATGCTGATTTTATTCAAGGCTTTATACCAGTCATTTTGGTGAAACATATAAAGAAGACACAACAATTCTTACTCTAAGAAGCTTGGGATATAACCTATTAAATAAACACATAAGAGGTAATAAGAATGTTTCCTGAGGAAAGAGAAAGAAAGGGCTCCTTTCTGCCTTATAAATAGGGCTAGCTCAGGTAAGTCTCCATGGAGAAGACACCACTTAACTGAGCTGACAATACTTGTTATAATTTTGACAGACCAAAAGAAAGAAAAGCATACTACATGTAAGAGTTTTAAAAAAGACAGTGAGTTAGGAAAATGCAGAGTATTTTGGGAAATGGTTCTTTTCTAGAACAGTTGGAGCCTAGATAGTGAAGAGAGAAAAGGAGGGAAGGGATAGATAGGCAGCAAGAACCGGGGTCAGATCATGGAAGATTGTGATTGCCGTGCTTAAGAGTTTGGACTTTATACTGTAGATCCCAATGGTCCATTAAGTTGCAAAATGACTATAAGCAGGATTTGGGAGACAGACAGTGGTCATTCAAACCCAGCCCCCAACAAGTACCTGCTTAGGTAGGTACCGAGTATCAAGTTAGGTTTAGATAATATATTTAATCTTTCTGTTCCATTTAAAAAATTAAGATGATAATAGTACCATTGTGTTATTTTGAAAATTAATGCAATTAAAACAGCTAACTAGCTAAGAACTGTGCCCAACATATAGTGAGCGTTCCATTATGTTAGCCATTATTAGCCTTGGACCCGAAGGTGATGCACATGACTACATCTGACAAGGTGATGTATGGAAAATTTCACAGACATAATTCTTGTTCGATTACTCTTCTGGAGGATTCAGTATGCTAATAATAATTGCTTTCAACATGCCAACTCTGCTAGGTCACTCAAGGTCACTAGCATGTATTACTCCTATTGAGAACACTGATATAAAGATTTAGTTATGCATTTTAGAAATTATAATTTTTAATTCTTAGTAAGAAATATATTTTTCTTTTCAGACATATACATCAAATAGGTTAGCGAATAAAACAAGAAGCAAATATCACAAGCATTGAGAGTTTAAAAACAATTTAAATTACCATTTAACCATTATAAATAGAGATAATTATATTTTTGCCTTTATACTTGTCCAAATTATACTTTGTTTGAGGAAAGTATTCTTTTTCTTAAACAAATTTTATCAAAAATTAAATTTTCCTAAATTACTATCTTTTTCTCCCTCAGCTTCAGGTTTTCTTCAGTTCTCATTTTACCAGGAAGTTATCTAACTATAAGATAACTCTCATACTTTTTAAAATGCCCAGTGCATCCTGATTCTTTTTTTATTCTACATTAATCAGATATACTGAAAAGGGAAAAAGTAAAAATCATAGCATATATGACAATTCTGAAAAAATTATAATATGCATTTGGCTTGAACTATAGTCTAAAAACCTACGTAGGTCAAAAGAAATAACATGTCACTTGAAAAAAAGTGATAGTTGAAACAATGAGAATAGAATGCTGGGAAGAACACACCAAATAAGAAGATAATAGAACCATGGATATAATGGTAGGAAACTCCAAAGTTTCAGAGATAAATAAAAACAAATATTTATTTAATTTATGTGCCAGGTACTGTAATGAATGCTTACATGAATTATGTCATTTAATCCTTATAATAACACCATGGGATATTTACCATTACGTCTCAATTTTACATATGAATAAAATGAGATACAATGACTTGTACTCTTTTACATAGCTAGAAAGTGATAGAGTGATAATTTAAACCAAGGCAGGCTAATTTGGAAAAACACAGTTTATTACTGTCATCACAAAGAAAATTACTTTACAAAGAAAACAGAACTAATCCGTATATTTGTTCTGATTACCTATTGCCATGTAACAAACTACTACTCCAAAATTTAAATGAATAAAATAATAATAGCATTTATTTTATTCATACATGTTCAATTTGGACAGGGTGTGGCAGGGATAGCTTATCTTTACTTCACTCATCATCAACTGGAACTTGAAATCTAGAGTCAGCTGTAGGCTTATTCAGTCATATATCTGGAGCTTGATGATGTCTGCTGGCTTAGACTTTAGCTTGGACTTTTGGCTGGAATACCTAAATGTGATCTCTTCATGTGGCCTTGTCTTCCTCACAACATAATGTCTGGATGCCAGGGTTATGGTCTCAAGAGAGAGCCAGATGGAAGTTATGTTACATTTTGTGAGCTAGCCTTGAAAGTGAGGTAGCATCACTTTTGCTACATTCTGCTTGTTGAGGTATCCAAACAGCTCACCTCATTTCAAGCAAAGAAATAGACTTCACTTCTTGATGGGGTAGTGGCAAGGTTCTGGAAGACCATGGACTGGAATTATTGCTGTGACAATGTTAGAAAAATACAATCTGCCATAGTGTAAAGGATGAATGAACAATGTGAGGCACTAAAGTTTCCAGTGGAAGCGGATGTAACTATAAGGAGAGAGTGTTGAATAGTAATGGAAATCAGTGGTGATAACTGATAGGTGATATTGATGAAGCCAGTTTATTGAATATGTGGAAGCCAGGTCGAAGTGACTTACAAAGAGAAAGGGAAAGGAGAATACAGCTAATGGAGTCTTGCATACTGTGTCTCCATCAATTTCTCTGGCCTTATCTTATATTCTATAACTGGCCATGATTCAAGTACAGTGGCTTTATACCAAGTCCTTGCATTGGTATGCTCCTTCCATCCATAGGATCTTTGTACATGGTATATTCACTGCTTGTGATGCAATCTCCACCTTTAAAAAACAAAACAAAACAAAACAAAACCTGGTTTAATTCTACTCGTTTTACTGATTTCACTCACTTATTTTATCTAAGAACTGTCCCACTTCCATATCAAGGCAAGTCTTTCATATTATTCTTTCTTTCGAAATAGTTACCTCCATTTGTAAATATTTATTTATTTCCTACCATTATTTGATTAATATCTGTCTCCTTCACCAGTCAGCAAGATCTGTGAAACAAGGAAAATATCAGTTTTTGCTCATCCCCAAAACATAACAGAATACATGGATCTTACTAGATGCTCTTTAAGTAGTTATTAAACGTGTTTATAAAACAGACTTATTTTTTTAAAATCTCCATGTCAAAGGAATGAAACATAGTATTTAGAGGAAAACATATGGTTGAGATATTCACTACACAAAAATGATAAAACTATTTCAAAGCAATGAGAAAAAATTAATTTAGTCATATTGTTTGTATTAGTGTAGGATAAACTTTGTAACAAATAGACCTAAAATGTATATTGACTCAGACAAAACAGAAGTATATATTTTGCTCAGTTATAATAAAATGCAATTTCAGCCAAGGAAGAAGGGGCTCTGCTCCATGCAGTTATTCAGCAGCCCATACTGAACTCGCTACTGTCTTTCACATGTGATCTCCATGGTCACTCTGTTGATTGTCTCCATATGACTCAGCCAGAAAAAGAAAAGAACATGAGGACTGCATGGTTCGAGGTTTTTTTAGGCCAGGTTTTAAAATGACAGCCATCATTTACCCTCAGAATGAGCTTGAATCCTGTTATCTTACCACAACTGATCACAAAAGCCTGGGAACTGTGGGCTAGTACTATGCTCAAGAAGAAGAGAAAACTAGTCTCGGAGAAGAGCCAACAACCTCTGCTACAACAGTTAACTGAGAATATTGGTATATTATAGTTTAGAAAGTCTATCAGAATTCCTTTAGTGAAAACTGGATGTTTGCTAATGTATAATTACTAAAGCAAATGTTATTGATGATCTTATAAGTTATAAGATAAAGAAAAAATAGAAATATCTCTAAAGTTGAAATTTTGGATTGAATTGTTGGAAAAAATTCTCTAGGTAATTATTGAAGTATTCGGAGGAAAAAAAAAAGTCCTCTCTTGCAGATTACTCAAGCAAAGGCTACAATATCTTCTTTGAAAGTCTAACATGATTGCTTGTCTTATTATTCAGAAGTTACATGTGCTGTTCATTAGTTATATAAGAAAAAATTTGTACAAATGATGATTTAATCATGCAGCTTCCAAGGGGACTGCAGAGAAGGCAAAACCCAAAATTCTGACTCCCAAGATCATAATTACAGATCTGATTTTTGAGCAGGGAATTTCCCAGACTCGAAAAAGATATTTAAAATTTTGAATGTGAAAGAAACTGGATAAGAAAGTAAAAATAGCACTCATTCCTTTTTTTACCTCAAATATTCTTTTATAGAATTGTCTTAAACATTAAAGCATATGAAATGTTCTATTAAATGTGATTATTTTACATATCTTTATATATCTATAGGTTGTGACTATCTTAAATGAAAAATTGCATTTTAAAATCTTGACAGAAGGGTTGTATACTATTTCTACCAGTTTCTTCTTCCCTTTCTCTTAGGGGACCACTTATTTCTAAAAAGGGGGCTGAGCACTTGCGATAGACACTATTTAGTTAAACTGGTGCATGGAGACTATATCATTCAGGGTCTTATGAAAAACAGGTGGCTCATAAAAAAAATTAAGAATTTAATGATGGTTTTATTTATAAAAGTGTATGTAGGACTAAGGAAGCCACATTGGGATTAGCCAAGGCCAGGAGGCAGGAGGGGAAAGGAGGCAGAGAGATTTTCATGACCTAGTCAGAGCTGTTGTGTAAGAAAAGGACTTCTCAACTAGAGGAATACAGACTCTATCCACCTCTACCTTGTGAGGATTGGGGCACAAATACCTCAGCCTCTCTCTACTCTCCCACACTGGTATCCTTCCTGCCAGTGAAGCCTTCCATTGGCCAAAACGCTAAAAGCCAGAGAGTCAGGTAGCCTGATGATGAAATCCATAGAATTCAGCCTCCTGGAGCAAGGCACAAGATGGAGAATTATGGAAAATATGCCTATAAAACAAACAGAATATTCAAGACAGGTGCAAGAACACTTCTGAGAGAAACATTAATATTATATGTAATAAACAAGTACATTTATATATTTATGAAACCTATATTTTATTCAGTGTAAAGCATGTGAATATGTGTTTCCTATAAGCACAAATATAAAAATTTCAAAGAGAAAGAATTGAATATGCATAAGACCTCCTTATCAAAAAAAAAAGGGGGTTTTTGAACTATGTTTTTTCAGCCATTGCATGATCATGGTGTAATAGAGCAGCATTGGAAATGCCAAGAATGACAATGAAGAGCCCTGATGAAAAATGAGTCTGTATATATTCCATGTTCACTGAGAGGACGAGGCATGAGGAAGAGTCAGAATTGGGCCCTAGAAAGAGGTGTAGTGTCCAAGTTTGGCAGAAAGTACTGGCAGAATGATGGTCAAGGTACCAAGACTGATGATCAGGGTGCAGAATTCCTAACCCCACAGCATTGTCACTTGAGGCTTAATTGACATCAGTCTGGCTGAAAATGGCCATAACTCAGAATTATATATGCCCACAGGTCCAAAGGAGAAAACTGGTGACGGCTCAAGCAAAAAAATGAGAGATCTTGGCAGGCAGGCAGAGCTCAGAGGAATCCAGCAATAGGCAGGGAAGAAGGAAGACTATGAAATTGTTGATTGACCATCAGAGAGGTCTATTACAGTAGCTTGATTATTATCATACAGATGGCAGATGGATGAATAAAAATTCTATTCCAGGTCTTTTTGTCTCAAATAAAAATTCTTTCTGTTGTAACATATGGCCTACAGCAAAAAAGAAATAAAGATCTCATCAGTTAAAATGAACCCATTCTTTAACAAGTCTGGAAAATTTTCCTAGCAGCAGAATCTTTCTATTTCAACCAAAAATAAATAGTATATTTGTAATTTATAGCCATAGAGTTAACAACACAAGTGTAGTAGATCACAATGTCTGGCCAAAAAGTTAAACATTTTGATGATAGACCTAGACATTTGGTCTCTAAGATGTCTATCTCAGATTAAATTTGTGAGCCAGATATTTTTATATTTTAAGGGAAAAACTTTATACATTCTAGGAAATTGTTTTATTACCACATCTGCAGATATTTTTTCTTAATGAATTGCATATTAAAATGAATTTTCTGGATGTTAACTGAATTTATTATGGTAATTGTTTCAAATAAATGTACATCGAGTCATCATGCTAGATAACTTAAAATCGTACAGTGATGTATGTCTATTTTTCAGTGAAAGGAAAAAAGGCAACAACATTAGCATACAAACATAAACTTCAACTGATTCACCTTAATACTTGCTGATATTGCTGTTCCCTTTCATGAAGTAAAGTCTTCTAAAAAAATAATTTACTGAGCCTACTCCTCATGATATTTTTACATCATCAGGGAGTTTTATAGGATCCATTAATTTTTACTGTTATAATGGGGTAAGAAAGGATTTAAATTTCAAAAGAAAACACTTTAGTTAAAATTTTAGCTCTGCTGTAGAGTTATATGATGTTGTAAAATTTGCCCTAGTTTCCCTTCTGAAAAATTAGGATACTGTTATGTTTCACTTGGTTGTTTCCTAGTCCATAAAGCCCATGAAAGCATTTTGAGACCTGTGGGATTTATGGGAAGGTGAGGTTTGTTTCTAAATGTGTCATTTGTCAATTATGTCTCAAAGAACATAATACTCAGGCCCCTCTTCTGAATACTGTATATCCCAGGGCTTTGTCTTATAGTTATTATTATGTCACTGGAAAACTTGGATGCTTTGATGAAACATTTATATAATGTATCTAAATTAAAGACTAATGCCCCATGCATGCCTGAAGATTCTAGTAGCTTCTTCCCTTTACTTACATATGAGGTAATACTGCTTTAATTGATCACAGAAGATATGGCAGAGCATGATGAATCCTCGGCTGATGCTCCGTTATTCTTGCTGATCACTATCACAGGGATGCCATTACACAATTGTAGAGATTCTGACCCTGTCTCTCCTAAATTTTACTACAGCAAGCATGTTTTCTTTAGTCATCTAGTTTACCCACAACACTCCCACTTTCTCTTACTATGAATACTAAAAATAGAACAGAAAAATATAAAACCTGCATATTTATAATGCATCTAATAACCAACAGTTCCTGTGTTGTTTGCTACATGTGAGTTGGTACTCACAATAGTGATAGACCGAAGTATCAGAGCCTCTAGCAATTTTCACTCTCTGCTATGGCCACGCCTGCCACTTTGAGATGGGAGTGTGCTGAGCATCCAAGCCTATTGATTAAATGAACATGACAAGGTGTCTCTTCCAAGCAATTCTAGCTTTAGTGAGTCAGAGAGGGAAAAAAAAAACCCTTTTCTTGTCTTAAGTTATAACTTTATCAGAATTTTTTTTATTGTGACAATCATTGTCGTAACTTTCCCCATTCTTCCTATAAAGATGTTTTCTTCTTTTCTTCCAATTAAAAAATAGAGAACTCAAAATGTAAACAGGTGACCTATTGCTTTTTTGTTATTGTTCACATATATCCTCTTGTGATGGATACCTAGATGTTTTGTGTTGCTTGTTCTTAAGAACCAACCTGATCCTTATCAAAAATCCAAATCAAGTCAAGGGAATAACAATGTACATTTTCTTCTATATTTTTATAGCACTGGAATTTATTTTCCTACTAAGTTAGATAAGGTCACACCAGTTATTTTTAGACAAGTACTTTATAATTATAGAATCTGTATTTAATTATGTGGTAAAAGCTTTACAATCCCATATCTCAACAGTTTTATTTATTTTGCCCATGGAGAGTTGTAGCCCAGGGATCTTTAGGTGACTTGTTCTAAGTCAAACAGAAAGTCAAATGAAGTGTCAGAACTAAAATTGTGTCTTTGGCTCTCACCCAAGTATTGTGTTCCAATTCGGAGCTATTTGACACTTTACATGACTATGGTGATAAAAATCACTATGTGCAGTAATAGAGCCCCATAGCGTCAGTTGACGCCCTTGGGGACTGTTTGTAGAACTGAGATAAGTGTATGGACTCTGGAGCCAGAATCCCGAAATTCAAATCTTAACTGTGCCTTGAGTAGCTATAAAATTTGAATAAGTTACTCCTTAACCTTTCTGTGACTTAGTTTCTTAAAATTTAAAATGAAATAATAATAGTACTGACTTGAGATTTTTAAGAAGATTAAATCAGTCAATGGAAGGGCCTGGCAAATAATAATAATAAGCCCTCTATTAAAATGGTGTTTGGCAAATAAGAAATTGCTGTAATTATTACTGCCAACTGATTAAACATACACAGCCATAAAATTTAAGCTTCAATCAAATGTTCTGGATATAAAATAAAATTTAAAATAAGATTTGTTTTTAAAATTTTCAGTGAGATGAAAAATTTAGTTGCTTGACTTAATTCTGAAGAAGAGATAAACTTAGCAGCATTTTATATTTATTAGCTGACACTGTGTTAAGTTGATATTGAAACATGATACAAAATCTTTTATTGATCATTTTTCTTTTCCCTTCTTATTGTTCTTGTCCAAATTCTACAGATGAAAGTATGCTTTGTTCTGTTAGTAAGACTTAATTGAAATCAAGTTTGAGTGTCAGAAATAAAGAAAATTAGAAAACAACTTTAAATAGTTTCTTCAGCTTAAAAATATGAGAAATCACATGAAATTGCACCTTCTGAAATGTTGTCCAACAGGCAATCATGCCTTCCCTGAGAATACAAGAAATGTATTTCCTAAAGAAAGTGCATTCATTTTTACTGCTTGGATGTTGTGTTTATGAGTCAAATGGAGCCACTCAGCAAAAATAAATAGCAGCATAATGATGATTACAAACAGTTTATATTTATGTACCTCTGCCTTGCTGCAGCTCAAGGCCTTTCACAGATTGTCTTTTCAATTTCCTTAATATGTCTATGAAAGATGGAAGCAGATTTGGACTAAAACCTAAAATTTTGCATGTAAAAAAATCCCTGACATAAAGTGATCACTAAATTATTATAGGCTACATGTATTTAAATCAATGCCAAAGCTAAAAACAAAATCCTGGCATTCTGAGTCTCAGTTTTCTTTACTACCTTAATCAGCTGGAAAACTCTTTCCTTTTCTAGCTATTTCTGAAGTTCAGTATTGTTAGAGGGCAGACTAGGTAGCATTACCTAGCCTACCCTCTAACAATATAGTGATGTCTTGTTTGATCATATCCACTCCCCTTTAAACCCACACTAAGGCAAGGCTGAGGTGCCGTTAATTTCCTCAGAAGGCATAAAGCATCAAGCACATTTCCCAGAATGGCTTATAGCAAATGATTCATTTGACTGAATAGCTTCATGAAGTATGTTTGTTTCATTTTAAATTCCCTGTAGCCTATAAAAGAATAAGACTTCTGTTCATGGAAGGTTACTCAGAGAATATTAGGGTTAAAAGGAACTTTGAAACCTCCTTATCCAACTCTGGTTTTATGGATGAGGATCAGCTAGGTGATATTACTTGCCCACAGTCACACCTTGGACATTTTTTTCTCCAGGGCATTTTCATTGTTCTCAGGGAGCATTATGGCAGTGCTTTTCTCTGTCTTTTCAGGGAAGTGAAGACGAGTGTGTTTCTCTATATAGCTAAGATTCTCTTTCTTTTTTTTCTCATCCTTTGGCTTGTTTCTCTCGTTTTCTTTAATGGTCTTTATATCCACACAAGCAATAACCTAGAGAACATTGTAAAAGTCACCAAAAAAACTTGAAATTTTTCGGAACTATTTTTTGATCACGTTTGTCCTGGGATCCTGTCTGATCCTCTTCCTGCAAGTCTGCGGGAAAATAATTGTTTATCTCTCAGATTTTTAAAATTTTTGTTTTGTTTTAATTCTGTAAATAAATTATTATTAATCCTTCTTAAAATATAAAATATTCCCAAAGTTTGATATCTTCACCGTTAAAAGCTGTCAAGTGAGTATAAACAGCACTCACTCCTTAATGACATTAAAACATGAAATGTCTTGGAAATTGAAAAAGCAAGGGTATATTTAGGGTCATGAAAATGTTAGCTATGAATCAAGAGAAAGCAGGAAAAGTAAGTCTAATGTACAACTTTTGCATAATTTTCATTTTCTTTTATTATTATAAGATTATTGTATACTTCTTTTGTAATAATATTCAGTCAGAGGGCTGCTAGGCACCCTGTGATATCCAAATGAATTAGACTTTTTTCTCTTAAAACTGCAGGGTTTTTGTTTATATTGTTTGCTTTGTATTATAAGTAGAGTAATGACATCCCTTTATCTCTGCTGAATCTGTACTCTGTTTTGTAGACTGTAACTAAGAAGCCATTACACATTTTTTGATACAGAATTTCTTTCTCATATGTCTTACCCTTGGTGAGCTGAAAGAATTCTTTCCAGTCAGTGCAATTAGTGTCTGGAGAGTCAATTTTTTATTTTAATGCTGAGGATGAATTGCATTGCCCTCAGAGTAGCCCAGACTTAGCATCTTTCTCTAGTACCTAGAGGAAAAAAAATCCGTTTTTTTTTTTTTTTGAGGTTGCTTCTGTTAGGTTGGATTACCATAAAAGCAGACCCTGGGGCAAGGATTTGAGGCAAAATGGTTTGAGAGGTGATCAAAGAAGCACTAATATGGGAAGAGGGAAGTAATCAGGGAAGGAAAAGGAATCAGTTGAGGGTGTGCTAATGAGCAGATTACTGGAGCTCAGTATACTGGGAACCTCTGGGAGATGGTGTAAAACATATCTCAAAGTTGAGAGCTGCTCCAGGGGAAATGAGCTATCCTGCACTTCCAGTTTGCCCTTGCTCCACTAGCCACAGAAAGCTCCCAGGCAGAGAGATTGCGGATGCTTGGGATAATCCACTGATATGTGTGGGAACTATGAGTGCTGAGGGGATGTAGGGACAACACCAAGAGCACTCACTACATTGTTCAATTGGAAAGAAAAGGCTCCTGGACTGCTGATGACTTTATAGGTGTCTGTTAGTAGCAAACCCACCTGAGGTTAAAGCCAGTGCAGAAAAAATTATTACTTTTTTCCCTTTTCTTAGTGTGAGTTTCTGTAACTTGCAATCAAAAGAAGTCTTGATTTATATACCTATTCAGGATTTTTAGGCCCAGGGCCTCCTAAAATCTTAATTGTATGTTCATGGAACAAGATATTGCGGGAAGAGCTTTCTGCCGCTACACAAACCCTCCTTCCTCTTTATGTTTATTTTATTGGATGAATCTTATTTCTGTCTCTAGTTTTTAATTCTATGAATGTCGCCAACATTTATACCCCTTTATTTGCTGCTTTGGCGAATGAGAGTTTGAAGGATATTGTGCCAGGTCATTGGAGACAGGAAGAAAATCTAAAGAAACTACTGCGATTGTTAGTCTTTAAGAATGTGGAATGCACAGCCAGAAGCCTTTGAAAATATTGAGTGTAAAATATTTTTTTTAGGAAAAAGACATTTTGAAATTATTAACTTTTTTTTTTGTAATTGAAGTAGTATTTATGTTAGAATTGCCTTTACTCTGCATCCTTTTAATTAATATAACCATAATCCTCTTTAGAAGAAAAATCGAGTCATATAAAGCTTTCTAAGGAAGGAAACTACTCCTTGCAATATGCCTTCACAGTTAAATAAGTCTGCTTTATTTGGGTCTTTATACTCCATTTAATTGTTCTATAGTGCAGGTCATCTGGGAATAACATAAGTGAAGCTTCCACTTAAATCTAAATTTCCATAGCCCATTTTTTAACTTACTTTTTGATAAAATAGAATCCTTGATCAGAGGAACCAAAGATTCTGTTGGCCTGTGATTTTTATTCTAGTTGTTTACAGTATAATGATGATAAATATAAAGCAAAATGCCAAGTGAACACCATTCTCTAAAATAGAAAAATGCCCTAAATACTTAGTTTGCTACTAGATATTGTAGAAGCTCTCTATTTCTCTTGGACATTTTTATTATTCCTGGGATTTAAGCCAGTGTGTGTGTCCATCGTGAGCTAGAATTATTGATATACATAGGAAAATGTTATTTCTAGTTAGTCTCTTCCAGTAATATCAGACTCACACATATTCTTCACCGCATTGCCCATCTCTACTTCTTTCACAGGCACACTGCTTAAGGGCCAACCACAGGCACACTGCTTAAGAGCCAGTCAGCAGATCCTTTGGTCAAAAGCACATGGTTCACTTTTATATCCTCAGGAATTTATATCAGGTACTGGTTCACCATTACTTAGCACTAGCTGCTGAATCCAAACTCTTGTTCTCACTGAGTACGATTTGTTAGGAGCATTTTCTTTTCTCTTGATCTATAACTTTCTATATTTTGAGTTCTGGAAAATAAAAACAACTGCCTCAGCCTACTTTCATATAAGATAAGGGAGTCATTGCACCAAGAGTTATATAATATAATATCAAATGAGAAACTCTCAAGGGTAGATTGAACTGTAGTCTGATGACATTTAATGAAATCCTACCCAAAAGAGAGATTCTCAAGATGAATAGTAGATTTTCAGTTTGCATTTTTGGGAGTTTTCCTGACCAACTGAATTAAAAGGGAGATCTGGCTTACCTTAATAATGAGTGGGTTTTTGTTAGATAAAGCAGTCAGAAAAGGACAAAGTCTTCATCACCTAGATAGTATTAATTTATAATTAAAAAAATAATAGTTATAAAGAATTATAATAGTGTTTGGTAAGAAAAGGAAAAATGACCTTAGACACTGGCAGCTGGAAGCTCTCAATTAGGCTGTTGTGTTTTCAACTGAATATATAAAAAAAAATGTTTGCAGACTATAAACAAAACTCACAACAGGTCACTCTACAACCATGGTGGAGCAAGACAGAGACAAGTGCACTAAGCAACCCAAATATATAACAATAATAACAACTAGTCACCCCCCTCTGTTGGCTAAGTTCAGTAGTTATTGTTACCCTACCCTCGATGATTGTACTCCTACTTTAATTTTTCAAGTCTCTTAGATAAAAAATTACCAAGATATCCAATGACCAAATTAACTGCCTTTACTTCCTGATGCCACCCAATCCAAAATTGACACCCACTTCCTTAAATTTGGCTTAAAATCATCCAGAACAAGCATAATACTGTAAGATATTTCCTCAAACTCCTTTGCACTGAGACTCCCATGGCTCTCCTGGTACATGCTCTCACTAACTGCCAAAAGCTAAATAAACCTAATTCTGTGTGACTACAAATATGTTTCTAGTAGTCTTTGACTAGTTGATTTCAACACTAAAAATATGGCAAAAATGGATCATCTAAAATGTCTATATAAACTATGGCTTAGAGTGTAGATTGAAGTTGTAGGCCAAGGTTGTGATTCGATTCCAAGCTTCTTGTTAAAAATGAAGTTAGGAGGGTAGGAAGGTCTTCAGTGTTGTCAACTTAAATTTTCTATGCAAGCAAAAGAAATCAGTAGTGTGGAAATCCAGTTGTCTCTAACACCATTAATAGTGTCAATCTTGCTATAACAGAAATATTTTTTTTTTTCACTTTTGGTGCAAATTTGAGCATTGACTTTTAAAAAAAAAATCAGGAAGAAAATATTAAATCACTAGAGGAGCAAGAATAATAAAGGGACAGATGATTGATATTTTTAACTTTCTTCCTCCCTGAGTGCCAGACCATATTAATTTAGTTTCATTTTAATCATTTCAGTCTACTCAGGCCAGCACATGCATCAAATGACTTCTATGTGTCAGGTACTGTACTAGGGGCTGAAGGGTCTTATGTGATGGAAGTACCACTTTATGGCTTCAGAGTTCACTTCAGAGAGTTCACGGGATAATAGGAGGTAGGAGAAGAACTAAAATAGATGTGAATAATTTTACACATACATGCAATGAAATTTTAGACCCTAAGCTAGTCTAGGTTTTATAGAGCACATAAACATTGGTATTTGGCAAAATAATTATATAATTGTAGCTTTCACATTTTTCTCTTAAATGTCTTTTTCGTGAAATGAATAACACAATTACACATAATGAAAGCAGATAATCATGGAATGTTGTCAGGTGTTTTGTATTTTACATGCCAAGATCCTAGATTATTTCTAAAGAGACTAAAAAGAGAAAATCAGTGTTTTGACCATTATTCACAATCTAGAGGTATAATTATAGAAGATTGTAGGTTATTTTATTTTAAGATTCACCTAAAGACACTATTTGCAAAACTGTTTGAATGTTTTTCCTTGTAGCCTTAAAACATACCTCAAAAAAGAGTATTTTTAGTTTCTTTAGAAAGCATGTATACTAGGAAACTTTGAATTGTAAGTCCTCCACAACAATTCTGGTTAGCACCTAGGAAATGCACACTCCTGGGGATGGCCTTTGTCTTAGTCATTCATGGGAAAAAGCAGCACATAAAGATGGAAAACGATAAAATGGGTCATCTTCACATCTGTGAAATGAGTAAACAAACTATACAATACATGGATACTGTTCATGTGGTATAAATACTATGTCTGAACTTCTCCTTTTGGCAGGTCCTTTAGAAAATGCACATTTGTAGTTCCAAGCTATTACATGTGGGATTTTCTTTTAATCACCTTTTAATAGAATTGGCATTATTATCTAGTACAACGAGGTATAAATACTTCTAGATATTTGTCAAATGTTTAGTAGGAGACCTGGACCATTACAAACATATTTCTCACACAAAAAAATATAATTTTCATTTTCTTTCTAAATGACAGTACAGTTATTAGACTCCATCTGTAAAATGCCTACAAGCAAATTTAATTAGTCAGTTAAATGAAACTGTCAGAAATTTAAAAAACATTTTTGTAGTAAATTATAGCCCTAGGTATTTCTTAATTTGCTTTATGTAACTTCAACTGGAAAGTATGTTTATAATATTCTATTTGTTCAGCATGGATGAAGGTCACTTCACATTTACTTTCATCTTCAAATTGCCTGGCCATTTCACAGCTGTTTGAATTTTAATAAGAGGGAACCAGTTTGGAGGATTCGGAGAGAGCAAAAAATAAAAAAAAATGATAATAGCATTTGGCATTTATGAGGTTTATAATAATTCTTCTCTTGGAAACTATGAAACAAGGCTGATGTTTTTGTTTCAAGTCATAAGTTATGGAAATTAATTCTACAGACAAAATTAATAGGTGTAAAATTATGGTAATTATAGTCATGGTAACCAGATATCTTTATGCATTAAGAGCCAGGTCCTGTATTGTGGGTCAGGAATGGTATCACAAAACCATAGTCTTTGATTAAATAAAGCTTTTTATTTAGTATATTTAAGTGTTGTGCCAAAATTATTCAGAATGGCCTTCTATTAAAGAAGGATTCTCTCCTTCTACCCATTCCCTGCCCACCTCCACCCCCAAAAAGCAAGAAATAAAATAAATAAAAAGCTAGAAGGAGTCCACTTGGCAACCACACATGCAATTATAAAAATCCATTCATCTACATGGCTTTTCATCATTAAAAAAAAAAAAAAATGTTTTATACAGTTAGAAGCCTGAAAATCTTCCATCATTTCCTTTGAAGTTTTATTTTAAGATAACAAATATAGGATTCACTTGAGTATTTTTTAGTTAGGTACTTTGCTTTGACATCAAATCTCTTTATGTCTTTTATCATCCTCTTTTAAGTAAAATCCCTAATTAAAGTCTTAGATTGAAGAAGAAACTGTGAGAAAACAATGTAAGTATGAAAATGCAGTGATGAAAATTAATTATTCCCAAAGAGAAAATAATAGTTTATATGGATATAAGCACATAAACATCTGAGTTTCAATACTTATCATTTATGTTTTTAGGCAGCAGAGGTAACATAAACAGGATATTAGAGTAAAAAATAAAATGTAATACTGGCCTTTTTTTAAATCACTTTTATTTAAAGAGGCTGAAGTTAAAACTGCCTCTTCCTAATAGAACAGTGAGCTCCTTGATATTTTTTTTCTTTCTGTAAAGTTTATGGAGTTTATTTGGATTTCTGACATACAACGGGTAACCCAAATAGCAAAATGTACAGTTTCATGGCTTTTGCAGCCTAGAAAAATATGTATCTTATAACATCTCATGCTCTCATTTCTTGTTTTACCTACAAAGTAACCCTGATCACGTAAAACTCATTATCAGAAAGTCTAAGGTTTAGAAAGACAAAAAAAAATATCTCTGGACTTGGACTTTCAAGACCTGTGTTCGAGAATGGAACTTCCTGTTTTCTAATAGTGACACCAATCCCATACCTATCTCTTGGCTTCTTTGATTTTTAGTTTTCTTATTTATAAATGTATATGCTAATACTTAAATTACAGACTTGTGAAAATCAGGTCAAATGTGTGGTGAATGTGTAGGTGCTTTGTAAAATTTGCAGCCCTTTTAAGAAATAGTCTGAGACTGATTTTATGTCTATAATTTTCATAGGTTATTTGAATATTTTAATGTGATTGTCTAACACAAGCCATTGAGTAATGCCACACCTTAGCAGAACAGGAAAGATCCACCCTTGAAAAGCTGTTAGTATCACCAGTGTTCATCTTAGAGATTAACAGAGAAGAAATCTGGAATTTGAGAAACAACATAATGACAGGGTAGACCTTATTATCTATGCTCTAGACTTTGAGGGATTCAGTTGCACTTAAGTGAAATCCAAAATTAGAGCAGATGGTTCCTGTCACTTGGTAAAATGCCAGAAACTAGGCAGAGAAACATCTCTATAGAGAACACATTCTGACCATGTTGGTAACATTAATAATGATTAGAATAGTTAATTTTTATTAAGCACTACTTCCTGGATGCTGTTTTAAATGTATTGAATGTGTTAAATTTAATTCTCACAACACTATGTGGTGGCTACCTATGGAATGGCAGAAAATATTTGCATACCATCTATGTTATAAGTGGTTAATATCCAAAATGTGCAAGGAATTCCTACAACTCAATATCAAAAAACAAAAACAAAAATAAAAACAAAAAACAACAAAATACACACACACACAAAAACAAAAATAAAAACAAAAAATAACAAAATACACACCCCCCCCCCCCCAAATAACACGATTTAAAACTGGGCAAAGGTATTGAATAGACATTTCTCCGCAGAAGACATACATGGAAAGATGTTCAAAATCACTAATCATCAGGGAAATACAGATCAAAACCACAGTGAAAAATCATCTCACACCTGTTAGGATGGCTACTATCAAAAAGTCAAAAGATAAGTGTTGATAAACATGTGGAGAAATTGTATGCTGTTGGTAGAATAGAATGGTATAACCGTTATGGAAAAGAGCATGGAATTTCCTCAAAAAATTAAAAATAGAACTACCATAGGATCCAATAATCCCTTTTCTGGTTATATATCCAAAAGAATTGAAATCAGGATCTCTATTCGTTATCTGTACCCTCATGTACATTGTAGCAGTATTTACTATATCTAAGATATGTAAGCAATCCAAATGTCCCTTGACAGATAAATGGATAAAGAAAATATGGTACAGCAAGGGAAACTATCAACAAACAAAAAGACAACCGACTGAATGGGAGAAGATATTTGCTTATGATACATCTGATAAGAGGTTAATATCCAAAATATGTAAAGAACTCATACAACTCAACAACAATAAAAATCAAACAATCCAATTAAAAAATGGGCAGAAGACCTGAACAGATTATTTCTCCACAGAGGAAATTCATATGACCAATAGATATATGAAAAGATGCTCAAGGTCACTAATCATGAAAGAAATGCAAATTAAAACCACAACGAGATATCATCTCACACCTGTCAGAATGACTATCATCAATAAATCAGAGAACAAGTGTTGGTAAGGATGTGGATAAAAAGGATCTCTCACACACTATTGATGGGATTACAAATTGGTATAGCCACTACGCAAAACAGTCTGGAGGTTTCTCAAAAAATTAAAAATGGATATAGCTTTTGACCCAGCAATTGTACTTCTGGATATTTATCCAAAGAAAACCAAAACCATAATTCATAAAGATCTATGCACCCTAAGTTCATAGCAACACAATTTACAATAGCCAAAGTATGGAAGCAATCTAAATGCCCATCAACAGATGATTGGATAAAGAAGTTATGGTTCATATACACAATAGAATATAACTCGGCCATTAAAAATATGAAATCCTACCATTTGCAATGATGTGGATGGACTTTGAGGTTATTATGCCGAGTGAAATAAGTCAGACAGAGAAAGATAAATACTATATGATTTCGCTTATATGCAGAATCTAAGGAACAAAAAGAACAAAATAATCAAAAACAGGCTCACAAATATAGAGGACAATCTGGCGAAAGTCAGAGGTGAAGAGTGCTGGGGAGCTGGGAGAATAGGGATAAAGAAGTACAAACTAGTGGTTGGTAGAAGGTCACAGGGATGGGGAGCACAGCATGGGGGAATGCAGTTAGCATTAATGTAATGGCTAAGTGGAGAGCCAAAAGAGAGAAAACAATTAGAGGAATCGTTTTATAAGCTATATAAATATCTAACCAATGTACTGTATACTTGAAACTAATAAATTTTTTTTAAATGTGGTATGTACATATAACAGAATATCATTCAGCCTTAAAAAGAAACCCTACCATTTGCTACAATATGAATGGACCTAGAGGACATTATGTTAAGTGAAGTAAGCCAGTCACAGAAAGACACGTACTGAATGATTCCATGTTTATGAGGTACCTAAAATCATCAAACTCATAGAAACAGAATAGAATGGTGGTTGCCAGAGGTTGGGGTTGGGGGAGAAACGGAGAGTTGTTACTCAAAGGGTATGACATTTTAGTTGTATAAGATGACCATGTTCTAAGATTGGCTGTACAACATAATGCCAGTAATTAACAATGCAAATAAAACATAGTGCCAGTAATTAACAATGCAAATAAAACTCACCTTAAAATATGTTAAGAGGATAGATATCACGTATTCTGAACATACACATGCAAACACAAGGAAGTAGGGAAATTTTTGGAGGTGATGGATATGTTTAGTACTTTAATCGTAGTGACGGTATCATGGGTATATACCTATGTCCAAACTCATAATTTATATATTAAATATATGAAATTGTTTGTATATCAATTATACCTCAGTTAAGCTTATTTAAAAAAGAGTAGTGGTGATGTATATATTATATATTGTTCAGAGAATATTCTGTTGAATATAGGCTACTTGATTCGTAGATTATAATGGGGTGGAATCTTTCATTGTCTACCACAACATTCTGGTTTCTAAGAAATGCCCTATATCATTAGGTTAGATGTGGAGCATTCTTGAAAAGATATTTGTATGAAATGCTTAAAGAATTTAGCATAGTACCTGGCTCATGGGAGTTCTGAGAAGTGCCATCTATAAGTGTTATTTCAACAACAACAAATATATACCTGCTACTCTTCAGAAACTATATCATGTGGGAATGTAATAGTGAATAGTAGAAATCTGACCTCATATAGTTTATTGTCTAGAGCTGTGTAGCCATTAGCCCATGGGGCTATGTAAGTTTAAATTAATTAAAATCAAATAAAATTAACAATGTAGTTCTCAAATCATACTAGTCATATTTTGAGCATTTAATAGCCACATATGGCCTTTTTGCAAATCAGTGCTGCCAGAATACATGTCATGAAAACCACCACTAAATCTTAAGCCAAAATGGGAAAGACATATATCTACATCGTCGTCAATGAATATATATATTCAGGCAAATCTAACACTACTTGGCCATCTGATCTACGAATATGGTGGGCTCGACAAAAAATTTGAGAAAGAGGCTCCTGAAAGGGCTCTTTCAAGTATGCCTGGGTCTTGGATAAACTGAAAGCTGATCATGAGTGTGGTATCACCTTTGATATCTCTCTGTGGAAATTTGAGATCAGTAAGTATTATGTGACCATCACTGATGCCCCAGGACACAGAGATTATCAAAAACATGATTACAGTGACATCTCAGGCTGATCGTGCTGTACTGATTGTTGCTGCTGGTGTTGGTGAATTTGAAGCAGGTATCTCCAAGAATGGGCAGACCTGTGAACATGCCCTTCTGGCTTACATATTGGGTGTGAAATAACTAATTGATGTTAACAAAATGGATTCCACTGAGCCATCCTACAGCCAGAAAAGATATGAGGAAATCACTAAAGAAGTCAGCACCAACATGTAAGAAAATTGGCTACAATCCTGACACCGTATCATTTGTGCCAGTTTCTGGTTGGAATGGTGATGGCATACTGGAGCCAAGTGCTAACATGGCTTGTTTTAATGGATGGAAAGTCACCTGTAAAGATAGCAATGCCAGTGGAACCACACTGCTTGAAGCTCAGGATTACATCCCACCACCAACTTGTCCAACTGTCAAGCCGTTGAGTCTGCCTATCCAGGATATCTACAAAATTGTGGTATTGGTACTGTCCGTATGGGCTGAGTGGAGACTCATGTTTTCAAACCGGCATGATGGTCACCTTTGCTCCAGTCAACATTACAACTGAAGTAAAGTCTATTAAATGCACCATGAAGCTTTGAGTGAAGCTCTTCTAGAGACAGTGTGGGCCTCAGTGTCAAGAATGTGTCTGTTAAAGATGTTTGTTGTGGAAATGTGGCTGGTGAGAGCAAAAATGACCCACCAATGGAAGCAGCTATCTTTATGGCTCAGGTGATTTTCCTAAACCAGCCAGACCAAATCAGTGCTGGATATACACCGGTGCTGAACTGTCAGCTGGAAGACAGCCTGAAGTTTTTGAAATCTGGTGCTGCTGCCATTGTTGATATGGTTCCTAGCAAGCCCATGTGTGTTGAGAGCTTCTCCGAGTATCCTCCCCTGGACTATTTTGCTGTTCGTGGCATGAGACAGTTGCTGTGGATGTCATCAAACAGAGAACAAAAAGGCAGCTGGAGCTGGTAGGGTCACCAGTCTGCCCAGAAAGTTCAGAAGACTAAATGAATATTATCCTTAATACCTGCCACCCCAGTCTTAATCAGTGGTGGAAGAATGGTCTCAGAACTCTTTGTCTCAATTGGCCATTTAAGTTTAATAGTAAAAAACTGGTTACTGATTATAGTGCCTTATAAAAACTTCAGAAGGAAAGGAGAATGTTTTGTGGACCATTTAGTTTGTGTGTGTGTGTGTGTGGCAGTTTTTAAGTTACTAGGTTTTAAAATCAGTACTTTTTAACAGAACCAACTTGACCAAAAATATGCCACAGAATTTTGAGAACCATTAAAACAAAGTATAATGAGAAAAAAATTAAATTGGATAGCACAAATTAGAAAATATTTCCATCATCACAGAAAATTTTACTGGACAAAGCTGCTCTAGAGATTTCATCCCCTTTGATTTCTCTGAATGGAATACTCTAAGATCAAGATTAATAATGGGGCCAGGTTGGGGGCACCCTTTCCATATTATAAAGCTTTGACGGGAATATTTGTACTAAAATGAATTACTGTAGGAACCTACTGATAGTGATAGAAATATCTTATCACTATCTATATATTGCTTTTCCCACAGGTTTGATGTGATTCAAAGGAAGAATTCTTGTCCAGTAGATGACAATGCACTAGACAAGCAAAATAGCAATATTTTTCTTTGTGTTGGAATCATGTTTGAAAGAAAATATACTATAATCCAACATATGATGGAATTGAGAATACTGAAGAACAGGAATGTGGACTGATCATTCATGTGTCAATTTATATAGGGCCAACTATGAGCCAGGTGGTGAAAGGCAGTATTATAAAGACGGATATAGCACCTCAGTTTTCTTTTGTGGAGATACCCATTGCCACTCTCACCCAAGATATTATCAGAAAACCCAGACCTTGCCAAATCATGTAGTTCTTCTAACTGGCCAAAGTGATAGATGCAGGGATGGGCATGAAGAGAATAAAATCAATTCTAAAAATATTGTTGGAAATACTGGAAAATAGAAGGTAGGAGTAAGAATGCCATAGGTCACCACAGAGAGATGTAGTCTGATAATAAAGGAAAGAAATAATAATGAGCCCTATATATAGTCCTAGTGTCAGGCAGTGCCCCAAACCAATTTTACTATGTACTTTCCACAAGGTTTTTTTTTTTTTCTTAAATAAGTATT
The DNA here is from genome assembly GCF_000151845.1 of Pteropus vampyrus. Lineage (NCBI taxonomy): Eukaryota > Metazoa > Chordata > Mammalia > Chiroptera > Pteropodidae > Pteropus > Pteropus vampyrus. Next base: position 466,926 of record NW_011889247.1, read on the forward strand.
AGTTGTATTTTTGTCACCTGAAACAAAAATATCTTTATTTAAAAAATAATATAAAAGAATCAGAAAAACATGGCTGAGTGAGAGACATCCTCAGATCTCTCCCCTTGAAACAACAATAAGCTGAACATCTAAAACTCAACAAAAACTTTCAAACTGCACACCAGCATGTCTGAACGTGGGATCTGCGCATAAGAACTATCATAGGTAACTCTGGGTGTTGGACGGTGGACTGGGAGAAACAAAGAAGCTGCCTCTGTAAGAGGAGGGGGAGGAGAGAAGGTTTGGTGAGTTCCCTGAACAGCCCTGCCTGGGAGCTCCATGTGGCCTTTGGCAGGCCCAGTCATCAGGGCAGAAAACAGAGAAGTGGGACAGCAGAAAAACAACAGTTATTTTTACCAGTCATTAGTTGCTGAGCTGCAGCCCCTGTCCCCCAACCTGGAGGGCCCCTTCCCCCATACTCTCTGAGATGGAAAGCCACAGAGCCCTAGGGGAATGTGAGCAAATGCTGCCGAGACTGAAGCTGCCTCTCACAGCCTCTGGAGTTTCCTGCAGGAGGAAGAGGAGGGGAGAAGCTGTGGCGACTTCACTGAGCAGCCCTGCCTGGTAGTGCTGTGACTTCCACGCAGCTGGCAGTTGGGCTCAGGCATCAGGGCAGAAAGCAGAGAAGTGGGATGGGACCGCAGAGAAACAATAGTTGATTTTTACCGGCCATGGTTGAAAATTGAGGCTGAGCTGCAGCTCCCAATTCCCAACTCAGAAGGCCTCTCCCCCCATACCCTCCAAGCCTGATCACTGTGGAGCCCCTGAGCAAACGCTGCCGAGAGCATCACTGACACTGACAGAGACTGAAACTGAGGGTAGCGAGCGTGATTAAATATCTATAGGAAAATAAAAAGGCATTTTTAAGGCTTTATATAAAGCAGGAATACAAGAAGCTTAGATGCCACCTACTGGAAACCAAAAGAAAAACACCTTATTTGCAGTAGGCTAAAGAGAGACCTTTATATAATAAATCTTTTTTCTGGAAAAACAGCAGAATACACTTCCATTAATGCCCAGGTAGAGAAATGGTCCATTAAAAACCATGAACAACCATGTTGACAAGGCATCTCAGAAAGAAAGAGAAAAATCTCCAGAAAATAAGCTTACAGACACAGAAATATGCAACTTAAATGACAGAATTCAGGATGGTACTTCTGAAAAACACCGTGAGTTCTGAAACGAGTCATATCAAAATTTCAGGAATTGAAAAAACAACTAGATGATCAGAGCAAGGAGATTGAAACCCCCAAAAAGAACCGAATAGACCTTCTGGAGATAAAAAAAAAAAAAAAAAAAAAAAAAAAAAAAAAAAAAACCACATTGCAAGAGTTGAAAAATGAAATAGCAAGCTTGGGAAATAAAGTCAACCAAATGGAAGAAAGGATCAGTGATATCAAAGAC